>NC_068402.1:14931744-15531744 GCF_023724105.1 Carassius gibelio | reverse complement strand
AAAGAGGCACTGATGAGTAAATAGATTGGTCTATGCACCATTCTTTATCATATATTCATCTTTTTAAACACCTTTATAAATACCTCATTTTCAGCTTAGCTGTGTATTTTGTCAGTTAATACATGGAAACACGTGGCTTACACTCATCCAAACATGAAACTTAATATTTTCGACATGTTTGTTAATGATATAACTAATGGAAACAGTAAAATCTCATTTAAGAATTACAATTACACAGGGTTTGTACTGTATGTTCTCCTTCTCTGTGATGCTTTCCCAATCCCCTACCCCCATCAAACACATAAACACACTCGAGAGACAATTTATTTCTTCTGGAATGCAGAATATCTCTGTTTTGCTCAGTTGGAGATATTTTTGCAGCTCTGTGTGCTAAAGGGAAGAGTTTAATACTTGTGGCCCTGCTTAGGGTTTGGAAAATGTGAAATTCACAGTGAGTCATGTTAAGTATTTCCTGAACATTTAGGGCTGGTTACAGATGTGACTGCGTCTTGAGTGTATAAGTGAATATAGTTTATACAGTGGTGCTAACACCCCTCATTGGGCTGCTTGAAACATTTATATTAAATATACAATTTGAGACTCACTTTCAACAGCTATTAACTATACTCTTAATTAGTTTATAAGAGTTTTAAACAAAGGTTTGGGAGGAGCATGTTTTTCTAATCCTGCAAGTCACCATGCAACAGTCAGCATGTATAAATGCCTGCTTAACTCACACCAGTAAAAATTATTCAGGCGTCCCTTTACCACCCAATCTCCACCTTTTTGTCAGTTTTATTACTGATTCATGTATAAGTCCATGGGAGGTAGAGCTTGAGAGCTTGAGCCTTTAATCATGAACAGTAATACATTTCAATTTCAGAATACATATATAGTTTCAAATATATACTTTATTTCACAAAAAAGTTATATAAACATTTCACAAACATTAATAATGTAACGAAAGATTTTTATTTCATTTGTTTGAACATTCTATTCATCAAACAATCTCAAAAAAAGGATCAAGATTTCATAAAAATATAATAATAATTATAAAGGATTTTAATATTTTTTATTTTGAATATTAGCTGGAAATTATACAGATAATATGCAAAAAATTACTGAGTATGTGGGTAATTTAGAAACAACAAAACAAAGGTCTTAAAAAACATTTTCAAATTTTGAAAGTCATCTTAAAGTCAAGTTTTGGTTTTCAGTTTTTTTCCAAGTTTTATTTTTTATTGTATTTTTTTTTTTTTTAGAAGAACTGATGTGACTTCATTTTGATCAACATCTGGTCCAAAACTAAGTTTGTTTGTAGTTTGAATCAACTAGGGAACTTTCTGGAACTTCCTTTGGTCACTAAAAGTTCCGCTGCTCCGGTATTACAGAAGTCTTTTTACCCCAAGCGAAAAACATAAAAGAACTTCACCATAAGTATATCTGGGCCTTAAGCTTTTGACCATCAAGGTCCAGTTTTTCAGCAGGACACAGCCCCTATAAAAGCCCAGCGGGTGGCCTGCGTGATGTCTGGGAACAGCTGAGGGCTCAGGCGACATGGGAGCAGCAGTGGTCAGGGGGGCAAGAAGGCAAGACGTAAAACTCAGATTTGTGGCATCCTAACATAACACATTGGCAACCCAATAAAGAATACTGTCAGAAAAAAAATACAGCTGCTTATTCCTGTAAGGTAGCAGATCTGAAAGCAAAGCCAGATTCCATGATATGAAATGTACTTGGCAGAATAGTGAAATAGAGATTTTAGGGAATGACGTAATGCAAGTGATAATTGACAGAATCCGATTTAGAACTCAAAACAAGTATACTTTAATCTATTGTCTGTCTGCAAAGTGCAAAGATGCCATGTAAGAAGCTGCAGATGAAACATTACAGCTCTCAACAGCGCTCTTAATGTGAGGAAATAACCTGCTGCCAGCAGCTCTACACACTCTGCTTTGCTCTTTATGGAGGGTAATGTGAGAGAACACAATCAGAGCTCAAGTCCATCAGAGAAAGAATGGGGGGCAGCTCCAGGTGGGGAAGCTTTTTGTCTTGAATAGAATTATGCTTGTCTCTTTAAAAGTCATTACTTCATCTCATAGCTACAGAATAGTATGCAATTAAAGAATAGGCACTCATGGATAGTAAATAATAAAAGTCAATCATTCATTTCCACAAAGCAGTGTGGATATATTTACTACTCGTGAATAAATTATGTTCTAGAAACAGGATCAGGTGATGAGGTGAACACACACTCCGTGACTGAAAATCTCCAAAGACTCGTCATTGTCTCTGTTGTACAAACATTTGATACTCTTTCCCTTCTCATTTCTTATCTTGAGCAATTCCCATCAGCCACAGTGTTAACGTCATGGTGGTGTGTGGTCATGTCTGCCTTTCCCTGCTAAGAGTGAGGGGAACGGAGCTGACCCGGGTGACTCAATTATTCCATCATGGCAGGGGAGGGATGTATTCATAGCAACTTAATTAGATGAGTGAGTGCTGCTGTACTTAAACACTATAGTTTGGATAAGACTGGATTCAGGACTCAAACAAATATGAAATTAGTGCCATTAGTGCTTCTTCTAGCGTCTTCTTGGCTCTTTGGGTACATATATGCGGCAACTAATCATAGGGCTCTTTTCTGGGACCTGTTTAACAGTGCTAACTCAAGAACGAGTGTAGCTATACACTTTCACTCAAAGTTTTTTTTTTATATACCGTATTTTTCGGACTGTAAGTCGCACCAGACTATAACTCACATCAGTCAAAAAATACGTCATGATGAGGAAAAAAACATATAAGTCGCACTGAACTATAAGTCGCATTTATTTAGAACCAAGAACCAAGAGAAAACATTACCGTCTACTCCTGTAGTCTACACTGAAAACAGAGCGCCCTCTTGCAGCTGTAGACGGTAATGTTTTCTCTTAGTTCCTTTCTCTCTGATTCATGTCAAATTAATTTTGATAAATAAGTCTCACCTGACTATAAGTCGCAGGACCAGCCAATCTATGAAAAAAAGTGCGACTTATAGTCCGGAAAATACGTTATCAGTTTCCACAAAATTATAAAGCAGTTTTCAACATGAAAGAAATGTTTCTCTAGCACCAAATCAACATATTGAAATTAGCTTTGCCATCAAAGGAATACACTGCATGTTTGAATACATTAAAACATCCCTAGGTTACATATGTAACCCTAGTTCCTCGATGGAACGAGACGCTGCGTCGAGCGCTTTTGGGGAACGCCTTTGGCAAGAACAACTCTGAATATCGTGTGCTATCAGTTCAATGGAAGAGCGTGACGTCACGGACGGGGTGACGTAGCGACCAGGAAGCTACAAAGGCACGTGCCAGGCAGGTGGCTTCAGCTTCGAGTAGGGAAGCAAGCGCAGGCAGGTGTGCCGGGAGTATGGCTGGGCGACGCAGCGTCTCGTTCCCTCGAGGAACTAGGGTTACATACGTATCCTAGGGACGTTCCTCTTTGGTAACTCGAGCTGCGTCGGGCGCTTTTGGGGAACGATGTGCCAACGCTGCCAGACTACCAAACCCCTGCCTAGTGTGTATCAGAAGAGCACAGCTTAGGGTGAGAGGACAGAAGAGCCAGGAGCGGCTCGCATATCGAGATTGTAAAATCTGGCGAATGTAGAGGGCGTGGACCACCCCGCAGCGTTGCTCCCTCGAGAGCCGACTCAGAGTGCTTCGACCCCAGGCAAACCATGCATAAATCATGTGTGTCGCCAGCCGTGATGTAGCGCTGGCATGGAGGAACACACAGTTTATAGCGCGATTTGGTTTCGCCCTTCAAATGTCTGGTCTTTGCTTTAGACTTAGGTATTTTAGTCTAATGATACTGGACAAACAACAGTAAATAAGACTTACAAGACAGACTTATGAACATGCACACATGAAGCTGAAGCCAGCTGCGTGGCAAGTGCCTTTATAGCTTCCTGGTCGCTACGTCACCCCGTCCGTGACGTCACGCTCTTCCATTGAACTGATTGCACACGATATTCAGAGTTGTTCTTGCCAAAGGCGTTCCCCAAAAGCAGCTTGAGTTCCCGAAGAGGAACAAACAGTTATTTGTTTTAACTGTAGCAATATTTTTCATATTACTTTTTGTGAAAAAAAAATAAATGCAGCCTTGGTGAAACCTCTTTCAAAAACATTTGGTTACACTTTATTTCGATAGTCCACTTTAGACATTCTACTGACTATAAGTAACTTTGTAACTACATGTCAACTACATATCAACTAAATCTCAGAAATTTGGAACTACATGTCTACTAACTCTCAAAGTAGACTGTTAGGGTAGGTTTAGGGTTAGTGTTAGGGGTAGGTTTAGGCTTAGTATAAGTTGATAGTTAGTTGACAAAGAATGTGTTAGAAGATATTAAGCAGACAGTCTGTTAATACTCTACTAACTGCTAGTTGACATGTAGTTGCAAAGTTACTTACTGCTAGTAGAATGTCTAAAGTGGACTATCAAAATAAAGTGTTACCAAACATTTTCCTAGAGTATTTGTTTTCCTAATTTACAAAAAAAATAAAATAAAAATAATAATAATAACCTTATTTACTTAAAACCTTAACCAGAAATTATACAGAGACTATGGCATGCAATGCGAAACATTCACTGTGTTATAATATTTAAACTACTACTTACCACTAATTAATGTGCAGAGCAACCCCACAAAAATGTTGGTTATTGTGTAAAACAATCTTGTGATGAGTAGTTTTTTCAGGAAAGGATGCTTTTGTGATTCATTCACCAGAGAAATTCCCACAACTTCCTTTTAGTACAGAAAACATAGTGAATGAATGTCTTATTGGCGCCTCTTTAAGTAGACAGATCCACCCAGTGAGCAACAAGCCGATTGTGGCTAAAGAGAAAATGTATTTTTGGACCAATACCAGACACTTGGCAAACTATTAACTCAATGTCAATCTAATGAAAACAACCTGTGGAAATCACTAGTGGGGGCTGTCAACCTGAAAGCAAAACTCAAATAGTCCTGTATTAAATACAAAGCTAGACCCTTTGACCAACATGTTGCTGAAAGTAGTTACATCATTTGTTAAATATTCCCTTTAGCATACATTTCGTCTGATAGCATACCTGTGTCAGTAGGCCTCATGAGACACTTAGCTAAAATATATATTTTTTTTCAGTCAATACTTAGAATTCATTTATATTCAATTAGCACAAATGGCTTCCTGTACCTATGATCACAATCACTTTGAAAATCCATCAGCGCTCAGCATTAGCATTGCAGCTCAATGTCTTTGTGTTATTTGTACCACAGAACTGATGTGGATTTATGCTCCTCTCCACTGAAAGCCTTTTCAAGTGGACAAATTAATTTCAGGAGAGATTTTGCTGGTTGCCAGATGGAAGCACTCTGTGATGGGGAAAAAAATTATAATTATCCGACCTTATTGAGACATATATTACGCAATCCTGTTACTGCTAGAATTAGTAATGTAATATTGCATACACAACATTCCAAAAAAATGCAAGAAACATATAATACATTATTTTTTTCAAAAGCAGTCAGCCTTCCTTGGAATGCAAAACTAATGCAATTTTCTTTGGTATGTTCTTACTTAACAGACATCTACAGACATGCATTTGTGTACTTATCTCCAGCTCTTTTCAGGCTTACAGACCCAAAATGAAATTTTTTTTTTCTTTTCCATAAGAATGCAATGGCTTGTTTTGCTGTACTCTTAAGGTCAAATTTAGTTTTTTAGTTGAGCAAACATTACATTTCCTTTTTAGGAAGTGACCCTGAAGTACTGTGACTTGTTTTTTTTTTTTGTGTGTGTGTGTGTGTTTTTCAAGGTTTTCTGCTTTCGACTTGTCTTGTTTATTCAGATTTGATTGGCATATCTTAAGAATCCAGTTTGGGCTGTTACTTCCTGACTTGTTTAAACAAGTTAGTTTTTTCATATGTGAGAAGAGGGTATTAATTCAGCCTTTTTCAACTCTACTTGCACTGTAAAAGTTACTGTCATAGGTGCTACATATAATACTATCAAATACAGACAGTGAGTGTCTTAAAAAAGATTTGGGAACCAAGACAAAGGGTGAGCATGTGAATCTTGAACAGAATCAGAGATGTGAGAGTGGGAACACAAAGGTCCTGGTGATAAATATTTATGAGATGGAGTGAATGGTGATGCTTGAGTGTGAGGAAAAGGAGGTGATAGCATGATCAGGGGAAAAAAGGCAAGATTAATTAGGAAAACAGGAAAAGGAAGTAATGATACTTAGAAACTCAACAAATGTACTTCCAGAATAACTAGCCACGGGCCTACAGCTTGAAGAGTGCTTACATGCAATTGTTTCCTTAAATAGCTATTTCCACTTAATCAGACCATTAAAATCACATTTGTTAGTGTAACCTGATGTGTTTAGGTTGATTCAGTAGTGTTAAATAATGGTTTTTGAAGGCCAGTTCATGACTGATGTTTAAGCGTTTTAACACAAAATTATAGAAAGAGTTTGTTGTGTGTACACTAAAATACAAATGTTAACCTAAAATCTCCTTCATGTAGTAACATATTTAATTTTTATTTTATTCAAGTAAAAAAAAAGAAATCTATACAATATTTAACATTAACATTTAAATATATATATATATATATATATATATATATATATATATATTTTTTTTTTTTATTAACTTGATCATCCTGAATATATTCGTTCACAACTACGAAACTACAATAAATCAGATGTGCATGTTTGGACTTTCAAAAGCAAAGATGTTACTTTGTGTTCAAAAGACGTAAGTTACAGAAAACACTCTCTAGAAAAAAAGGAAAAAAATCTGGAGGAAAAATCTGCTCACACATCCCAGCACCCCTCCTCCAACTACAACTCAGCCCAATGTCTGAGAACATGCCTCCCTCCCTCCCTCCCTCCCTCCCTCTCTCTCTCTCTCTCTCTCTGCAGTTTTGCCTCTCACCGTTACTTCCATTGTGGTTTAACTCTGAACTCTGTCATCATCTGTTTGTGCTTAAAATTTGCAGTGTGTGCACTGACTTTCCTATTTCTTTTTCACCCTTAAAGGGATAGGTAACCCAAAAACTTTAATTCTGTTATCATTTACTCAACTTCATGTTGTTCCAAACCTGAGTTGCTTTCTTATGTTGAACATTGAAGATATTTTGAAGATTGCTGGTAATCAAACAGTTGGTGGTTCCCATTGACTTCCATAGTATTTATTTTCCTACTATGGAAGTCAATGGCAACCACCAACTATTTAATTACCAGCATTCTTCAAAATATCTTCTATGTTCAACATAAGAAAGCAACTCAGGTTTGGAACGACACGTGAGTGAGTAAATGATGACAGAATTGTCATTTTTGGGCAAACTATCCCTAAGATGTGGTCACATTAGCGAAATGTCAGCAACATTGCAGTTGTCAATACTGTGGCACATAGTTAAATCAGAAATCAATATCAAAGCAAGCAGCATTCTGATGGTTTCATCTGCATAAACAGTTTGAAACCTCTTAGAAAATTTTACAGGCAATACAGTTCAGTTGTCTATTGTCAATAGTGTCGTGATGAATGAAGTCAACATCCATGTGACCAAATGAAATCCATTACTAAATCTGCAATGGGAACTTTTCCGCTGACACACAGAATTTCTGTTTGCGTAGATTCCTGTTGAAATTACAGATTTTTTCCTGATAAATTGCTAAATGGTGTCCACACTTTTACCCTATTCACTTCTTCACTTCCCTTTCTAGTCACCTTTGACTCATTCTTCTCATACTGTTGTTCACAGTCCCCCTTTTCCTATTCTTCTCCTTCATATTTTCCTGTTTTTTTGCTAATGTCTTTTTTCCATTGTTCCTTTCCTCATGTGACACACCCATCTCTCCCTCCCTCTCTCTCTCTCTCCCTGTTTCTCTCTCTCTCTCTCTCTCTCTCCCTGTCTTTCACTGGCCAGGAGCCAGATGTCTGCTCTTTAGAATTAATGAAAATAGCAGCTGCATTTGGCAACTTTCTTTGCACTCATACATGATTTGAAATACTCTTTTTTTTGAGACTCACATGCACTCAGACAGAGATGCAGACAGGGGAGTCAGTGCCTTGATCGAGAGATGGGGGTCTCTTCAATGTACTGTGTCATAAAACGCTTATTCCCTACAGGAAGCACCTGGCCACAGAACTACCCTTACATTCTTCTACTTGTTCACATTATTCACATTCGTTTTAGACTACATGAAATGTCTCAAACTTACCACCCTCTGCACAACTAGTTAATTGTAGAAGCAAGAAGAAAATGGTTTGTTTAAAGAAAAAGTGAAATTGTGACAGAGGGAGAGCTGGTGTGTATTATGCAGCTGTTCAGTATGCTAGTCACATCGTAGTGCTCCATTCAGGCCTGTCAAACTGAAAAATGGCCTGGCGGCAGTTCCTTTAGCCCCTTACCCACCACAATTAAGTAAATGGAACCAGGGCTCGGTCAGTCCCCTCCCGCACCACCCCACATTACATTGATTTTTTACAATTTCTCCTGCAAGGGAATGGGCTCTGTCGCTAAATGACAGCAGGGCATTTCGATGTTTCAAAAACAAATTGAATTATGCTCTGGAGATTTAGTTTGTAAGTTAAAGTGCCCTGGGTGTGTCGCTGTGCAGGCTGGAGCATGAGACAGAGGACTGGAAGGACAAGATCAACTGAATTTGAATAAGAGATGGAGAAACAAAGAAAGAAGACTTTGCATTACGCTTCCAGAGCAAGGAATTCATTTGATTTTAAACCAGTGATGCTGAACAGTTTTTTGTAGCGTGCCTATACTCTTTAAAATAAAGGTGCTCTTCAAAGCGATGTCATAGAAGAACCATTTTTGGTGAAAGAGCCATCTCTTTCTTACCTTTTTATAATATAAAGAACTTGATTATTTATTTATTTATTGCTGGAGAAAATAAAATACATCTAATGATGTTAAACTAAACAAAAATAAATAATATAAAACCCTTTAATAAACAAAACAAAACAAAAAAACTTTCAGGAAAGAGTTATTGCCTCAACAGGTATTGCCTCAGTGAAAGATAAAGTTGCAGGATAGTTCATTCTGTGAGGCCTGCTAAGTTGCTATGATTACAGCAGTTATCACTCAGCCTAAGCGATGTAAACACTGGGGAAAGATGGAGCTCTTTCTTTCTTTCTTCTTTAAGAAGCTGTTTATTTTCTTTTTTCCTTCTACCAGTGCACGTCATGTTATATAAGAATCCTGATTTGCTGTTAACTTGAGGCTTTTTTATGTGAATGAGGGAATGGAAACAACAAGTTAATTTTGGCCCTTCATGACTTCCAAATGTTCTGCAGTTTTCCTTCTGTCTAAAGTAGACTAACCTCCCCTTCAAAGTCAGCACACAGTGACTCCTGCTGGTCACAATCCAGCACTGCATCCTCGGTATATAAAAAGCATTTAGACTGGATGACTGGTCGAATATAGTTTGGTTGTTCAGTGTAATTTAGCACCTCTTTATGACTCACTCTTTGGTCCTAGTTTTGTTGAGGGGTCTTGGATTCTCCTTTATGATGACACACATCATGCTCTTCTTGTAGGTATCTACATCCTGATTGCTGTCGGTGCTGTGATGATGTTTGTTGGATTCCTTGGGTGCTATGGAGCCATACAGGAATCGCAGTGTCTTCTCGGAACAGTGAGTAACAAACCCTGAGCTCTCAGCAAACTCCTCCAATCACATGATGCCAAACAATAATCGGAAGTACGAACTGTAAATCCCCACTGTAGAAAAAGAAAGGAAACTGCTTGTATGGCTTTTTTTGTTTAAAAATTATTTAAGGTGAATTTATTAACTGAATTTGTTAAAACGCCATGACCTTGTTTTGTGTCCCTTTTTATACCACAGTTCAAATTTTTGGTGCCATTAAGCTTTTTTAAAGGAAACGTTTTAAATGAAGGAATTATTATTATTATTATTTTGATTATCAAATTTGAATCGTAGTCTGGTTTTTAAAGGATTGCTTAATGTATGTCTTTGTTACTGCAATTGGCAGCTCATACTTTTGCACTGTTAATTAAGGTACGTTTAACTAATAAATATATGAACCTTCTTAATAAATAGTGTAAAATGTAAGAATTGAACATTTAAGATGTTCAACTTTATTGCATATAAGATCAATTATTAGATTTATGCCCCTTGTATACATCAGTTGTAAACTGATGCAATTAATATACATGAATATTTGTAAGTAACAGAATTAGATATCGAAAGTATAACATTTATATTAGTGCTGTCAAACGATTAATCACATCCAAAATAAAAGTATTTTTTTGCATAATATATGTATGTTAACTGTGTGTATATATATATATATATATATATATATATATATATATATATAAATATAAATATATATATAAATATAAATATATGTATGTATATATGTGTATATATATATATATATATATATATATATATATATATATATATATATATATATATATATATATACACACACACACAAACAAACAGTATATATTTTAAATATATAAATATGTATTTACATGTATATATTTATAACAAATATAGACGGTACACTCATATTAATGACGATTATTTGTTTGACAGCACTAATCTAAATATATCCACATTATTGTTCATTATGAATTCAGTGACGTCCCTTTTCTTTCTCTCCCACAGTTCTTTGCCTGCCTGGTCATTCTGTTTGCCTGTGAGGTTGCTGCTGGAATCTGGGGTTTCATGAACAAAGACACGGTCAGTTTCTTTTGACAAACATGCATACACAGTGCCAATCTGATGTACACATCTTGTTTTCATATTTGTAATTATACTTTTTTTTTTTTCAGGTCTCCAAAGAGGTGATCTCTTTCTATGACTCTGTGTTTGACAAAGGCTCATCAGCTCCAACTGAGGAGCAAAAAAAGGCTGCCGCTGCTGTCTTGAAGGTCTTTCATGAGACTGTAAGTGGTCCTGATGTTCTGAGGAGCACACAATTAATCAAGCTAACACAAACTCCTCTCAAACCAAATGATAGTCCAGATGAAGTAAAGACATATTTCTAATCACTGTCATCTCTGGTTTTCAGCTTAACTGCTGTGGCAAAGGAATCTCTTCAGTGTGGCTTTCAGAAATCTGTAATAAAGACAAAACAATTTCTACTTTTTTTAACCCCTCTGAGGTAAACCCTCATATTGAAGAACTTTCATCCAAATTATCCCACATAGCATGACAATAACCTGTTTCTCCAATTTTCAGAACTGTCACACCAAGATCAACGATCTTTTCACTGACAAGATCCATTTGATTGGTTTCGCTGCCTTGGCTGTCGCTGTTATCATGGTGAGTGAGTCCGAGTGTGTTTGTATAGGGGCCTGTGTGTTACGTTATATTCTACTAGCGTCTGGTGTTGCTTGCATCATATTTTACCCTTATTTTACTCTCTCTTTCTAGATCTTCGAGATGATCTTCAGCATGGTGCTTTGCTGCAGCATCAGGAACAGCCCTGTTTACTGAAACAGAAGGGCAAGATTTTACCTTTAAAAAATTAGCCAAAAAAAAACAACCTTTTTTTTGTTTTGTATCTACCATCTTCTATTTTGTTTTGTATCTACCATTGTTTCCTAATGTAGTCACCCTGCCTAGTTCCCGATGTCTCAGAACAATTTTTTTCCTTTTTTTTTCCTTTTTGTTTTTTGATCAAAAGTTGCAGTGGAACCACCAACAACTAGTCAGCTATTGTTTATGCTGTAGTTGGAAAAGACTAGTCGGGATCTGTAGCTATAGCAGTAGACTTACAAACACAGTACATTATCACATGAAGAATTGATACATTTATTTGCTTGTAGTTTTTTTGCATTAAATTTGGAAGTACTGTTATTGCTATCAGTCAATATCATTCTTTACGTGTGTACATGTATAAACTGTATATATTTGCAGCCCTGTATGGCTCTTAAGCATGAATCTTGTATCGAACACTCCTGTCCATCTTCTTTTCTGAGACTGCTGTTTGTATGTTCACGGTTCTTCCTGAGAAACCACTAAATAAACAGTGTTAGCTAGGTAGGAGAGCAAGTCAGAATAGAGTGCTTATTGGAAGTGAGAGTAAAAGGATTAATAACATTAAAGACCCATGTATACTTCCTTTTCCGCGTTCCGCTCCATCTAGCACAGTTGAACACTCAAGGAATTCAAAATAAACTCCGTAGACAGTGCTTTAGGACGGATGCGTTCGACGCCTGCGCACTGCCTAGTGAACCTTCGTTTCCAAGGCTTCACGCGGACAGTATGCACTGACGTTAGCAGACTTGCATCACACGGACTGTCAACTGGAGTGAAATTCGGACAAGGAAAGTATACATTTAAGCTCATTCGGTTCAAAACGTACTATATACCGGGCTCTGTGAATCAACAAGTTAATGTCAGTCAACAGCACTTGTAACATAATGTTGTTTACAACAAAAATTAGATTCCACTCTAAAAAAACAGCAACATTCTGGGTTACAATGATGTATTTAAAATAACGGTGAATGAGGCCGATTTGTAAACATTTAAATTTGGTTGTTTGATTAGAGAATTGATCAGAACAACTTAAGAGCTCAAATAATATTCAAGCTTTAATAGATGCGTTAATTTAAGCGTGTGTATAAAATGACTCATTTCTGTTTTAAAATTCTCTAGAAAGATACATCATTCACTTTTATTTTACGTGCCTTCACCGCAGCATTGGTTTTTGATTTTTTGAAGATCCAGAATTAGTTTTTGTGCAACATTACGCCGCGAATGTTATCAGTTGAGTTTAACTTAATCGGCAGAATCTATGATCATTGTGTTTCTTATTTGTGAGATCACAGACGGAGAGAGCTGATCCTAGATCTGCATTCGTGCTGTGGAAAGCTGTAAACCTAGAGCTTCTGATGCCCACTTCAATCTACAATCTCTTTATGCTCTCTTAATACACTGTAATGTATTTTTCTAGATGGCTGTCATACAAGGAGTTGGACCACATGTAGATTCACTGCCACAGTCAATGGAGTTCTAGCCTTATTTACAGTGATCCAAGCCATAGAGAGGATTCATCCAAACCTACTAGCCTTATTAATGAAACACCTCATCCCTTAATCACTTAGATAGCAAATCCAAATTGATTCCTAATGGAACCGTCTATGCTGTAAGTGTAATGTGTTCTGATATCACTCAACTGGGAAATCCAAGGAGTTTGCGTGATTGTCTGTATGTACATGTGTGATATGTATTGACAGTGAGTTTAGAAGGACAGGCTTGGTTGGTTATAGGATTGACGAGCTCTTGACTCTTCACACTGCCACCTCTATCACAGATGTAGTTGTTGTAATACCTTGTCACCTTCACTAGGTGGCGCTCTGGTAGTAGGCTTTTCATTTTGAAAACTGGTGTCTACTCTCTTAGTATGCCTGTGTACATGTCTGTCATGCACTTGTTCTTCTAGACCGCACTAAAACGAAGCGCCTTCATCCATGATGCATAAATACCATCAGATTTGTGATTTACATACATTATGCAACCCTGTATTGTTAACACATAATGCCTATGCTGATATGCTTAGAAAGTGTCTTGTAATGTGTACAGCTATATAGTATACTAATTACAATGTAAAGACAATGTATGCCTTTAATTGTGATATCTTTTTTTCTCTCTCTCTGGTATGCAATGATTTCATTTGAAGCATGTAAGAATTTTGGGGGTCCTGACAAGTCGAGCATGATCTACTAACTATTAAAAATTATGAAGGAGAAACAGTTGTTAATGAAATTAACTGTTGAAGTTAAAACACATCAGCGTATTTGGACACTATCAAATGTTACTGTTGTGTTGAAAGAATCTCATACTAATCTGATACCCAAATTGACAACTGTAACTCAAGCTCTCATCATCTTGACACATCATTTATAGATTTTGGTCTGATTTTCTTGCCCAAATATTAAGGAATTAAACGTATTTTACAAATAATAGCCTATATCTTCATTTTGTGCTTTTTTTCTACATTATTCCATTGTTGGTGAGAAAAAGTTTACTCTTAGTGATTCAATAGAAGAAACTTTTTGGGTTCTCCCGAGAAGCTTTCTGTAATTGGTTTATAAAGAACCATTGGGTTTTCTCTTTTCCTTTAAAGAACCTTTTGAGCAATGGAAAAGTTCCATGGATGTTATATGGTCCTTTATGGAACCACTGATGCAACACACATACACACAGAAAGAAAGAAAGAAAACTGTATTTTTAAGATTGTTGTCATCAAATGACACTGATACTTGTCATATTCTTTTTAAAGAATGGAATTTACAATCCAAATCTATTTTCAACATGAATCATGTTCTGTGCATCAGCACATTCTTCTTCTGTCAGTCATATATCTAACTTCTAAAAAACCCTGAACTTTTTTTGGTATATTATTTTTGGTATTTAATTATTTTTGGTATTTTATTTTTTGACATTGTCTTTTTTGTCTTTTTAAATGACTTTTAAAGATAGATACCAAAGGTGTAAATCTCTGAAATTTGCATTTGTCACTTTCAGTGTTGTGGGATATAGTGACCACTCTGGTGATTTTCTGGACTTCTGCATGGGGTGTGTCTTCTGAACTATAGGCCTACCTTTGTTTGAAACAAAGGGATCTTACCAACTCATTTCCAGCAGTAAGTGGATAAAGCAATCAGCCAAAATAATACATTCACTGCTGTATGAGTCAGTGATCTTCTAATCGTCTAAATATACCGAAAATAAATATATAATAAATATAAATATACCGAAAATAATCACATTTAAACCAACTCAACTGAAAACCCCCTCAAATCTCATTCAGCCTGTTGACTAAACAGTTTGCACATCCTCTCCTCCTCAATGTGGGATTTTTTTAGAGCCCTGCATTTTCCTTCCTATCTTTATTTAGGATTAATTGAAGTTCCTGGGAGGCGAGATTATGTCAGAATTTGGGAGTTAAACAGAATAGTTAAAGCCAAAGAAAGAGCAAAGGGCTTTATACGAGCAAAGGGTTTTATAAAAAGGTAAACTGTGAAGACTTGTTCATGAAAATCAAAAGAAAAATAAACAAGGAACATATCAAACAATGAAACCAGTGTTAATGGTGAGTAATTATTTTTGTTGTTTTTCAGTTATATTTTCAAATATATTAATTAATTTAGATTCCATACAAAAAAAATATGTATCTCATGGTAATGCCATTGTGGTACAAGAACTTAGCCACTTTTATGAAGCGTATGATATTCTAATGGCACCATGTCAAAAACATGGTATTACAGTGATACTTTGATATTTATCATGGTCCTAAATGTTTAGCATATTCAAAAACTATTGTAATTAAAGTTTAGTCTGAGAGAAACAGAATACCAATCACTCATAGAAAAGCATGGTATGCTTGTAGTATCATGTAAAAACATGGTCATACCATGATACTTTTAGGTTAGGGGTGACTAAAGCACAGCAGGCAGACGCAATCTGCAGGGCTGAGCTCATACACTCTCTGTAACTCTAAGCTGGGGCTGATAAACGCGTATTTTAGTGCTGAGAGCAGTGAATGAGGAGGCTCCGCCCCGGCTACACAATCTCTGTATCTCTTGACGACAGTAGCGCTGAGCGCACAGCTGCCTGCAGAGCTGCACAGATCAAGTGTACGAGCTGCTGCTCGGCTGACCTGCGCCCCGGGCTAATTACTTTCAGTAGATATTGGAATACTTTGAAAAGAACATTAGAGGGGGAAAAAAAACGTTTCCAACGGAAAACGGTTTTCGGATAGAAAAAAAAAGTTTGGATTGTATAATTAGCCTACTGGAGCGAGTTTTCGGACTTCATGATGAGCGCTGTTGTGGCCACTGAGGGCCTGTTCTTTTCCGCCTTACAGCCCAGCACCTCGGTCACCACATATGCGATCCCGACCGATGACCATCTCAGGAGGGACCAGCTGTCCAGAGCCAGACGCGTCCAGCAGCAGGTCCAGCAGCGCATGGCGGAGAAATCCTCATCCTCATCCCGACTCAACGCCTCCACAGGTGAGCAGAACCTGTGGATGATCCGTTAACCTGCGTCCTGTGCGCTTTAAAACAGCAGCTACACTGTTCTAGAATGTGCAAACTAAAGTTTTAAGCAAACTTTTTCAACTTTAAAATTAAACTTTTTTACCTTTAGTAAATTACGATCTACAATTTTGGGCTAATCATATTTTAGGTGATATTAGGGATTTTTCTCCCTTTAAGATGATTATAAATAGGCTACACTGTTTTTCCTCATTTAAAATTCTAATATTTTTACTCATTCCAACGCTAAATATTATCAAACTAGTAGTTATGTAAGTACACAATAAAATGAATACTTTGACTAATTATATTATATATTGTTAAGTTTAAGCAATATGTCAGAAATATGTCAGAACATTCCTACAATAGCTGAACTTGTGAACTCGATAGCTCTGCTTCGACTTTCAGTGACACTGATAGGATTTGTTTTGCATCAGAATGCAAATATCTGTTTGGCCTTCATGTTCTGGCCACAGTCACTGCGTTTGCTGCAGGTGCACACACTGGTTTTCCAACATGCTTGTTATGTTGCTTTGTTAAGAAGAGACAGGATTCCTCTGCTGGGAACCCCCCTAAAACAGGACATTGGAACAACTGATATCCTGACACTTTCCTGAACTATGTTGGCCCTCATAAGAATTAAGTTAAACTTGTAAACGTTACATAAGCTCGCATGAATGGAAAACCAGCCCATTGTTCTTTAATGAAACCTTGACAAGATATATAGATGCTTTCAAATGCAAATGTGTAAAATGGATCACTCAGCACGTGATTTAGTGATGTTAGCCATTGTGAGTAGTGTGTGTGTGTGTGTGTGTGTGTGTGTGTGTGTGTGTGTGTGTGTGTGTGTGTGTGTGTGTGTTTGTGTGTGTGTGTGTGGAGGAGGAGGAGGAAGAGGAGTGTAGATAACTCGTGGGAAAGGTATCACTTTCTTCTTTGGTTTAGAAAGGCAGGTAGAAATTAGGGCAATCCTCACTCTCCACCTCCCCAGCACCCCACCCCCACTGCCCCCTGTAACAGCTTTCTCTCATCAGAAGGTGGCTGAAATATAACTTTAATAATGCTTGAAAGAAGCATGTAAGTAAAGCATTATATTAAAAATCACAAATTAACAGGAATAGGAACCTAAGGAATCAGCTAGTATAGTATCATACTTCTAGACCATGGCTATTCTACTGGCGGCCTTCGGGCCCAATTAAAGTTTTTTTTTTAAAGGGAACAACGCTGCTTTTAAAGTGAAATTGTCAGACTCTGGTCCATGTTTTGTGTGTTTTGCTCCTCTTGTAACTCTATTGCCCTTATATGGTCCTTCCTGTTCCTGTCTTTGTTGTGTATTAATAGGCACCTACCGGTAATCACAATTACAGAAAAATGCACAATTATTATTATTTTTTTTTAATCAAATCACAGACAGCATCATTAACTTTTTACAGATCTTAGTATATTAGTTCATTTTAATGCTGAATATGCATTTCATTTAAATTTAATTTCTAATTTTATAGGCCACCCTGAAAGAGATTGGATGGCCCCCACCCCTTGGCCCCCTTCCAAAATGTTCAATTCGATAATACGGTCCTCAAATAAAACTAATTGAATAGCCCTGTTCTAGACATGTCCAGATCTCATGAAAGTCATCAAAGTCCATTTCTTTCTTAATATTTAATATTAATATTTTTCACAGTTGTGATTGCAAATCGAAAGTCTGATTAATCTGATTATAAAAACAACGTTCCCAGTAGCACTTGATCAAATCTTGCAGAAACTAAGCTATAGCGAGAGGAATGTTAGGCATTTAACCTTTGACCCTATTGTTGACCCTAATCACAATAAATGACTTGGAGAGCTGTATCTGGTCAATGTTAGAGAATGAGTTTGGACATGACCTTTTAAGAAGAAGACGAAATGACAGTTTTTCACTCTTTAAAATAAAGGCTCTTTATTTGTGTCCATTGTTCCTTGAAGAACACGGGACTCTTCCATTGAATAAATGTTCCTTTATAAGGTTCTAAAGATTAAAAAAAAACTGTTTTCTAAGAACTGTTTACAGAAAGGTTTTTTTAGGGGAACCAAAATGGGCCTTCTGTGGCATCACTTTAAAAAACTTCTTGGAACCTGCAATTTTATATAGAATTTATACAGAAGAATAAGTAAATATATATGAATATATTGTTTCAGTCATAGTTTAGTATTAATTTATCATGCAAATCCATAATCCAACAATTTTTTTTTCATCTTTTTGTAGTCCGCTTACACACTTTTGACCTGATCTGTGCTACATTCTTGCTCACACCTCCATGTCCTTTGCCAAAGAGTTTCCTGCCATTTGGTGTTTTATCAGTAGGCCAGTTCTATTTTAGCTTATGGGGACTGAATGGGAGGATGTGGGATGTTAAATCATTTCAGAAAAGAATAACCCTGAATAAAGTAGTTGTCTTGCTTTGAAGGTGCATTCATTCCCATATAAAAGCCAACAGCTGCTTTGCAATTATCCTAAAAATATGGTGCACAGTACACGCAATTTAATTGTCATCAAGATTAATGCTCTGCTTCTCAGTTTTTACAACCAAGTTCCCAAGGAATGTAGGGATTGCATGGGTTTTAATCATCCTCAGACTCATTGTGGTGATTTATTGAGCATGTGGTGTAAGAAGTTCACACTTCTCTATCAATATCAACAGCAATAACTTTAGAATGTTGTTATTGTACATGGGTTTGTAATGTAACATTTTAGATGGACCAGCCACAAGACTCATGTGTTCATAGGCCAGATTTGCCATGCTTTTTGTAATAGTTATTATTATTATTATTACTATTATTGTTTATGTATTTTTCATTTTTACATTTTGCAATTGTTTTGTAGAAAACAATATATATAAAATTGAATAATATATGCATTTAAAATCATCACCATCGTAATATCTATCAATACAGCCTGCCTTTTCCAATTATATTTTGTGTTACGTAAGTAATTAAGATGTTTTTTATGTACTCTGAACTCACTGAAAAACAGGAGGAGATGAGCGAAGACACGCAGTCACGCCAAGCCTCTCTGAAACAAAACAGATGTTTCAATTTTAGAAGTGATCTTCCTCCAAACACTCCTTCACCCCAATCTAAAGGAATTTACCATTTAATAAACTTCTTTATCTGCTGTCTACCAGGGAACCACCTCAGTACAATGCACTTCAAAAGACTGAAATCTTGCCAGTTCAAAAAATGCTGATTTTTAAGAGTAAATCAAAACAAAGACAGCTGTGGTCAGGTCTTGAACTTTCAGACATTCTTGCCCTGACTGTAATTTGGACGGACCTTTAGGCTTCCTGTCAGACTTCCTACAGACAGCTTAGAAACTCTGGTGGAAACAGGAATTAGTTGTGTTTTATGATACGACAGTTTGAGGAGGAGGGTGTGATAACGACGCTAATGAAGAATTTTTAAACATTCTGAAGAATTATGGAAATGTAAATTGCATTATCATACCATTTTCTACATTATTATTGCAAAAATGAGAGCTCTTCTTTGGAAGCATTTTTAGATAGTCGTGTATAATAAATTGAATTATGTAGCACAAAAAATGAATAAAATATTAAGACAGATGTTTAACACTCTTAAACCCGATGAGTTCAGTATTTGTCTTTTATTTCTTCAGAAAAGCCTTCTAAAGAAAGTGCCAAATCTGCTTTTTTCATCTATTGAGCAACATCCCCTGACACATGTATATGGAGCTCTAGCTGAAATTCATCTCTCCTCTGGGAGAGAGAGCAATATGGTTGACCTTATCTTTCAATCATTGGAAAGACCACTTCTCTCAATCCATCCTGGGTTTGTTGTATTTTCATATGTCCAGTGGTACTGCGATGGAGCTGACTCGCATTGGTTTGTTAAATGTAGGCAATTTATGTTACTGTCCCACTGCCTTAATGTTTTCATAAAGTTCTATTATATGTAGGGATCAACCACTTATGTTTTTTTTTGTCTGCAAAAGTCATTGTACAGGGGTAAGTAAGAGAAAAAGAGAGCAAAACAGTAACGAACAGAATAGAGCACTAAAGGACCTTCAAATCATTGAAAATAAGACAAAGGACCACCCTATGATGTCATCCTGCTTTCCTTCTGTTTCATTCTCTTACCGTGTGATTGTTATACCAGACTTCCCCTCTCACCCATGAAATAACTTCCTCTGAGCATGTTTTGGAGCCTTAAACCTAATTTTCACATATCTAACAGATGTGAATAAACTAAGCAGCATTATTTGCAGCAGACTATGTTGAGAAGCCAAGCACTGATAGAAACCCCATCTCTTAAAAGTCGTTGAAGCACAAAGTCAGAGAGCTGAATGCCAAACATAGATCAGGTGACACACTGGGTCTTATGTCACTGTTGACCAATGTAATACTTTGGAAGAAATCCCATCAAAATGAAAGCCACCTGGGAGAGACATTTTTTCTGGGTTGTTCTTGTTTCTCTGAAAACAGTGAAATAGCAAAAGTTAGATGTAAAGATTATTCACAGTTTATAAAGAATTTAGACACAAAAATGTTCATAAACATCTTCATGAACAGATCTTGAAAACATTTTAATTGCCCTCTTTTTCAGAATTTGACGGCCACACGTCCACTGTAAGATACCAAACCAAAACTCCTGGATTCAGTTCCAAGTCTGTGATCTACAATGGCAACAGAACAATGGCAGTAAGTGTGACTACATTCACTACATTTCCAACTGCATCATTTATCTGAAGCAAATGCTAACTGAGCTTGTTTTAGTAAAGGATTAAGCTTGACAATAGACCAGGGATAACATTTCCGTATCATTTCAAGTTCCAATTTTAAAACAGAAAGAAATCACATTGTTCATTTCAATCGGCAAGTTCTTGTTGTAAGCTACTGAGTTCAATTCTATAATTTTGAATCATTTTGCACTGACAGCACTATTAAAATCAGGTCATCCATGGATAGTAATTTGTTGGACTGATTGCAAAGTCCACAATCCCTTGACAATGACACTCTGTGTGGCTGCACCCTGCAAACACAATGATGCGGTATTTTGCGTTCTCCTGTGGGAGCTGTGTTTAGAAAGTGAAGTACAATACTATCAAGCTGTGGAATTGAGCTCAGAGCCCAGTGTGCATCTGAAACATTCCTAACCCAAGACCTCATGACCAGAGGCCAAGTTACCCCTTCTGTGTGATAGCAGTGAGCCTGCAAGAGCAGTTAGCATGGGCTTAATCACTCATATCAGACACAAAATGTTGCTTTTTGAATAACTGTTATATTCACATGACTCCCTTTTACTCAGACGCCTCGACTGTCTCAGTATGCAGGAGAATTTTCCTCTCGCTCTGCAGTAGAAATGGGCACTCGGCACAGAATCAGCCATGGCGTGCCTATGCCCGCTGTAGTGGGCCGCCCGTACATGTACCATGATGATGCACATCTGAATGCCTCTTACAATCAAATGCAAACATTGGAAACAAGGGCGCTGAGTCGGACTGACCAGGAGGCGGCAGCAATGGCCGGACTCACGTTACAACGGCAGCCATCTCCTGTGGGGAACTGGGTGGCGTCCTATGGCTACAGTTCTCCACCCAATGTGGTGCAAAGGCAACGCACCCTCAGTGGGACCATGGCACGAGAAGGTTACAATACAGGATGGAGGGAGGCAGAGTTGGCTAATCAATATTCATTTAAAGGCCCTTCCCACCGAACCATCAGCCGCATGAATAATCGTCATGTGCAGCAGCAACAGCAGCAAAGGCTGAGCAGCAGCTCAATGCAGTGGCAGCAGATGTCCACTGGGGGCACCAGTATGATGGGTGCTGGGCATTACCAGGGCGCCATGAAGAGAGCGGGGTCTGTGCATAGTATGAAGAGTGTCGGTCGTGGTGTGGACATTTATGACGGATTGGCCGATGGAACCACAGATGCTCTTGGCGGGTAATGTAAAATATATTTTTAAGAAGAAGAAAAAATAATAATTTGACACCATTTAGTCATGTTTCATGCCATATCTACATAATTCAAGCCTGTGATGGCAACGGTGACATTTCATCATCTGTTACTCCAGTCTTCAGTGTTTCAGAGTCCTTCAGAAATCATTAATATGCTGATTTGGTGCTCAAGAAACATAACACTTAAAAACATAACACTTAAAAAAAAGTTCTTTATTGGCATCAATTGTTCCACAAAGAACCATTACCATCCATAGAATCTTTTCATTCAACAAAAGGTTCTTTACGGTGGAAAAAGTTTCTTTACATTATTAAAGTGTTCTTCACACTAAGAAAAAAAAAAAGTTTCTTTTAAGAACTGTTCCCTGAAATGTTTTTTGGGGAACCAAAACCGGTTCTACTATGACATTGCCGAGGAACCTTTATTTTTAGGATTATATTATTAAGATAATAATATCTTGTTGGAACATATGAAACATTTTTTCAGGACTCTTTGATGAATAAAACTTTTAAAGATAGTAATATGTAATAATCCAAAAGTCTTTTCATAAATTTGAACCTTTGAATGGAAATGTATTCATTTGTTCATCTCTTTTTATACTATAAAATAACGTTTCATGTGTAATCTATTTCAAGTATATTATATTTTTATGTTATATATTTAAAGCACATTCCATTTGGTTTTTGTGTGAATGAACAGAATCCATAACCTGGACATGACTACAGCGATCAGTTACATCTCTTCCACTGATGTTGCCATGCAGATGTTGGGAGCAGCCTACATACAACATCAGTGTTACCACAGCAATGAAGCCAAGACCATGGTAAAAAAAATAATAATTATATATTTATCAGATCAGCAATATACATTTGAAACAAATGACACTATGGAAATAATACATATGCGAGAACTAAGGAATTTCAAATAGAGATCCTATTATATATTTCACACTAGTCAATAAACCTCTTATTAACGTCCTTGTAAAATATATAAAATATTGTTATGAATATTAGATTTTTTTTAAACTTCAAAACATTTCACATTTCACTCTAGATATTTTTTCATTTTGTGATTGGTTAAGATGTCATATTTTCCATTACCATGAGGGTCCATCCTGAGCAGACAATTTGTTTACTTTTCATGCGGCGTCTTTCAGTCCAGAGCAACAGCGGAGCTCTGTTTGAGCAATTAAAGGGCGTTCACACAGGATGTGCTCTTCCTTACCAAATTAGCTAGATAAACAGCATCCGACAGAAACACAATGCACTTTAATGAACTTCACAATCTGTTTTAAAAACTCAAAGCTCATGGTGTGACCAAAGGCAGGTGCCTATGTACAAAAAAATCAACTAAGTAGAAAAAAGGGTACTAGAGGGAATCCTCTTCAGGTGGTTGGTTGCTTTCTCTGTTGAGTGGTTAATAGACAAAATGATCAAAATTCCTTTTAGCCTCTAATCTAGAAAAATGAACCATGTTGCAGGGAAGAAATAATGTCAAAGAGGCAACTCTATATTTAGTTAAACAAATCTAGTTGTGAGCAATATATATATATATACTTTGTATAATTAATGGGGCATTGTATGGATCGAGGCTAAGATGCCTTTTCCTTGCTTTTTGTTCTGTTATACTCAAGCCAGATGGAGAGAATAACTTCACCCTGCCCTTAATCTTTACCCTGGACCTCAGGGGGCAGAACATTCTGCCTGAGAGCACATCATAGCAAAACATAGACAGCTGTCTGAGCAGGTTGCCATGTTGGGCTGAAAAAATGTTCAGGAGATTAACGATTTTTGTCTATACTCTATCAAGCACAAAAGTGAGATTTATATACATGGGATCACACTGGAATCAGGATAAGCAATAAAATGATTAACATAAATGATTTCTCACAGAACTAAACTAGATGTTTTTCTTGTTGCATAGGTGCGCAGTTTGAAGGGCATCTCAGCATTAGTACAGCTGTTTAGCAGCGAGAACCAAGAGGTTCAGCGCTATGCAACAGGTGCTACACGCAACCTCATCTATGAGAATATGGACAACAAGACAGCGCTTATCGAAGCCGGTGGCATTAGCAAACTAATTGGTGCTTTAAAAGAACCCGATGATGAGCTACGCAAAAATATCACAGGTATGTTTGTTTTGTTTTTGTTTGTTCAAGGTAATTATTTGGACCGTGAACTTTTCTTTGCAAATACAATGTGGCACTCGAGTCTCGATTTAGTACAAAAGTTCACCTGCAATAGCTGGGTGATCCAACTTAAGCAGAGTGGAGAGTTAAGAGCAGCGAGTGTATTTGAAGAAACAAAGAAAGAGCAGCAAAAAAGTGGTCTGGCTGTTTCCTGGAATCACTTCAAGTCCCAGATGCATTGGGAAGTAAACTCCCAGAGGCCTTTGTGCTTTCTGAGCTCTGCTGTCACCCCCTCCCCCTCATACACCCACACTCACTTAGTAAACAATCCTTGACATTCTTTCCTGCCGGACTCAGGGTTGCCAGGTCTCTTAGTGACATTTTATGACCTGTATTCTTATCTGTGTTGGCTTTAAACCTCACAAGACACTAGCAGCTTAGTGCTCCGTGTAGTAAAAACCCCCTTACTAAACAACATTCGAGAAAAAAAAACATTTTTATACATATTAATCAGACATTAACATATTATTCTAGATGAATAATATGCAACAGTTGAACATTATTTTAATGCTTAACTAGTTTACCATGACTGAGCAGTCATACTGTGTGTTAATATATTCATCCCTCTAATGTCAGTTCATCAGCTATTTTCATAATGAAATGAATGAACATGTTTTAAATTTTAAACATAACTTTATTTATTAAGTAGTACAATTTATAAACAAAAATGTAGTTTTTCACATTTGCTTTATTACATAAATCCATTTAGTTTTATGAATTAATAATTAAGTCTTAAAGGGTAAGTTCAGCCAAACATTAAAATTATGTCATTAAAAACTTACCGTCATGTTGTTCCAAACCTGTGAGACCTCTGTTCATCTTCGGAACACAGTTTAAGATATTTTAGATTTAGTCCGAGAGCTCTCAGTCCCTCCATTGAAGCTGTGTGTACGGTACACTTTCCATGTCCAGAAAGGTAAGAAAAACATCATCAAAGTAGTCCATGTGACATCAGAGGGTCGGTTAGAATTTTTTGAAGCATCAAAAATACATTTTGGTCCAAATATAACAAAAACTTTATTCAGCATTGTCTTCTCTTCTGTGTCTGTTGGGAGAGAGTTCAAAACAAAGCAGTTTGTGATATCCGGTTCGCGAACGAATCATTCGATGTAACCGGATCTTTTTGAACTAGTTCACCAAATCGAGCTGAATTTTTTTAAACGGTTCGCGTCTCCAATAAGCATTAATCCACAAATTACTTAAGCTGTTAACTTTTTTAATGTGGCTGACACTAAACGAGTCAATCTTTCGTTCGTTATCTGGCTCGGCTCGGTGTTCATCTTCAGTTCTCTCTTCACAGCAGTTCAGTCAATGTACTGTTTGAGTGCATGCATTACTCCGGGATATTGGTTTGTTTGAACTCAGAGGGAGTGTCAGCCACATTAAAAAAGTTAACATCTTAAGTCATTTGCGGATTAATGCGTATTGTAGACCTCGATTTGGTGAACTAGTTCAAAAAGATCCGGTTACATCGAATGATTCGTTCGCGAACCGGATATCACAAACTGCTTTGTTTTGAACTCTCTCCCAACAGACACGGAAGAGAAGACAATGCTGAATTAAGTCATAGTTTTTGGTATTTTTGGACCAAAATGTATTTTCGATGCTTCAGACTGTACTGTAGTGGAAGGTCAGATTAAAAAACAACAACAACAGTGATATAACTGAAATGTAATAGGTTATTAGCTGTTACAGTCTATTAGCATTTGCGAATATATATTATATTTACAAGCAAAAAGCTAAACCCATTAAAGAGGACTAAATAATGTAAATGATAAATGACTTTGACAAATTTCTCTCTTTGTCTCTGTAGGCATTTTGTGGAACTTATCTTCTAAAGACAGTCTAAAGGAGAAGCTGGCCAGAGAGGGTTTGTCTGAGCTGACGGAGAGAGTGCTAGTGCCTCTGTCTGGAGGAGGAGATGCTGGTGTCATTCAACAGAGTGCGTCTGAGGCCGATATTTTCTACAACACCACAGGCTGCCTCAGGTACACACCTCACATATACATGCATGCATTTAAATGCATTTAAGTTCCAGTACCTACATGCACATGCGTGCACAGCATGGTCAACAGTGAACTAGAGCATGGGGCAAAAATGTCAACGACTGTAGTAAAAAGCCCCAGATATTTAAATTATTGGATAATAAAATTCAAAATAACATCATATAAAATTAGAAATTGTATATTTTGGAATATATGTATTTATCCTGTTATTGTGTGTTATGTCATTGGCTTGTATATTTCTTACAATTGCGCCTTAAAAAGGGTGGTGTTGGCACAGTGGATAAAACACATGCCTTTGGTGTGAGAGACCAAGGTTCGAATCCAATGTGTCCCTGAGCAAGACACTTAACCCCTAGTTGCTCCAAAGGCGTGTGACCTCTGACATGTATAGCAATTGTAAGTCGCTTTTAGCGTCAGATAAATGTAAATGTAATTTAACTGAAATTAAGCAAACAAAAATAAGAGCTCATTTCTGATCAGAAATCAGCCACACATTTTCATTGGTTAACAACCTTAAATATGAATGTTTATGGCTGGTTGTCACTGTTTGCAATATAAAAGTTTGTAAAAGATACTGGAAACAATTATAGCCACAATAAAGATTAACCTGCTATAAATATTTCAACACAAATGCATGAAAAAAACCCATCTTGAATCACCCCTTTTATACGCACTGAAGGAACCTGAGCTCGGTGAATGAAAGAACCAGGCAGCAGATGCGGGAAACTCGAGGGCTGGTTGACTCTCTGGTTGGATACATCAAAAACTCCCTACAGGAGGGAAAAGGAGAGGACAAGGTCAGACCTGAAAATCAACATCCAGATGTAATATGTTAGCTTTGAGCCATTGCCCAAAAACGATGTCTTTGCCAAGTGAAAATCAGTTTAGATCTGGTTCTCAGATGGCAATTAGAAAATGAATCTAATGAATCTGTAAATTAATCTGTAATCTACAAAATAATTTCCAAAAGTATTTGAAATCCTCATTCTGTAATTCTGCGCTTCTAGGGAGTTGAAAACTGTGTGTGTGTCCTGCGCAACCTGTCCTACCAGCTGTACTCTGAGATCCCTGCTTCAGTTCAGATGCGTTTGGAAGGACCCACTCGAGCACAGGACATGCGACACAACGACCCCATCGGCTGCTTCACACCACAGAGCAAGAAAGCAAAAGATGTCAGTCCCTCATCCGCAGTCTTCTGTATTAGCAATGTCATTAGCCTTACTTGAGAAATTTTTAGCAAACCTTATCTGATATTTCATTAAAACAGCAGATTTGATATAGGATACTATTTGAATATACAGTATAGTGTAGATAATAATACATACACTATCATTAAACAATTTGGGGATGGTGAGATTTTTTTTTTATATGTTTTTGAAAGAATATAGTTAAAATATAGTAATTTATTAGATATGTTTTGGAAGAATATTAACATGGTGGAAAAGCTCAATTTTCAGCAGCCATTACTCCAGTCTTCAATGTCACATGAACTTTCAGAAATCATTCTAACATGTCTAATTATTATCAATGTTAAAACCAGTGCTGCTTAATAATAAGTGTAAGTAATAATAAGAAAAAAAATATTTCTGTGAAAACTGATACTTTTTTTTCCAGAATTTCATTAATGAATAGAAGGTTTTTTCAAAAAGATCAACCTTTATTTGAAACTGAACATTATAAATGTCTTTACTTTCACTTTTGATCAATTTCATGCATCCTTGCTGGATAAAAGTATTAATTCCTTTAAAACAAAAATCTTACTGTCCCCAAACCTTTGAACAGTAGTGCAGTTATCTCTCCAGTGCAATAGACAGAGGTATTATACTTCATATCTGCAGTCTAATGAGTTTATAATGTGTCCCGTCAGAGGAATCAAGACCTGACCACCTTCTCTGAAGTGGCACGTGTCCCAAAAGGAGCAGAGTGGCTGTGGCACCCTAAGATAGTCGCTCTATACAACCGCATCCTGCAGAGCTCTGAAACAAACACGGCCACACGTGAGGCAGCGGCAGGAGCCCTGCAGAACATCACAGCGGGCGACAGAAGGGTGAGATACCAGATCTGACACTGAACTTTACACAGCGTATTTAATCTCACCTGTGAGACGTAATCTTCTGCTGTGTCAATCTTAACTGCAGTTTAGTGTGTCACTTTTAGTAATGTTCAGTGTGTTCTTAAACTCTCCTACTTATTCTGCCTGCATGTTTTTCCCATAGAATTTTTCTATTTCTCACTGTTCTCCTATACTCCTATATATCTCTGTGAAATCCCTCATTTGGAGCCTTTATTTTTAAAAGTGTATGTGTCTTTTTGTTTTATATGGCTGACAGTATAACTTATTGTTCTCTGGCTCTCTTGTTTTTCTTCTCTCACCATTTTCCTGTGTTCTCTGTTAGTGGGCCTCTGTGTTGAGTCGTGTGGCGCTGGAGCAGGAGCGGATGTTGCCAGTGATTCTTGATCTGTTGCGAAGCCCCACAGATGCCGAGCTCCGTTCTCTCACGGGTCTGCTGAGGAACCTCTCCCGACACTGCAAAAACAAAGCTGACATGGGTTAGTGAATGACTTTCTGTTCCAGCTCTCTGTCTTTAATTACAGCTTAATGTGTAAAACATCCCGATCAAGATTTCCACATTCTGGCAAAGAAAATGTCTAGATCAGTAAAAACCCACATGAAGTATTGCACAAGGCGATAACTACGAAAAACAATCTATATTTTTCTCCTCACTTTCCCAGAGTGAGCCGTCCCCGCTCGTAGTATAAAATGAATTTCTTACACATTGTTTTTACTCCAACGCATTCTTTTCGGCTCCCCCCAGACTCATACTTGTATCACTTCCAGTATCCGGTGCCGCCCGTTTATCCCCACCCTGACCTCAGTTCCCTGCTTCACTGTGATCCACCCCCACTGGGCCAAAGGGCGCCTCCTTCTTCACACTACACATATAACATTCACTCTTTTTGTTTATGTAATTCCAGCTAAATTAGTTATCGCTTCCTATCTTTAGCCACCAAAGTGGTGAATATTCTGGTGAACAAACTCCCCAGTGATGGACATCAGAAAGAACCGTCTAGTGACGTGGTGGTCAACGTCTGTGGGGTTCTCAACAACCTGGTTACAGGAAGCTCTCTAGCTGCGAGAGATATCACTTACTTTGATGGACTACCCAAGCTTGTCAGCATTAAGACATCTCATGACAACAGGTAAAAAGACCAAAAAAAAAATGAAATCCATAGGTTTATTCAAGGGAGATTTGAACTGATCAAACACGACAGTAAAAATGTTTTGAATGTTGCTTAATGTTTTATTTCAAATGATTGCAGTTCCCGTAAACGTTCTATTCCTCAAAGAGTCCTGGGAAAAAAGTCAAAAGAGCAAGATGTACTTAAAAGCTGATAGAAATTGGTTACATGTGGAGATGGAGAAATAAAGAGCATTTCACAAAAATTTTAATTTGTGAGAAAAAAATTATAGAATCAGGCCAAAACAAGGTCAAAATTGTGTATAAATTGCATATTTACTATACTATGCTATAATGCTTTACCTTAAAACACTTATTTATAATGCGTTATAAAGTGATTCGTAATGAATGTTATAATGCATGGTAACACTTCATAAATAATTAACCAAAGTTAATATTCATCAATTGTTATCTGGCATGTTTCAATGCATTATATGTTCTAAAAGTGTGTTTAATGAATAGATAAGTAGTCCATATAATGCATTTTATAAAGTGCATTACAAGGCATAACTACTGCATTAAAAATACATTCATAATGCATTATTTATAAAGCTTTACCAAATGTTGTAATCAGATATTTAAGATTGAAGGTGCTAGTCATAAGAATTGTCATTTGAAAACTCATATTTGTAGTCCGCTATTCAGAATATTGTTTTTTTTATGATGCTTACTTACAGCCCTGTTACTTTAAACCTGAAGTGAGAAAGTACCAATTCTTTGAAGTTCAGCCATAACCCAACTGATATGATAAGAAATCAGCAAGGTTTCTTGACATTTTCAGGCATAAATCATACTCTAAATTATCAATTTATATTAGACCATTTAGATCTCGCCTACCATCTCTCATAGCACTACTGTTGTAATGTAGACTACACACTGTTGCATTATTTAGCTGTTTAATCAAGAGCACAATGTCCCAGCATTGCTTCTCATGTTTCTCCTTCTCATTCTGTCTCAGTCCCGGGAAGCTAAAAGCCGCCAGGGCCGCCTCCACCGTTCTGTCCAACATGTTTCAGTACACCAAACTTCACAAAGATTACAAACAGGTGAGTCTTAGAGTAAAACCCAGCTAAAAGCACAAATGAATGTGTTACTGTTCAGAGTTACAAGTAGAGGACATGTGACAAAGGCCTCTTCTCTGAAATTTGATATGAAAATGGGTACCTTTCTGTATACAGACTTTGCACTGATGGGTATTGTGTCTATTTACATAAGTATCAGCCTGCTTGGCCAATGGTCAGCTGTTTTATTATGGAAAGTCAGTAAAAATGGGCGGTTACAGTGTGTGAATAGCTCAGTTAAGGATACTGTAAAGCTGTTAAGATGCTCTCCTATATGATATCAGCTCTCTCAGTCAGTTATATTACTGAGCTGGAAAAATATTTACCTACCACCCATTACTGATTACCAGACATGACTCTTCTGTGACTTCTGTGTTTTTACTGTTAAAATGACTTTTCTTTTCTCATGTCTTTAATTACATTGGGGCATAGTTACACAAAATGAATTTACTGTGAACACATGCCAAAAACTGATGACAAAATAAACTATTAACAAACTCAGATAACGTTTTTCACCCAAGACATGTCATTTAGCTAGCTTTTGTTGTATTAAATGGTTAAAGCCTAGTCACACTGACCAGCTTCATATAGGAAGAGACCATTTGACTCATATGTGACTAACTGTAAATCCTTGTAAATGTACATATTCAAATCTAAAGTAAATGCAAAATAAAAAACATGTAATGAATGTACAAAAAAAAAAAGTGATTGTGCAGATTATTTCAAATATACTGTATAACCCAATAAACAAAGTGTGGTGCACAGTTTTACTCACAGATATCCGAAACAAAGCCCAAACAAAACTTGATTCCAAGCATGTCACAAACTGCAATCCAGTGATTTATTCTTCCTCGGAAGTGCTCATTGTTGCAGGCCAGTACTTTGTTACCAATGAGGTCATTTTTTTACCAGCTATTGTAATTTTTATGTGTAGAGTGCATCAGATGGTCAGTAAATTGACTGTGAGTATAGTTCACAGGTTTGCGAGACTAGTTCTGTGGTGTTCAGAATGGCTTCGGTCAGATCAGTGGTCCATCTGAACTGTAAAAGTGCAATGCAGGATTTTCCATTCTTCTTTCCATTATCTAGAGTACCAGTACTGCCATTTATATTTAGACTGGTATACAATACTAATTTAGAATTACTGGTCATTTCTCTTTTTCTGTTTTTAATTTTACAGAAAGGCTTCACAAGACGGGATTTCATGGATATGACCATCTAATCATTGTCCATGACTCAGTGCTAAACTCAGTGGACAAGATGGAATTAGATGTCCATGGGATTGTACACCAAAGTCACAAAGGGAATGCGACCAGCCTGTTTCTCTCAAACACACACACAGACATATTATGACCTGTAGTGGAGTGAGTGAACTCTGAAGTTTTCACTAGATTATACATTTTAGTCAACAGCACCATCCAGTATTACAGCATGCCGGAGATAAATGCTTACAGAGCACTACAGTAAGTCTAACAGACGATGATGAGATGCACCCGAGGCCTATTTGAGAGAGGGCAGCTTATAGACATGAAACATTAACAGCCATTAGTTCAACTAGCAACACTTTACTATGAGTAATTCAAAGACTAAATCGTTTTCATCAGACCTGCTTATGTTACATACATTTTGAAACGTAAGCATGTCCAGCTTGACCATTTTATCCCAAATATGTATTTTTATTTTGCACACAGAAATTCAGTTTATAGGCTATAATCATGAAGTCTAAAAAGAGAAACTGAAGTGAACTGTGAACTAAACTGTTGTAGTTGTTTACAACTAAAGAAACCGATATTGTTGGTTTTGCAATAAATATATGTGCGATTTTTGCTTTCCACGTAACACTGCTGCAGGCTTCTGTGGTTGTTACAGTTACATTGGCCTTGGATTTTGAGTGCAAAAGAGATTCTAAATATATTATATCTGAAATAAACCTTTGAAGGCTTGCTCAGAAAGCACAAATATGACAAACCTATTGCCTTTGAAAATAAAAGAAAATGCATATTTGAACATTTGTGTGTGTCATTTCCAGAGAATTTAATAGCAAAATAACTTCCTGCCTTGTGTGCCATTTGCAAAGATTAAACAAGCAACCACCAATAATTTTGATAGAACTTTCTCAAGTTTGATGTGCAATCAATTTTTTTTTCCAACTCACACAAATATAACACATGAACTAAATTGCTTTTAATGTACTTTATATCCTTTATCTGAATCAATCCATTTATGCATCAGAGCATGTTCATATGATAGTAATATGATGGTATCTGATAGTAATTATGAATAGATCAATTCATTAATGTTGAGCATACACTATATGAAGAGATGCAAAAGCATTTATGTGCCATTTGAAATGTTCTTCTAAAATTAGTATTTTTGTCAAGCTCCCATGTGTAGGTTCAGTAATTTCACTTTAATGACAATGAATAGGTTCTTTTCACTGCCATTAAAGTGAAACAACAGAAGCACAGCAGCCCGAGGAAAAAAATAATTTTAGAAGAAAATTTCAGACGGCAGTTAGAGGCTTCTGAACACTTAACACACACTCTCCAGAATGGGAACTGATATACAGTAAAAAGTCTGGTTTATGCATACTCAACTCTTTTCTTCTTCTTCTTCTTTTGTTTTTGAAGGCTTCTTGAGGCTAATAGCAGACAGGTTGGAATGCATTATGGGTCAGTGTACAATTGTTGTGGTCTTTAGTTGAGTGCATGGGAAAATCCTGAGTCACCACTGACCAAAACAGCTCTCTCTTTAATATAGAGACAGAATTGTAAAGCGCTGACAAACAGCTTTGGCCTGACTTTACTCAGAGAGACAGAGGGCTCAGTGGATGAAGACAGCGAGAGAACAGACTACAGAGAGATGTTTGTTTTCAAAGATCATCTGCCCAGCATTTTCCTAACAGAGAAAAATTCTCAAGGACAGAAGTTAAATTCAAAGCATTTTATCCGCATGAGTGAAATGGTAATTAAAAAGGAAGATTAAGACCTATAATGTCCCTAAATTACAAAGGCACTCCACATTTTACGCATATCTGGTTTGAGTGGTCTGAGCCAAGTATATTTGGCTGAGCGGAAAAGCCCAACGCAGCCACAGAAATATGCACACATGAAATGACTCTCAGCAACACTTAGAGAAAGCAGCAGTTCAAAAAAAGTTGTCGTTTTATATAAAAAGAGTGAATGAACAAGTTCTGCTACCAGATAAGACACAGCTGGCTCATCTTTTCAAGGACTATTTTAAGAAGATACATAAAATAAGATTTATTGATATTTTAGGAAGGTTTATGAATATGAGGAAATATCAAGGAAAAAACATAAACCTCCTTCACATTCCATTTATTATTTCTACTATTAAATTCTTGCAAAATCATGAAGAAGAAGTAACCTAATACAGCTTATCTTAAGCAGCTGACAGAATAAGACAAACCAGACTGACCAAAAGCAACTATGTAATCTCTGTGCAATACAATACTCAATCTTCGTCTGAAGCAACTCAGCAGTGACACCTTACGGTGGAAAAAATGCGGACATTTTTATTCCAACTTCGACTTCAACATTTCACGCCATTACTTCATTTATTGAACATAATTAATGAACACATCAATAAGACAATATCAAAAATACAATACAATATCAATATATATTTATATTTAATGAGTAAGAAAGTTGTTTAGAAAAGCCATTGACAGCATTATAAAGAGCATGCCACACACTGACATAACTTCTTTGGATTTAGATAAAACGTCAGTGAAGCCAAAGATGTGTTGAAGCTTTCTTACTTCTTAAAAGTAAACACCAAAATATATCAATATATCCTGTTAACATAGTCTTCTAGTCAATATAAATCATCGTAAAATAAACATTTGGCAACAAAATGAATGGATACTTTTAGGCTCGTTTCATACTAAATAAAAAAAATGCATCAACTGTCTCAATTTACATTTTCACAGTTCTTTATTTAAAGAGCTTAATTTTCTTTCCTTGCTCAGAAATAATTAATTTATGATACAACTAAAATGTACGGTGTATCCCTCTGAAGCAGAGCATGTATGATGCATCCCGAGGGAAAACTGTAAACTGCAAAGACAGCAAACCTCCAATGATGGTTCTAAAGGTAGTGAAGAGATACATTTCATGTATGGATACAAGTGAGATAATGATCTCAAATACAGAAATCTTCCTTGTGTAAAGTCTTGTGCACACGGAAGTCGGGTTTTCAAATCTAGGATATAAAAGAATCTGGTTTGAACCTTCAGCGCTCAAACCTCAGTGCTTCTGCTGTTATAAACTGCATCTGCTTCCCTGTTAGAAACAGAAACACAGGAACAGTTCATAAGAAATCACAGAGAAGATTTTTTGCTGTGACTTCTAAATATTTGAATATAACTTCACAACAAATGCAAAGCTGCAAGAATGAGTTATATCTCAGTCTTACTCAAGTATACTTACTCAAGTTCCTTTTTCAGTCTTTTCAGTTTGTCATCAAGCCTTTCATTTTTCACTCTGGTGGGATTGTCAGGTATAAACCAGGCCGCAATAAACTTGCACATCACCACTACATGCTGAGCAGAGAGAGAAGATCTCAGACAATGTTTAACCAAAAATCAACACAGTTTGATTTTTGCACATTAAAAGATGCATAGAACTAATAAAAATATGTGTACCTCGAACAGAATCACAAAGGCAAAGCGGAGTGCCAGAATGAGCCAAAACTGAGAGGTAAGACTCTGGTCTTCATCACTGCGGTAGTCTTTGTAACTGTAAAATACACATTGCACATGAAGCAATTCCCTTATTAACCCGTATGAACAAACCAATAAAGTTGATGATTAAAAGGTACATCAAAACCACCAAAACAAGTGTCACCTGCACTGCGTAATATTATTTCCATGCTCTATGAAGTACTTGAAGTCTTCTTTGACGTACACATTTGACATGAATGCTGTTGCCAGAGTGTTGTTGATATATCCAGTCATACAGCTGTCAGACAAAATAAATGTACTCATTACAGAAGAAATATATGCTTAAACAAATCAACAAACAAATTGTTTGATATGACACTTTTTTGCCAATAAACTGTGGTGAGATGAAAAGGTGGGATAATTTGTTTTATTTGATTTCCTACTCACTCCAGGCTTGTACTATTGCTGGTAGCACAAGGTCCGTAATGGTAACGATACACCAGACGTGGAATGAAGTCAGAGGAAATCCCAATCACTAGTCCATTAGCAATGACAGCCATCACCCCGACAGCTTCTAATATTCTAGTCCACACACCTGCCGGAGGAGAATAAACGCCACATTATGTTTACTTGAAGCTGAAAACTGACATACTGTACACATCATCCTCTACACAAATACAGTAGCTATTCACCAATGTCATTTGTCTTTTTGGGCACTAAGCGGCGCTCAAGGCTGACCATCTTGATGGCATCCAGTCTGATCTCAAATATGTTATTGATAAGAGCCAATAAGGGAGCCAAAGGGAACGCAGCCACGAAGATGGTGGTGAAACTGAACTGAAGAACTAATGACACAGAGAACAGATATGTCAAAGGAAGATACTTTAGCATGGGAACATTACCACAAAAAAAGCCACATGCTTTACCACATGCTTTACCACAGTAAAGCATGTGGCTTTACTGTAAAGATTACTCAAAGAAATGTCAAAATGTGTGCTGTCAAAAGATGAATCGAGATTAATTGCATCCAAAATACGTTGTTGTTTTTTTTTCAGATATGCATATGTGTGTATACTGTGTATATTTATTATGTATATGCAAATACACACACAAGCATGTATATATTTAAGAAATATAAGTAACTTTTATATATTAGATATATTTATATATAATATAAATTATATGGAGATAAATATATATGTAAATCTTTTCAAAATATATACTGCGTGTGTGCATTTATATATACATTACATGTTATGTATATAAAAACTTTTATTTTGGATGCGATTAATCGTGATCAGTGTCAGTCAGTGGTGCTGTAAAACTAGTGTAGACCAGTAACCAAGAAAGATACCAACCCATCTCCAAAAACTCATTAAACAAGCTGAATGCATTGACAGCATTCAGGTCATAGTTTTCCATCCAGTTACGAAGCTTGCAGAGGTCACATTGGTCGAAGTTGCCCTCCTCCTCTTGACATGCCTTCCGGTAACAGTTACCACACTTCCTGCGCATCGTCTTGGCTTTCGTCCGCTTAAAACACAGCTTGAACCAGCTATGGCCACCAACAAAGAAAAAGAAGTAGAGACAGAAAACTATTTATCAAATAAATAGTGTATTTATTTTAATCTGGAAAAATATGAAGATTTGATCTTATTTGGTTTTAATGTCCGCAGTATTTTAGAAAACACTTACGGCACTGTGAACTCAAATATGTTGTTGATTGTTTGTTTGAGCAGCAGAATAACAGCCATCTGGATGAAGAGATCTGTAAGGCAGCCGCTTGGATGGCACTAAATCACAGAATGTTTTGGTTTGCAATTAGATTTCAAGATTAGTGTCTGACAACTGCATACATTTAGCTAAATATGCATTTATTAATATAAATGTACTATAAAATAATACTGGCATGACATACCTCTTCTAGTCTCCATTTCCCTGCAATTCGAACATAGTTTCCTGGATAGCCATTGATTCTAAGTACAACATAAAGAGACGCTTTGAATAGTCTGCCTTGCACAACAGAATATAACTCCAAAAGCATACACACATGCAAACAATTACCTTCCTAGAAAGAATGCCACATAAAATAAAGAAGAGAACAGAGTGAAGAATTGAAATGTGAACATCTTCACTGTGAAGTGCTTCTCTGTGATTGCAAAAGAGCGGGGCTTTTCTGCAAATAAACAGGTATTACGTTTTAGTAACAGGTAGTTTATTAACGTGATCGATTTCATTCTAACAACATTTAATACCCACCAAATTCACACAGTTTGAAGGCCACAATTTTGTTGACCTGAAAGGAAATGAATCTATTATTTTCTTCCAAGCAATTTCTTTCCTCATTGGACAGTTAATCTACCAGTACCTGTACTTACCCGAGTCATGATCTGAATAGTAATGTAGTGCAGTACTGCTCCAGTTAACATGGCAATTGTGGAGGAATTATCGCGCAGAAAGTGCCAAGTGCTTTGGGACAACAATATTGCAGTTAAAACACGGCAGATGACCAGAGCTTGGGTCAGACCTATGATCACCACCAGCTGAACACAATGAAGATAAAAGATTATTTGTCACATCGTTTGTTTGTTTGTATGTGTAAGTAGTAAGTAGTAAGGGAACCATTCTCACCACTAATGTGACCAAAAGAAGCACCACGATGCTGCGCAGGTAGGAATGTGTGAACTCTTTCGGCTTACACTTGGGGTTATTTACGATCTCCAAAATCAATTCTTCCTGTGCACAAACCGAGTTATTTGGCTCCATTAGAAGGTGCACCTTAAATATGCTAAAAATGATGATGAGGAAAAAAGTAATAACCCTTACCTCCTCCTCACACCAGTCAAACACTTTCCACTTTGACACATGCAGAGCTCGATGTCTCTTCCACAGCTCCAAGAACAGGGTTGCTAATCAAACAACATTACAGTACTGTAACATCTATGTCATATCACATAGAAATATGGATTTCATTTTTGCTAACTCACAAAAACTCACCCCAAATTGCCATGAACATGGCAAAAGCCACCGTCCCTTCATTGTCGAATAGTTGGCTCACCTGTTGGTAAGAATTTGCTTTGTTAACACAACTATTCAAGACAACACAGAGAAGCCCTGGCAGCAGGGTTTACAGGTTTTCACAATAAAACCTCCCCAATTACTTCCCGAAACTAGTCCAATCGTATTTTGAGGGGGTCCCCCCATTAACAATTGCATTCCGTGGGGGTAAAATACAAGTTTTTTGGCAGGACTCCCAGTTAAAATTAGCATTTCTGGGGCTAAATGTCATGTTACTGGTGTCGCTTCCACCTTCAGACATGAAAAACAACCCATGGCAACAGTGTCAATGTAGCCCAATACCACAGGAAAACCACAGATTTGGCAACATTGACTGGCAGATAATAGTGTTGTTTATTTTGAATACACACTACTCTTCTAATGTTTGGGTTAGTAAGATTAATTTTCAGAAGAAATTAACACTTTCACTCAGTAAATATGTACTACAAATAACAAAGACAATTATAATATTACAAAATATTTATTTTGAACTTTCTAACTATCAAAGAATTCAGAAAAAAATAGTGGTTTATGCTAAATTATTTAGCGCCACAACTGTTTCCAAATCAGCAAATCAGAATGAATTCTGAAGGACCATGTGACACTGGAGACTAGAGTAAAAACTGATAAAAACACAGCTTTGCCATCACAAAAAAAAAAAAAAAAATGATATACTTTATTTTATTAAAAACCTTTTTAAATTTCAATATTATTTCACAGTATTAAAGTTTGAATGGCATTTTTGTACACATAAATGCAGACTTGGTGATATTCAGCACTTGTCAACACTATTAACTGTTATATATCATATATAACAACTAATAGTGTCGAAAAGTGATGAATTATAATTAAACAGTTCATTATCTGACCTTGGCATATGTACAGGTGTCAGACAGGTTCCATTCGCTGCATCTTATGTCACATCTTGGACACATGACGATGTTGGAGTCACAGACTTCATGACTGTAAGAACACACCACATTACACAAGAGATAATGGGGTGTAGATTAAAATCAGATTGGTCTGACTGAATTTGATCTATCATCTGTCTCTACACCTCAACACTCACGTGAATCTGTTTGCTCTAAATATACTCACATGAGTGGACTTGTATTGAAGAAGGCAAGGCCATACAAGAACACAACAACACCAATAACGGCTGCAGGGACGAGCATGCGTGTGTACCAGCCCAGCCACAGGAAATACAGTGCCACTTTCTCCCCAAAATAGTCCCTAAAAAATATGTGCGTACAGATAGTGTTTAAAAAAAATATATGATCAAAAAACAGAGAAGAAGATAAAACAAAGAGTACTTACTTGACATCAGTGACAGGCTGTTTAAAAAGCCTCATTACTGACAACCAGCTTGCCCACTTCTTCTTTAGTTTTTTCTGTTCTTTTTTCTGAAGAGACAAGTCAACAATGTTTAACACAACCTTTTAGAATAAAAAGCTCAGACATTTATTTTATGTTTCATTAGGCTACAGTGTAGATTAATATAACAAATAAGGGCTTAAAGACACTTACCTCATGCAGACAGAAGGTGGACTCAAAAGCACCTTTACACAGCAGGTCTCTAAGGCCCTCTAACAGAGTAAAATAATGGACAGAGACATTGACAATATTGTATAAGACCTTTCTTATATTTCTTAAAACAAATTGAACATGAATGGGTGTTTCTATTTATATCTAAAGCATTTTAATATGTGCTAAGGCGAATGTAAACACATTTAGATTCAGTTTAGTTTTACATTACACCATTTTATCATGCCTGTAGTCAGCTATGAGGTCACTGAGGTCCGTCTGATCTCTAAAAGATTAATCTGCTGCTTAAAGCTCCTCATTTGAGTGTCTGTATGTATAATTAAGTTTAGACAGTTTGCAAGAATGTTTAGCACCCCTGGTATGAAAATGATCTCTGCAAGACACTGGCAGAGTGAACAAGGCTTGAGAAAGTGTGTTGCCAGATCCAGCTATTATAAATGTCTTTGGAATTGTCTTTTCTACTTCAGAAAGTTGATAAGAGCGGGAAGTTGTAGTTTAGGGTTAGCGGTATCTTTATCTTATCTCATTTACAAAAGATTTGAACTCATTTCGGTTTATTTCTGATTTATTTTTCAGGTTTATATTTGTTTTTAAAGCAATATTTGATTGCTGACAGGATATCACATTCGGTAAGTAAATAAATAAATTCAATTATTAAAAAATAACATCATGCTACTATCTGTCAGAAACTTTATCAACGCTATCAAAACAATAGCATATGACACTAGTGCAGAGGTCTGTATGTGGAAAAAAAAATTACAGAATGAAAAAAAAAATCAACAGTCATGAAAACGTCTATGCGATTTAATTGAGTATTGGAGTTAAATTTTCACAAAATCATGCTAACGACATTCATAAGAGCACTAAATAAGTTATCATCTATATAGCAATGGTTATTAATGAAAACTAGAACAGTAATACTATTATTAACAGATGTGTTACTGTAATAAGGCTATGTATCGTTGAATTAATAATCAAAAACTGATAACATTATACACCCCTATAATAAGTTTAATGTGGGGTTATTATAGCACTATTCATAAAAATTTACCTCCTGTTCCTATAAACGTATTGTTCAAGACAAAGTGGACAATCCTGATTCTGTGAAACATAAAAATAGAAACTCATTACAAAAGCTTTGAGTGGAACAACCGATTTCAAATGCATTTTATGCTAAGTGAGGATATTTATTGTGACCCTCACCTGGTGCAAAATGAGACAGACAAGTCACACTTTTGCTCTCCACTCCAGTTACAGGCATCAGACACCTTTAGTAAGTACTTGTACCTTGTAAAAATCTCCTCAGGTGCACAGATACCGAAGAATACCTTTTCTTCATGCTCAATTCTCTGTTCAATAGAAATGAGAGCCCGAAGTAAGCAAAATTTAGCAGAAAAAATCTAAATGACACAACACTAATGTGTTTGATGGTGACACAACATACAGTCACTTTAATGTTCTTCCGTTTCAGTTCGCAGATAAAGGCATCCTGCTTCTTGAAGATTTGGTCCTCCATGTCCTCCACTTTTTCAGCCACCAGGACATAGTCATATAATCGGGGGAGGTACAAGTTACGCTGAATGAAACAAAAACAGAAACTAGGTTAAGGAAGAGAGAATATAGCTGCAGATATGCAATTTTTCTGTGAACTTCAATTATTGATCAGATGACTGTATTATGGCTGACTGTTTCAGCATTTGTGTCTGTGACTATAATGTGGTTTTCTCGGGAAGTTTAGGTCATGCAAGGCAAGTGGTGGTGTGAATGTGACATTATGACCATAGTGTGGGGATTTCATCATGTGCTTTGCATGTGCACTGCTTATCATATCTGAACATGTGCTCATGAAGAAATATCAGTATGGTGACTGTTATATTGAGGCCAGTTGGTCAACAAATGGACAAAAACGCATGGTTTCTTTTCATACCTGTGATGTAAGTAAAGGCTCATTTCCATTGTCCAGCTCATACAGAGCAACATCTTCCTACAATACACAGGAATGACAAAGAATAGGTAAAAACACTTTATATGCATACATTATTCTAAACAATGCTTCATTGCAGCGTATATGTGAACTCCCTCAGTCTGATTCTGAATTCTACATCTGCTGCCACTGTCCCTCATATATATTGGACAGCAGCAAGACTTCTGTATTTACTTAAAAGTAATCAACCCAATATCTTTAACAGATATACTGTAAAGGAAAATGTGCATAATGCAAATTGAAATTTTGTTTGTGGAGCCATCCTTATCTCAATTGAAACGCAAATGTCTAACCCATCCTCATGCAAGTTATTACAATGACAGCTGGACAGTGATACTTAATGACTAGCCTTTATACTATAAAAAAGCAAACTGACCATAGTATTACAGTGGGAGCATTTTATTTATTTATTTTTCAATGAAGATTTTTGCTCACATTTCTTTTTTAAATCATTAAATTAGTATAAATCAATTTTACTAGCCGGGTCAGGTTTTTGGATCCAAGTGTATCTGGACTTCGGTGGTGCTTATTTACAGTCTTTCAGAAACCACGTGCTTGTGAAAAAATGGGATGGGAATGATATCATAGGATTATGCTTATCATTCATAAAGTCAAAGGAAATGAAACAAATCATCTATGTTAAAAAATAATAATAATCAGAACTTTATTTCATAAAACAACTTCTTGTGGTAGCGTTTTAAAGCTTTATTTCTTATTCCTGTAGTTTAGTTTACATTCTGTTTGACAGAAGATTTAATTGCTGGTATGACTACAGGTCTAAACATGCCTTTGGGTAACCTTTTATACTATGATAATTATCTGAGTGTGTGTCGGAAAGACAGAAACACTGAGGAATCACATGGATTTTGCCTTGCATAATCATTGACTAAAGCCACTACAATGAAAGTATGTTTCTTGCTCTAAGACATTTAAAGCAGCACAGCCTCAAGACAAATAACCTGTTCAACTACAACAATACCATTATTCATTCAGATTTTGCACACATTATACGCAATACGAACACATCATGATCATTTCACTCAATATCTCACATCCATTAAAAATGAGTCATATCTAATCCATAAAATAAAGAAACAAATAACTATTGTTTTAGTAAACCATGAGAGTACGCAAACATGGTAGTGCACAATATGTTTACAGTCACAGCAAAGCCTCTCTTCTGAAGCATACACATACACCTGAAAGCTCTCCGCAACAAGATGTTCAGGTCCGGTGACTGTTCCTCAGAAAAGTTCGTCATCTTCTGAGGTCATCAATCCCTCCTAAATAACACTTTTATATCATTGTGAAATAACTACACTGCACTCATTTTAATAATTTAAATGAGACTGCTATTTAACATCCCAGTACACAGTCATTCACGAAGAAAAAACTATATAGCTATAACAATGGTTTTGTCTTGCTTGACAGAAGACTGTAAATAACTACATTTAACAGTGCTATGGGACAGTTAATGTGAATTGCCTCTCTCTATATTGTGGAACTCATTGTTTCAGTAAGATTAGCCAATGATGTTTACGAGAAGGTGAGTGCAACACAGAAACTGCTACTCTGTCTACTGTTCTGAAAATTATACATTTAATGGTATTTAAAAGCATTTTTCATTCTAAATAGCTTTATTTAGTCAGAAAGCAGCATTTCGCTTTTTTCTTCACATGAGCGATCAAAAGTCTCTCAATGATCAAATGAAGAAACTTCAAGACCAGTCACAGAGACCTATGCACCTGCGAAACCTGCAATACACACACACACACACACACACACAGTACCTCTCGATCAGTGAAGAACATCCTCATCAAAGTTCCCAAAGCAGATCGGTTAAGCAGGCTATAGGCAGACTGACGCGGTGTCTCTTCTTTAATCCTCACATAGCCGATGTCCAGCTCTAAAGCGAGAAATTAAAACTGAGAGCGATCGAAAGGAGTGTGGACTTCCGCATTTTTATGTTTAAGAGCTCCGCGAGCACGATGGTATGCTCGTGCCATTTACCTTTACAGGTGAGAGCACATACGTCATCGCTTTCAGTTGAAGGGCGGGCTGAGGCTTCTTTACTGTCGATACCGCATATTAATACTGATAACGAGAGATCAAAACTCAACTTGGCCTTCTCCTTAAAGAAGTTCACACTACACACAGACGTTGCCGCATCAGTTTTTGTCACGCCTGCATTTTCAAAATTATAAAGCGCACCCAAAACACTTGCTTTAAAAAAACAATAATAATAATAAATAATTTTATATATAATCAATATTGTATAGTATCATGTTAATGTATCTTGTTATCATGCGTCTATAATTTGGTTTAGATAGTGGGAGTTTTTTTTTTTATTATTATTATTATAAGAAAAAAAATAAATAAATGAAGTTGTCCTTGTCAAACTTAATGCACATGGCTGTGATAGCCTTGCTACTGTACCAGAAACAGAATTCCTCTTCTAATTTGCATTGTTCATGATCAACCAGCACGTGTCCATGCAAAACATTGAGCCGACATTTTCACCAACATTAAGACAAAGCACAATTATTAAATGTGATCTCAAAGTACATAACTGAGTCAAATTTATTCATGAAAAGTGGTCATACAAATTCGACACAGTACCTCAGAACTATTGTACACACACACTAAAACACTGATAGGCTGCAGACAGGTTTTCAATCTACAGATATGTGGGTTATTTAGTTTGACTATCCTGTACAGTATTACAGCAAGAGCTTTTCATGGATTATACAACAAAAACTTAGATACGTGGAAAGTCAAACAACTTTATACAAAATAGTATGTTTGAAAAACAAACATTAAAACAACAGTTTTAAGTATTTATGTACAAAATGCTCACTCATTGACAACATCATCTTCTAGCGTTTTACGGAAGTGTTTGCGATTTACTTTCTTGCTGCTGTTGAAGACAACACTGGACACTTTTTTGTCTTCCTCCTCTATTTCAGTCCTCCACTTTCTTTTTTTCGATTTATTTTCCGGTGAGCTGAAGCGGCGGTGAAGAGGACCATCCTCTCCTTCATCAGCCTCTTGTCTGTCATCCAAATGTTGAAGTTCGACTCCTTCCTTCTTAGCATGATCAAGTTTGCTCCCACTCTGATCTTTAATCTTGGGTTTAGTGAACACAATCTTATTCTCACTGGGGCTGCCATGATCCTGGTTAAAAGCTGGAGTGAAAGTCTCAAGCACATCTTTCTGAGACCTCCTGCTGTCTTGAAGACCTTGTATAAACTGATGAGCGATCTGAGTATTCACTCTATCACTGGTGTCAGCTGTATCTTCAAGACTGTAGTGGGTCCAACGCTCAGGGTTTGCAAGATAGTCAGGGAGTTTTTTACCTGGAGGTTGTTTTTTGGTCGTCTCTTGGTCACCACACTTCATTTGAGCTTCCTGTGGAGGCGATGGTGGAGCAGGACGGGCGAATGTGCCATCGAGGATGTTGTCTTCACCTAGATCTTTAGACGTGAGCTTTGCAGCACTATCCAACTGTGCAAAGATGTCTCTGCTCCGATCTAAGAAACCAGAGCTCCCACCCGTCAGACTGAAGGTGGGATTCTCTTGAGGAACAGGCTGGACATACTGCGGAGTCTCGTCTTCATCCTCTGAGGACGATGACAAGTCCTCAACCTTTCTGCTAAAATGCTCAGTGGGCTCATCCGAGTCAGAGTCGCTCAGAGAAAGATCGTCTGGGAGTTCAATTGTATCTCTATTAGACAGACTGTTGAGGGCATCCTTTTCTTTGCGGTTTGAGTCACTCATTGTGCTGCTATTCTGAGGTTAGGTCAAGTGATGCAATTAGAAGCTGGATATTTATGCTGAGAGATCTTCTGAGAGATCTGAAGATAAAAGAAATGTTATAATACTTGCTTAGTGATGCACTAAACCTGAATCTCCAGACAGTTTCTCCAAGAGTAACAAAGTAAATGTAAAGTATTGACTGCACATAACACTAGTGCTAATAAACTAAACAGAATGGGGATCTTAAACTTTATTATTTATTTATTTTTACCAACTCATGAAAGATAAACTGACAAACGGAGAGAAAAGCATAGATGAAGAACTCCTTGCTCACCAAAAGGATCTTGAGACACCTGTAAAAAACAAGAATGAAAAACAGGCAGTGAGATCTTCACCTATTAAATATGCAATCACGTCACATGTATTTAGCACAGGTATTCCAATACATTAATAATAATTAAAATCGATATTTTTACAGATATTGGGACGCTGTTTCTTTAATATGAAGACGTTTGTTTGCTTCATAATGGCAATTCTCTGAATAAAGCAGAGGATTTGTTATACGTGTGGAACGACACATGGGTGCATGCAGGTATCTTACTGGGCTTGTAGACTCACACGTACTGCGATATGTTCATTTTAGCTAAAATCGCTGAAGTCCAGAGTCCTGATCAAAGCTGTGGCCTCTTGAGGCTGTCCTCTTCTTCCTAAGCGTGTATGAAACAAAATCAACATCTTTCTATGTATGTCTGCTTGCTTATTAAATTAAAGAAATTAGGAAAATACAGGAATTTTAACAAAAAAAGAAATCATGACTAGAATGAAATGTCAGAGCACAGAAACATAATCTGATCACGCACGTTAAAACAGCTAACGCAAGCAGCTAACGTATTCCGCCTAGCTGTGATAATTAACGTGATCTAAAGAAACTCAAAACGCGCTTATACCTTACAGAATTTTCAATAACTAAATTATTTAAATATAGCTTCCATATTTTGAAGATTATTCAAGTTATTTGACTCGTATCTGGCTGTTCACGTAAGCAATAGCATACCTTTAGCTGTAGTCAATGCGCATGCTAAACGAAGAGATGCTTTGTGGGTAATGTAGTTTACCTTCAAGAAAGAAAACAGCTGCGTCGTTCACTTCTTCTCAAACATAATATAATATAATATAATATAATATAATATAATATAATATAATATAATATAATATAATATAATATAATATAATATATACATCTAAATAATACAAATGTGTTTATATAGCTAATATATTATTACATATTCAAATAATATTCAATAAATATTTCAATTATTTGAATACCGAAATGTAATGTTATAAATTAATGTTGTGGTGTTTAATATGAAAATAAATGTGCTTAATTTAATTAATTTGTCATAGTAATAATAATAATAATAATAAAAACATTTTCACCATATACTATTCGTTCAACCTAAATTTATAAATATAGGTGGTGCGTAATGACTGGTGTGTAAACTAATAAAGATTTCATATTCATTTCACATATTAAGTGTAGTTCTTAAAATAATCATTTGTTTCTTAGTATGATGAACATTCAACAAAAAAATAAAAATAAATGGGACGGGAAAAGTTCCATGTTTGTTAAATATTCTTCATGGAATCATAGATGCCCAAAACGACTTATTTTAGAGCATATTTAGAACAATGTAGTGTGGTAGAATACCCTTTTAAGTCCTCTTGGGTATTATACTGTATGAGATTGGGACACCCCACCCCCAGCGTTTTGCTATCTGCTCAACGACCAGCAGAGGGAGCAAATGCTCTAAGATAGAGGCACGTGCGACCTGATCTAATGTGCTTTCATTAAAGATTTATTGAGGTAATGATATGTAGGACTGCTTATAGTAAGAATCATAATCTCCTTTAAGTCTCCTTTACATGAAAAACGAATAGAGGCGTATACTTTTAAAGATTAATATTGCATTTAATCAAAACTGTTTACTACTGTGATTTAACATAGGAAATAAAGAACGTGACCTCAGAGCCCAGTAATAATTTTCACGAATTTGATATCAGTATGCCGACGGAAAGCCACTCCCCTTTAAGACATCATCATCATCATCATCATCACGTCTTCTCAGCTCGCCGCTGCTGCTGCTCCTCTAGTAATTGATGTTATGGAGAAGAAAGCGAGCGAGGGATTCACAGTTTAGCCACTACATTCTCCCTACCAACATCCCAAAGCTTGAAGACGGAAATCCCTTTCGGCAGCCAAAAAAAAATAAAAAAAGGTAGATTATTCTGGTTGACATACAGATTCTTTTTAATTGTCCAGTGGGAGAAAAGAAACGAGCGAACATATCATGAAGAGAATAACGGGGAAGACAAAAGAAGCCACTTTGATAGAAATGACAAACACGTTGGATTCTCAGATTGAAGGTAAGGAAACCGTTACTACAGCTGTGTAACAATAACATTATTCAGTATCACAATAATGAGAAGGTCAGTCTCTTGGCAGTTGTTGTCAGCGTAAAGGACAATAACTAACCTCTGCGTTCATTAAGCTGGAAGAATCAAAGAACGATGGAAAAAAAGATACACTGTTACATGTTCGCTCGGTCAGTTCGCCATAACAAAATTAAAAAGTATAAACAAAGTGTTCAGATAAGCGGTTTTGAGCTAAAACTAAAATAGCCTTAGTTCCTGACATGGCAAGGCATGAAAAAGTTACGGTCTACACCCAGAGGCTGTTGTTACCTGCCATCGTGATCTATCCTGTGTTACGAAAGCGTGTTTTAACAATGTTTAAATCCAGGAAAAGAGTCCTGGTGTTCATTTACCTACAAGACCTACGGATTTAGAAAAAGTACAGAGAAACGTGATATTTTATGGTACGTATCTTTGTATGAATAGCGGTTTTGGGAGCAGCTTGGACCACCCCTTTAATTCGTTTTTCGCGTTACTCTGTCTTGCCACATGGCTTGGCCTCAGTCCCAGTTAAACTGGAGAATCAAACAGTCTTTATGTTGAATCAGTTAAAATGTCTGGTGTTGTTGTGACTCATTTAGAGTTTATTCAGTTCCTCTGCACACGGGACATTTTTAGACTAGAAAACATAAGGCTCCTCCTTTAAGAATGTGATATAAAAAAGAAGCGAATATGGAATAGTGTAATTAATACATTGTACTGGACATTACAGTATTGCTTGAACAAACTGCTAAATCCTTATTTTATCTGCAATGATACCCGCAGTGGGCTTTGCAATAGAGGACCTGAAGGGGCCCCTTGACACGGGGCCTGGGAAAACGTTCCTGGTTTTTCCGCATGGCAACTAAATAGATTATTATCTGAACAGAATATCCTGCACTTAGGGATGTGACAGATGTGTCATGCAACAGTGTAGCTTGATCCCACTCGATATTACTCGGCTTGTTGTTTTTAATAATGTAAAATGAATTATTGAGCTGAAATGAATCAGTCCTGGGTCTGGTACTTGGCTCTTGTCACCCTGAGGCTTTTTGTTGCACAGGTTGAGTAATGGTTGTTAAAGCATTCAGGTTTGAGGGAGACTTTGATTAAGTGTGATGCATGTAGGTGTATGTTTATGTCCACGACTTGTGTTCACATAAGTGTGTGGGTTTTTATGCCCAAGTGACTTATTATTATTATTATTATTATTACTTTGCTCTGCAGTTCTTCTAACTGATGCTGGGGTTTGCCTGTGTCATGAATGTGTTTTCTGTAGGAGGGAGTGGTTGAAAGGGAAGAGAAAAACTAAAATGTTTGGAAAGTGGCCTTTTCGTTGGAAATCATCTAGAGTAGATGATATTTCAGGGGAACCCCGGTCTAATCCCTCCTGCTTTGTCTGTCACAGCGACTGTTTAATCTGTGTACTCATAGGTGATTCACTGAATAGTAATTTGATTATGCTTCCCGACTGGGACTGTGGCACTGCACTGCCATGTGATTGAAAATACAGAGGGATTTACAGTGACAGTTTTATATGAATATGCATTTTACTTGCACTGTATTTTATTAATATGTGGAAATGTTTCGCACTGAAATGCTCCCAAGTTAGATATTTTCATATGAAAAGTTTTATATCACTGCTGTAAGCTACAGGCACACTACAATCTCAGCTAAATGTGCACTACAAGATTTGTGAGTTTAATATTAGTTTGATTTATAGGTGCTTAATTCACAGTAAAATGAACAAGAGCAGCACTTGGCCTAAAATACATTTACGCAGGTCCAAAACAGTTTTAACTTCTCTTAGAGAATGAACCTAAAAGCCACAGCTAAGCTAATGGCCAGCTCATTATATAGCTGCTTAACAATGTCTGTATTGCACATTATTTCATTTTAGCTGTAATTAAAGCTTCCTGTTGCAGACATAATTGAAGCATGGTAATATATTACTTCTTATCATAATAATTGTTAGGGCAGGATGCATATCATGACTATGCATCACTGTAATTGTATTTAGTTTCAGATAGTCTTTTTACTCTTTTCAGATATAATAAAACCCAAGTTAAACCCAAGTTAAACCCATAGTTAAATAGTTAAACCCAATTATAGTTTTATAAACACTGAGTGGTCTGAAAAATCTCTAGAGCATATTTCATGGTACATGAATGTATTATTATTTTTTTTAACTTAAAATTTAGGTCCAACTGCAATGTGATTATATACTCTATATTTCCCAAGATAAAGACTTAGAGTTGACACTTCAAACTTTCCCATTGTAAATTGACTCCTAATTTGTAAACCTGAGCTATCTTTATCTACGTTTGATCTTAAATTTCAAGTCCAAATGTTTATATATCTACATGTACCTTGTAATATGATCTAGCGATAAGTAAAGAAGCTCAAAGCTGAGATATGGAGGTTGCTGATAGCGTCTGATTAGTTTAACCAAAATTTGTTGTGGACCATGACTCAAAGACAGCTACTGCGTGCGGTTAAACAAAGTAAAAGAAAGAAAATGGTGGTTTTACAATGCAATTACATAGATGTAATTACTCTTACAAAATTTGGAAAAATGGTCAAGCAACCTTAATTGGACAACTTGAGATGGATTAATCTAAATCCAATTGAAAATTCACAAAACAATAAAAAAAAGAAAAGAAAAATTAACCAACTTTATGTTTTTTTTTTTTTTTTTTTTTTTTTTTTTTGATGAAATGGGCTGATCAACTTCAATTTGAACTGTATAGCATTTTTCACAGTGCATAATGTTTCAAAATGGCTTTATGGAAATCATCCCTTTAGTGCCACCAGTGAGCTAACACAGACAATAGTGAGAGGAAAGAAGATGAGAGATCATTCTTAGATCTCATCATCAGAAAGTAGTTTAGTCAGAGCAAGGTTTTTTTATTTCTGTCCTACAGAAAAAACATTTATTGACTCTTTTGCTTTTCAAATGAGCTGCATAATAGAGTGTCTGACAGTGTGAATGGCTCTGCTGTCTCTTCAGTTTTTACCAGTGCTTTGTCACCTCGGGCTGCCGCACACAAGACAGAGTCTCTTATCAGGGCAGACCTCATGGTATCCTCTTAAGAGCGTGCAACACCCATGTGGACCCTGAATAGATGTCAGAGTCCTCCCTGTCACACCATGCCTGCTATGTTTGTTTTTGTGTGTTTGCATGAGTGGTTTCCTTCCCTTGACCTCTCCTGTAGGGTATTAGAGATGCATTAATTACAGAGGTACTCTACTAAAATGTTTCCAGAGTTCAACTGAAATCAAATTTAAATTACTAGATTTTTTCTCAAATCTGAATTAAAACGGTTTAACTGTCACACCACTTCCAGACAACAGCCAACAAGTGAGGCTACGCTTGTCAGTAACCAGGAGAAAGTTAGAAAGAGACTGAAAGCTGTTGCTATGGTAACAGGCTCTTTAATTTAGTTTTCTCTTTGATAGCCATACTGTATGAACGAGTAGTTGACCCAGTAAAAGTCATAAATAAAACTCTTAAAGGGATCATTCGGTTTTAAGGAAATCATTTTAAATAATTATGACTCTTGAGCACCAACGGATAGATAAGAAAATTAAACATTCTACATATTTAATATTAGGGATGGGCAGTGTAGTTATTATTTGCTTTGCTATGTAAGACTTTGGTGGTGAATGTAAAGTCCTCATTTCCTCTGAGATACAATTGCATCCTGTTGATAAAGATACAGTTCCTATGTTATTGTGCAGCTTAAAAGACTTTGTGCTGGACACAAGATGTGGTTTGTAATTGTAATTCATAGTTGCTGTTAATGTAGAATAGCTATTCTGTGTTATCTGACCTGATTCTATGGCATTTCCTAACACACTTTCCTGTTGAGAGTGATGTGTTTTGTCATGCATTTAAAGTTCAATGATGTAAGCTCGATTCATTCAGCTGATAAAAATTCAGTTCACTTTATAGTCCTACTATAGCGAGTCTTGTGATACGTGAGGAATTGTGAATATATTTTCAGCCCATCTGCTGAACAAGCTCAGCCCATCTCTGTCAATCTGCTGAACCAAAAGAAATGGATTCAGTGAAACTGTTGATGTGTTTACTAGGAAATGACTGTGGGGGCCGCAGGTTTGTATTCAGACAGGTTTTATCAACACTACTGCTGCTTTTCCCCTCTCTGCTTCAAAGTATTACACAAAGGTGCCATTATCAAAGCCTTCTTTCCCAGTAGGCCTAATCATCACCCATAATAGCACGATCAGAGGAAGCCTGCGAGACCAAAGCACCTGTTGGATCTGCTCAGAGCAAATGTTGGTCTTCTTATAGAATGGAAACGATAGAGACCAGACCAATACCAGTGCACATTTTTGTGATTTTGATAATGACCAAAAAAAAATTTTTTCATTGTGGTGGTTTCATCGTTTATATCGGTTTTACACTGCATGGGCCTTTATATGAATCAGAATGCATGAATTAGTTGCAGGACCACTACATTTTAATCACTATCAAAAAAAGTAAATACGATTGTAGAATTTCACAATTTAAGGTAATAACAGAATATTATGACTTTGTGAAAATGTACTACATAAAACATATCTGCACACAAAAAAAAAAACAGCAAACAGGATGAATGAGAATGCAAATTCACTCTCTGACAGCAGGTGGCACTTATGGAACAGCAGTCATAGAGTAGCTATGTTTCCATCCATTACGAATTAAACCTATGCGAAATTGAAATATTGCATAAAACATTTGGAAATAAAGCACCATTTCCATTCGGTGAGTTGAAGAGAACATAAGTGTAATTTGCTTATTAAGTTCGCTAAATGTGACTCCGGACCACAAAACAGTCGACAGGAATATTATTGTAGCAATAGGCAACAATACATTTTATGGGTCAAAATTATGGGTCAGAATTGCGCATTAGGGAATTTATTTGGTAAAAGTGTTTCTGTCGTAGCTTAGGCGCATGTTTCCTTACCGGAAAAGAAATGTATCCGACTACCATTTTTAGAATTGATGCACATCTTGGCATTTCTATCCAGTGTTTTTTTCTTTTTAGCCATGACAAATTATAGCTGCCATGGGTTCCAGACCTTCAGCAGTCAGCAGTCAGGCTACACGAGACTAGGTGGATGGAACATAGCTACTTTCCTTGATTACCACTGTAAACAAAGCATTGCTGCTCTTATGTAACTAATTTTAATATGATTTATATGGAGTCAAGATGAAAATAAAAAAACATCAAAACTTTTCTGAAGGCAGTTAGAGCCCTGTTTACCTTGCTAAGGTACTTGTCCTTTTATTTTTTTTTAAGTCATACTGGTTGTGTAACTATATGACCTGTATACTGCATGAACCAGTGTATCTCCCAGCACTGGGTTAAAGTGTTACCCATAATTCCCCCTAGAGAAATACATGTAGAGTAAGTTGCTTGTGTGGTTTTAAATGATTACTTTCATCTTTACACTCCTGCCCATCTATCTTATGGGTTAAGATGGCTGTGCCGTTCTGACGGGCTACCGGAGGACCTTTCAGACAGGTACGGACAGAGCTACTTGTGCTGCTTGTCTGTCCGTCCCCCACTTTGCTTCTTTTTCTTCTGTGTTTCTGCTTCATATTCATTATTCAGCATCATTCAGCATTAGCATCAGCATTTTTCAGAGATCACGTTGTGACAAGTGTGCTTGTCTGTGGCGTCACATATTTGGAAATATATGCTAGCGAACGCTAGCGATGTCTAAAGAAACGTTGATTCCCTTGTCCATTATTTCATTCCATTGCCTTATAGCTGTAACCTTCGGTTTGTCAACTTGTCTAGATTCATGCCTCTGCTGCAAGGCTGGATATGAGTGTATGTTTACAGCTACTTTTATCAGAAATGCTGCGTTGCTTTGTGCTTTTGTTGTTTAAATTGATATCAGTGTTGCTCCTGAATATTTGAAGAATGACGCAGCATAATTGACATAAAAATTTAATAAACCACAATCGAATTAACAGAACAGGATACTTTAATCTAATCTGTTAATGATGGAACATATATTTACTTGCACTAATTTTCAGTGTTAAGTACCTCTGATTTGATTGGCAGCATTTACTAATTGTGATATCATGCACTAGAGGCCAGGCAATGTGTTGTGTGTATCCTGGTATAAAAACAGGACACTACGCCTCACTGTTCCACACAGGAAGTGCTTTTATCCCACAAAGCTGACTGCTCAGCATTAAAGTTGTTGCCTGGCTAACCAATGGAATATCTACCAATGTGTGTGTGTGTGGGGGGGGGGGGGGGGTTAGCAAAGGGCAGCAAAGACAGAAATGTCATGTACTGCTGATCAAATTATCTGTTGTGTGACGTTTCACTTCAGCAGCTATAAAATCTGTTTAATTTTGAGCTGCTGTTCAGCAAAGAAAAATAAATAAAAGATTCTGAAAATGTAATATGCCTCTTGAAGCACAGTGGAATGAATCAATTTAGTCATTTGAATCCACATTAATACTCCCCACTTTTGGACAATGAGCTACAGTATATGTGGACACTACAGTACTGAAAAAGCAAACATTTCCTGTTTTCATGCACTGCCTGCGAAAATGTGAAATAATCTTACCTTTTAAGGGTACAACAGCTTGTCACTGGGGCAGTACTAGTACTAAAGAGTAGAATTTTTTACCTTTAAGGTACTACTTTGAACCTTTTGGGTTAAATAAAGTGCAAAATTGTCCCTTTAATGGTACTGCCCTAGTGACAAGCTATAGAGTGTGGTGAAGTATTCTGGTAGGCATGTTTCCTGTAGACTGTATGCATTTGTGGTTTTGATGCTGATGTCATTTCCTCTGTGTCTATTGCAGGTAATAATGGTAGCATTAACTCCATCTCTGACCGAGGGACACAGCTGCCTGGTCACCGGGAGGTAAGATGTCAGATATTTTCATCTCATTCAGAAATCTGAAAAAGCAGCTGATTGCTGCTGTTTTGTAATGCGGTAAACCGGTCACATTCTGGTTGTGGTTGCTGTAGTTTAAATGTGTTAATATACTCAGACCACGAGGTCTCCCCACTGCTCTCAAATATTGGCGAATGGTCACATCTCTCTTGTAAAGCTTTTGTTGGACCAATTTGAAGTTGTAAATGTCCAGTATATAGCTTTTGAAGACAGGTCAGATGGATTAGCCACTAATACACATTTATAATGCACACCAAAAGCAACATAAAAAAGTTCCCACTCTTTTTGATGAATGAATTTGTGAACAAAAAGGACATTTGTGGTTACTGAAGAAAAATGTTAAAAAACCATTTTGTGAATGATTTTGAATAATTCATTGAAAAGACCTAATAATTTCACCCACAAATCAAATTTCATTATGGCTTGCAAAATGGGTTTTACTATAAGGGATATTTTAAAACAAAACATAATTAAATGTATATATCTATTGATAACCATGAAGTTTATATGATTTTTAAGTTGACAGTAGCTTTCCTGGCTTTTTTTGACCTATGTTTTCCATGACTGAAGGAACTCTGCATTGAATATATTCAAACCTGCATATGTTAAGAAAATGTTAATGTTTATTATAAAGTTGAAGTAGTTTGTTGTTCCTGAGGTGGACATTGGACATTTTTAGTGCATTGTTGTGCAACATTAAAAGTACTCCCTTTCCTCAGGCTTAAGCATTGATTTTGCCATTTTACATGAAACCATATAGTTTAATCAAGCAATATATTATAGTATGCCTTTGCTCTGTATCTCTTGCTAGTGCACTTTGCTAATGATACTTTTCTTTATCTAAGTGCAGCCAGCAATAAAGGAGTGTTTTGGCAAACTAGATGCAATGGTACATTTTTGTTTCATTATCTCACTAAACTTGGATGCAGAAAAATTAATAAATAAATAGTCTAACTGCAAGGTTGTGGAATTAGTCCCCCTTGTGATATCAGTTAAATGAGGGGCATCCAGAGTTGAAGCTGTAGCTCTGCATTTGTATTCAATGAAGTACAACGAGCAGCACAGGGATGGAAATTAGCACCCGCCACCAGCCAAATGCGGGTGTTTTTGTGTTGTGGCGGGTAAACTCGCTTCACCTACCTGCCACCATGGCGGGTAAATAAAAATAGCATACTGTTTTTAAATAAAAAACACGCAATAAAGTGTAATATCATCCGAAGCAGCTCCATGGAGAAAGGCGGTGTAAACCGGGCTCGAAACGGCGGCGTTGTGGCTAGTAAGTCAACCCTCTACATTGCGAGTAAATCACTCTCATATGCGACTAACTCTTCCTTCTGGCTACTAAAAGATGTCTAATATTAGCCAATGGCTAATCAATTATCTGATTTTACTCGCCAGTGTGTTAGTTGAAGGCTAGGTTTAGCACAGATATTTTCACTCGCGAACACTCTCTGACTCTCCGTCAGACGATCTGTGCTTTTTTTCCGTAATGGATGCACAACGCACCTGTATAAAGTACTGTAAACTCTAGTGTTAAGGAGCACAAATCGCCGTCGCTTTCTCTCACACTCACATAGAGAAAGAGAGAGAGAAAGGGGATTGACGTGCTTAAACAATATTATTTGGTGTATTTTCCTGTCAAAATAACGGCGTTCCTATGGAAGACTTCAGCTTTTAAGAACAGCTGGGTTTTCCGGTAGTGGGTGGAGTTAATGCACGAACAGCAGTCTTAATGGCTGGCGCTCACCTATTATCGTCCCTGTATTGATTTCAGCAAATCAGTTCGAGCGAACACACAAAACCTAATTAATATTCATGAATCCAGCAGCTCATTAATCCTTAGTAATCCTTGGTGTGTTTTATCGTTTTTATTAGTAGGAATCGTATTATTATTATCTTATCAGGAGTTTTGTACGTTTTTTTTCCCCAATTTCCAGTTAAAATGTTCAGTTAAAACGACTAATAAGCATTCAAACATGGTTATCAAGTTTACTTCTAATTACTAAAGTTCTATTCTTAAATGATAATTGATTATTATAAAGCTTGACTTAAATTAAATTAAATTAAATTAAATTAAATTAAATTAAATTAAATTAAATTAAATTACTAGCCAGTGGCGATTCAATTGCCAAGGTGTCCGTAGAGGGTTGTAAGTTGTTATGTAGAAACAACATTGTATCACTACACAGCTGTTTGACTGTGTTTGACAGCTCTGCTGTGAAGAGACACGTAAAAACGATGAATTGAAAATGCTGTGTGTTGGTTTGTCAATGGTGTAAAAGTTTGAGACTTGAGATTAAATAAACTGTATTGTAGATCTTGTAGTTTTAATTTTCACATGCAGTTACACATTGTCGGTTAAAAACAAGAAAGTGGCTGGTAAAAACATTGAGTGGCTGTTAGATTTTGAAATTCACCAGCCACAGTGGCCGCTGGACAAAAAAGTTAATTTCCATCCCTGGAGCAGCGCTGTGATCTCAGTCCCAGAACAGTATTAACCAGATTGTCACAGGAGAGTCTCCAGGCAAAAGCATGTGTCCCCGAGTTGTCTGCAGTAAGGGGGAGTGACCCGCTCTTATCAGAGGTCTCTGTGTGAGAGAGTGTTAGCTCACAGTTAGCATTTGCTAACACTGCTTACAACATGGACATTTTGTGAATGCTCTCACCACTGAAGCACTTTATGAAAGTTATGACGGCTCAAACTGAGGTATGGATACTAGAGTTGGGTCCGAGTCCACCTTTGTCGAGTACGAGTCAAGACTCAAGTCCGAGTTCTTAAAGGCCGAGTCCGAGTCGAGTCCGCCCGAGTCCAGAAAGTAATTAAATTAAAAAAGATTATAAATTGGTATTGTAAATTTTTACATTCTATTAACACTTTAACCTTTCAACCCATTAAACCAATGGAAATCTAAAAATTTATTTAAAAAATACCACTGTTACATCTAGTCATTGCCATTGAACATTTTTATTTTATGTCAACAGAACTAGTTTCCTATCAAAAAAGGTTTCAAAGGTTTTATTGTATTACAAGTGCATGAAAATACAAATGAACCTGTTTTATTATTGTATCACACTATATTGTTCTCCAGTACATCGGAAAGTGTGATTAAAATAACTATATATCTATATCTATATCTATCTATCTATCTATCTATCTTTTTTTTTTTTTTTTTTTGCATGTTTCTAATCTGTATATTGTAGATTATGTATAGGCCAAAGGGGTTTTCAGGGAAGTTGGACAATAATTAAGACTCTAAAGACTCTGTTTAATAGGAATAAGGGATGATATATGAAATATCTGTACTGTATTTATAGTTAATGACGACACATTCACAAATTGAGTTTGTAGTAAACAGAACATGAACACGAGTAGAGCAGCTGATGATACTGAACTGCAGTACGTGCCGCGATTAGAGCGATTCTCATTCTCGAGTCAAGAACCGGTTGCATCGGTTTTCAGATCATCAGTACACTGAACCGTTTCTTTCGGACGCGTCCAATTCGAGAACCGAGCAGGTGACTATGGGAGCTACTGCAATGCGTTATTCAGCGTAAAGCCGACGGACTCACAGAGCATCTGAACCGAACTGATTCTTTTGGTGATTGATTCTGAACTGATTCTGTGCTAATGAGCGCGGGTGAACCGAGGGCTTGAATGAAGGACAATCTGGTGAAACGTAAGTTCATTTAATAACAAATACATCGCAATGGATTACGTATAGTAAGTGGATCATGGTTTCTGCACTGATGACACCTAATTTATTTACTTTATATCTTCAAGACTTAAATCCTCGTATGCACATTATTGCTGTTACTGTATTTGGGTGCGTTGTTGCAAAACTTAATTGTCTACTTTTCATGATTATGATGTTTTTAACTGACTTAAGTTATGATTACTGACTTTATATATTTGAATGTTTGAAAGACTTGACGCCAATACGTCATCACCAATGACGAGCGTAAAAGAACCGGTGAACCGTTTTTTTTTTCCCCAAACGGTTTATTGAATCTAATCTAATTTCTCATCTCAATTTTATGCTGGTTTTATTGTTACAAATGACGCGGACTCGACTGTACTCAGAATATTTTCCGAGTCCAAAATGTTCAAGTCTGTGTCAAGTCCGAGTACAAATTCACCCGAGTGCGTGACAAGTCCGAGTTCATTCAAAATTGGACTCGAGTCCGGACTCGAGTCCGAGTCCAAGTTCGAGTACCCCAACTCTAATGGATACACTATTCATGATCAGATCCTAGGAGAGATTATTGCTGACTTTGTTAGAGATGCTTTAAGTGACTATATTGTACCTTAAATTATGTTATACATTACACTTTTAGAGATGAACATTACATTTGTTCAGTACTAACAGCTACATCCATAATGAATATTTATTTTTGTTATAACTTAAAATAACATGGTGTATTTAGGCAATATTAGAATTTTATTTTTGTTATTTCATTGATAATAAGTGAATTAGTGAATTATGAATTAGTGCATAGCAGATCATGTGAAACTGTATAGCTGGATATTCTTAGGAATCTTTGTAGTGGAAATAGGATTTGGTGGTTTGTTGCTGCTTTATAGATTGATTGGAAGTCTGTGATTTTCAGTTTGACATCAATAGTGATCAATAATCGTCCATGTCATTTCTTAACAGAGCAGGATACAAAGGTCCCACCTGACCAGTAGTGCTGATTAACAAAGTGCCTCTTTGAAAATAAGTGCTCCCCTCAGCTGTCTCACATTTAATTAGTAGAATGCAATAAAATGCCTTCACAAATTGCACAGTGCCTCCAGTTTATTAGTTTAGCGGCTTTCCCTGGTTCAGTCTCTAAATGGCCTTATTTAGAAAGACATGTCAAGCAGGCAACTGTTTTTGTGACTTATCTGTTTTGGCTTGTTTTACTGTCTGGAGCAGCATTTTTGAAGGTACAGTTAGTATTTTCTCCTCCTCTGTGCTTGTGGGATTTCTATGCATGACGTATTCAGGTATGTGTATGTCTCGCAAGAGTGAAAAACAACTCGTCTTGCTTAACATAATTCAAAGGCATGTTTGCACAAGTATGACATTTGATGTTGCACTACGATTAATCATCTGAGGTTTTATGTCATAATTTGCATAATTTTATTAATGACAGCAGGTTTGGTATCTGTTTGTTTGTGTGCGTGTCTGGGGTGGCTGGAGTGTTTATTTATAATAATATATCAAATCAAATTTTATAAATATCATATATGAATATATGATTGTTAGAAGTCTTGGTTTCAAACATTTTCAGAAAGGTGCCATAATATTACTACACTTGTAATTGAAAGTGTTTTTATTCATTCATATTTATATATCACCATTTTTTATTTATTGTTTAAAAAATAACTTTAAAAGAATTGTACACATGCAAAAAAAATTCTGTTAGGTTATGGTCATTTAAACTAGCTGTACATAAAAACAGCAGAGCTCTATAGAATGTCCCCATTTGATACTGAAGCTAAGTATATGTGTGTTGTTTTCACACTGCACGTCTGCAGAAGTAACCGTTCTCTTCATACTGTACCTGTGGTTTTTCTGCACATCTCGCTGCAGCTCTTCCTGGAGCCTCTCACGCTGTCATGATGCTATTTCTGCAGTGCTAGTGGGATGATGTTTTACTCAGCAGTAAATTTCTTCTCCTGTGTTCACTACCCTGAGCACTACAGTGATTTATGCACTACATTTCATGAGCATCACATCCACTTACTGTTTCACACCATTATTTGGGGTTTCGTCACCTGGAAAAGATAAGAGACCCTCACAGTTGATAGAAATCACATGCATCACGTATCCTTTGCTCATTGTGACAAGTCAACTCTCTGAGCCTTCATGCTCATGTGGTTGTGTATGAAAGAAGGATTCTGATTGGAATCTCTTTTTCTTTTGTAGATTGACAAGCTTGGACAGAACAGGGACTCTGTGTACTTCAGGGATGGTGTACGGCGCATCGATTTTGTACTGTCCTACATTGACGACAAGGATGGAGACAAGAAAGCGGTATGCAACTAATATTCAGAACTTTCATAGTCATTTCATTAATCCACGTCTATATATATATATATATATATATATATATATATATATATATATATATACAGTATATACATACATATGGTATAACAGTAATTCAAAGCCGCATGAAACTAACATAAGAACAGAAAGTGAATTTGATGTTTCTAGCTTTTCTTGATCGTGCACACTCATTGACCAAAATGCAAAACTCATGCCAGTTTTTGCTACTCTTAATGATTGTTTTCCACAAACATGATCCCATTATGCATTTTGATGCAGAATTACTAATTGGTGTGCATTCTTTCCAAATGTTCTGTACTTGGCCTTGTTAAGCTATCAAACAGTGACTGATGCTTAATATTGCTCATTGTGTACAAAAATAGTTTGATGGAGACCTGTGTGTAGGCGTGCAGTGGTGAGATGGGGTGAGGTGTCTGCTGGGTCATAAGGCACAGTGAGAAACAGTGAGTCAGAGTCAGATTGACGCTATTGCACAATAAACTGAATGCTGAAAATTGATTGCATAAAACGAGAGCAGGGGTCAACCACTTCTCTTTTGCCAGACCCTTCATTCAGTCAATCGCTGAGAACACTGAAGGTTTTGCTGGTGGTCCTGTTTGATCTGTTTTCTCCTGTATGCAGAGGTTGACGCGTGGTCAGGCTTCCTGCTTAATGAAGGTCATATCCCTTGTGTCACGCGCTTGAGATGGTGTTCCATAAGATAAGATGTGGTAGCCATAGGTCACCGGTGCTTCTGGGAAATACGAGTTTTCTCTTAAGATGAAGTTCAAAGATTGTTTACAACCCTCAGAACCTAAAATGTCACACTGTTACCAGAGACAAAGCTAAATTAATAGGTGACTTAAAGGCAAACATTTTTATTTATTTTTTTGCCGCAAGAGGGCGCATATTCAAAACAAACATTGATGACGCCGAGTGTGGAATCATGGAAGTTATTAGTAGTAGAATGAAGCAGAGTAAGGTGCATTGTTTTCCTCCAGGAGAGAAGAAGAGAGTTTGAAGCTAACCTGGAGAAGGCTGGTCTTGAGCTGGAGACTGAAGATAAATCGGTGAGGTTCTGAATCACACATGCCCATCATTGTTGCACTTTTATTATGCATCTTTTATTATATTTTATTTCATTTAATTTTTCTCTCCAAAGCTTAGAGCTTAGACAGCTTTATATAAAATAATTCTATATTGCACTTTTATTTTATTAAGTGCAATATAGAATAATTTTATATAAACTGTTAAAAAATCTTAATACTGTGTGTCATTTCCTGGATGATTCATGACTGTTTTTCTGTTTTGTGATAGTTGTTCATGAGTCCTTCATTGGTTCTGCTTCAGAAAAATTCCCCAGCTCCTGCACATTCTTTGTTTTTTCCTGCATCTGCTGCAAATTTGAACCTTTCCCAAAAGTGACTATGATTTTTAGATCCATCTTTTTACACAGAGGACAACTGAGGGACTCATATGCAACTATTACAGAAGATTAAAATGCTCATTGATGCTCCAGAAGGAAAAAAACATGAATTAAAAGCGGAAAACTTTTGAACAGATTAAAAAAAAAAATCTTATTTTGCAATTTAAATATTATATATTTTTTTTATTTAGTACCGCCCTTCAGAAGCTAACGTATTTTTCGGACTATAAGTCGCACCTGAGTATAAGTCACATCAGTCCAAAAATACGTCATGATGAGGAAAAAAACACATTTAAGTCGCACTGGACTATAAGTCGCATTTATTTAGAACCAAGAACCAAGAGAAAACATTACCGTCTAGAGACAAACAAAATCTAGAGAGGGCGCTCTATGTTTTCAGTGTAGACTATAGGAGCACTGAGCAGCATAGATCGCCCTTTCGCGGCTGTAGACAGTAATGTCAAATTAATTTTGATAAATAAGTCGCACCAGACTATGGGCCCTATCTTGCACCCAGCGCAATTGACTTTGTACACCGACGCATGTGTCATTCCTATTTTGCACCCGCGCAAAGCGCGCTTTTCCCTCCACAGAAGCACGTCGCCAAACTAGTGAATGAACTTGCGCTCCCTGGGCGGTTCAGCACAAAAAAGGAGGCGTGTTCCGGCGCAAACAATCCCTGGTGCTATTTTGCTGTTCCATTAAACAATTGCGCCACTGACCAGAAAAAACCTAGTCTAAAGTCAGTGGCGCGTTGCGCGTTGTTCCTTATGCTATTTTAAGGGCGCATGCTTGACCATAGTGTATAGCGTGCACAACGCGCATACACTTTGCTCATGTAATCTACACAGATGCAACAGTTATTTTTGCAAATCATAAATTGTTACACTAAAAAAATATTAACACATGAGATGACGGAAATCATTGTGGTGTGCCACGAAGATGTGAAAAAATAGGCATTAATCTAGCTTACAAATTATTCAGGCTAATTGTAGTAATTAAGGATCAGACATGTTTGAGGTCATATATGTATATAAGGACATCTGACAAATTGGTTTGTCCGTCAAGAACCAGGAAAAAAAATAAATGAAACAATTGTGGCTATTTCCTCCCACGCCTGTTTAACCGACGCTATTTTGGGTGGGTTTCTCCCATCCCCATACAACACAACTTCTCTGTCTTTCACTGCTCTTACAAGAACAACAGTCTCCTCGGCTGTGAACCGCTCCTGGCGTGCGCCTGGTAAATACGCCATAATAATAGCAATCCATAATGGAACTTGCGCACCTGCTTTTAAAGGGAATGTTGGATGACGCTCTGATTGGTTTATTTCACGTTACGCCCAAACCACACCTATGAATAATGAAGCTACTTCAGACCAACCCATTTTAGATTTGCGCCGGGCGCAAGAGCCATTTATCCCGCTGGGAAAATAGCAACAGCGCCGAGACCCGCCCACAAACTTAATTGCGCTTCGCGCTTTGACACTTGCGTTTCAGATCGTTAAAATAGGGCCCTATAAGTCGCAGGACCAGCCAAACTATGACTATGGACTTATAGTCCGGAAAATGCGGTACATAAGATAGTTACATGTAAGAAGTTCAAATTCTACGTTTTCACCCCCTGATCTTAATGTGTGGTTTTTCCTTCTGGATCATCGATGAGCTTTTGAACCTTTTGTAATAGTTGCATATTTGTCCCTCATTTGTCCTCAGTGTGAAAAGATGAGTCGCAAAATCAGTCAGTTTTGGAAAAGGTTTGAATATGCAGAAGATGCTGGAAAACCAAAGAAAGTGCAGGATCTGGGGGATTTTTCTGAAGAGCAGCAGGCAGTTGAACTGTTCAGGACCAATGCAGGATTCATGAAAAACAAAAACAAAAAACAGTCTTGGATCATCCAGGGAATGACTCACAGTATTAAGATTCAAGTGTATGTAAACTTTTGAATGAGGTAATTTTTATAAAATTAATCTTTTTTTTTTATTGTGGAGTATATCTAAACATCTGTTATGTGAAATAACTTATTCATGACAGTACTAAAAAAAAATAACATGCATTTTTCATTAGATTTCGTCTTTTGTTAAAATTACAAACATTTGCATATTCTTCAAGGGGTATATAAACTTTATATAAAGTTCTTACACAACTGTATATGTGCACATTCCTTTAGGATGTCATTTAATATGATTTTGTGCATTTGATAGTCACATACAACACTTCCCCACTCAAAAATATCTCCCCCTGTAGGAGTCAGATGACCGTAAGACGTATTATCTGAAGATTCACGCTCCGTGGGAAGTGTTGGCCACTTATGCTGATGTGCTAAAGATCAAAGTGCCCTTTAAAGCGAGTGATATTCCCAAAGCTCGAGAAGTTCCTCTGGAGTGGCTCACTCACCCTTTCCGGCTGCCAGACAACATCATGAGGCCAGAGCCGGACTACTTCACTGCACCTTTTGACAAGAGCAAGGTTGACTTCTTCCTTATTGATGACAAGGACACATTTTTTCCTCCCTCCACTCGCAACAGGATAGTGTATTACATCCTGACCCGCTGCCCTTACTACAAGGAAGACCGTATAGAGAAAGATAAGACAGGAATTAAACGACTGCTGAACAATGGCACCTACACCTCAGCATATCCCCTTCATGATGTGAGTGTGAGATTTATGCCCTTTAATCTAATGTATCTGTCTCTGTCTGTCTGTCTGTCTCCTTTCAAAAGTTTGGGTTCATTACTAAGATATTGTTTTTTAAATAAATTAATACTTTTCATTAAAAGGGATAGTTGAAATGAAAACTGTCATTAATTACTCACCCTCATGTTATTCCAAATCCATAAGACCTTTGTTCATCTTCAGAGCACCAATTAAAATATTTTAAATATTTTGATGAAATCCGAGAGCTTTCTGAACCTCCATAGACCTCAATGCAACTGACACATTCAAGGCCCAGAAAGGTAGTAAGGACATCAAGAAATGGTCCATGTTACATAAGTGGTTCAGCTATAATGTTATGAAGCTACAAGAATAATTCTTATGTGTAAAGAAAACAAAAATAACTTTAATCAACAATTTCTTCTCTTCTGTGTTAGTCTCGCATATGTATGGTGCTGCTGATGAAGAATGACAGCATTTAAATTTTTGGGTGAACTATCCCTTTTAGGATGCCCTACATTTAACAGTAAAGTCACTTCTGTAAACGCTGTAAAAACAAATATTTTAAATTAAAAACTGTTCTTTTGAACTTTCCATTCATTAAAGAAATTCAAATGTTAAAACTTCAAAATTAAAAACTACAATTCAGCTTTGCCATCACAGAAATAAATGACATTTTAAAATGTATTAAAATTAAAAATAGTTATTTTAAATTGTAATAAAATAACACAGTAATAGCATTTTACTGAGCTTTTAATCAAATAAATGTAGCCTTGCTCCACACAATAGACTCCTTTTAAAAACTTTTTTTTTAAATGTTACCAACCTCAAAGACAGTCCCTTTGTATGTTAAAAGTGTGTGTGTCTTTGGTCAGCATCTGATTGCTGTTTGTTCCTCAGTGCAAGTACTGGAAGAAGGCACAAGACATGCAGTGTGAGAGTGAGAGGTATCATCTGTACAAAAACTGGGCTCGATTCCTCTGCTTCTACAAAGAGCAGCCGCTCAATCTGATCAAGTGAGGACTGCAGACACAATGCATGCAATAATCAAATCTGGAGCAGATGCATCTTAGATGCACTGCAGATTGCAAGATTACGCCTTAGAAGAATAAAATGATTTCACTTTTCTAGAGCAGCATATCAAACCATAGTGTCACATTTCCTGTTTGTATTTTGTCATAGGAAGTACTATGGTGAGAAGATTGGTATCTACTTTGCCTGGCTAGGCTTTTACACAGAAATGCTGTTTTTTGCTGCAGTCATGGGAGTGATCTGTTTTGTTTATGGTGTGCTTAGTTACGAAGACAACATCACAAGGTTAGTGACACTGGCAGGTTATATGGGTCAAGTGAACACACATCCTTGCCACCTGGGTTTGAAACTATGTGGTTACATGCATTTTTAATAACCTTTTGCAGTTTGTAACCAATATTACAGGGCCTGATAACTGTAAAAGCTAAGCCACCATAAGACAGGAAGTTGTTGTTTCTTTTTTATTGTTGTCTTTGCAGTTGAACTTAATATTGTTATACTGAATGAAATGGCAATATTTGTGTTCTTTTGTCATAACCTCTCATAAGTGTTAGGTGATATGTTTATTAAAAAAATCTAATGACATTTATAGAAGCCTGTTTTAATTCAATTCAATTCAATTCAAGTTTATTTGTATAGCGCTTTTTACAAAATAAATCGTTACAAAGCAACTTTACAGAAAATTATGTTTCTACAATATTTAGTAGTAGCTAGTAGTTTGTGCACATTTGACAGGATTTTAGAAAAAATAAAAATAATAATAATAATAATATAAGACGTAGTCAGCTAGACGATGAACTATCAATATTATTAATTAAGTTATTATATGATTCAGTGACACATTTAGCAATAATTGTTAGTTCTGTTTGTTGATTCAAGGTAGCATCATCTGGGGTCCTCTGAGGGTCAGCATCATCTCTTCTCAGGTGTTCTGGATCCAGACTGGAGCTTGTTTAAATCCTAGTTACCACGGGATGTAAATCCCGTGGCGAAACATAGAAACAAAATACAGACATCATTAGCATAGCTGCTGATCCAACAAAGTAAAATTAGTTTAACCCAAGTTAATGAATAAAAATGCACCTTTGAACAGATGCAACTACACTCACAGTTAAAAAGATACATTATTCGAATGCTTGGCGAAAGAGATGTGTTTTTAATCTAGATTTAAACAGAGAGAGTGTGTCTGAACCCCGAACATTATCAGGAAGGCTATTCCAGAGTTTGGGAGCCAAATGTTAGAAGCCACAATATATATATATATATATATATAATTTGAATAAAAATAAATAAATCAGAATTACTAGATAAATTGTATGTGATATTAATAAACTGAGATTAATTATGAGATTATGAAATCTGAGGAAAAAGACAATTTCTGAGAATTCTGAGGAAAAAATTCACAATTATGACAAATAAATTGAGAATAGTGGCGTCAACTTGGAATTGCAAGTCCGAATTGTAAGTTTATATCTTGCATTTCTAACTGTTTCACAGAATTGAGTGAAAATGTGAAATAATTTGTATTTATTTATTTTTTATTCCGTGGCAGAAATGGGCTTCCATAACATATGACAATATATATTATTTTTTTATCTGTTTTTGTATAACAAGCAAACCCATAAAGAGCACATACAATCTGTAATGTGACAGATGGACTCTGGAGCCAAGATGTGTTTGTTTTTCTAGTTTTCAGAGCTAAATCATTTGCGTGTGGTATGGTGTTTGTTGTTAAACCTGAGTAGTTCATTTGTGCCCAAGTTTTCCATGGTGTGTCTACTTAGTATACTGATGTAATGCAGTCACAGGGGAACTGAGATTTTGGTCATACATCCACTTCTCCATTTCAGTAACATTTCTCTCCTTTGCTCTCCTCCTCCCTGTTTCCAGCAAGGAGATCTGTGACCCAGAAATCGGTGGGATGATTGTCATGTGTCCACTCTGTGATAAAAAGTGCAGCTACTGGAAACTCAACTCAACGTGTCTGTCCTCCTGGGTCAGAAACATTTTAGATTCACGGTTTTAAATCATAAATAATGATTTTTCTTTATCATAGAATGATTGCTCTTTTTCTTTAGCAATCTCATCTATTTGATAACGAGGGGACGGTGTTCTTTGCCATCTTCATGGGTATTTGGGGTGAGTGCGCGCTTATGGTTTAAAATATTAGCTCAAAAGCCCCATCTAGTGGTTAGAAGGATATTACTAGTCAGACTCTAATGACTAATGAGAGATTCGCAACTGTGCATGAAGGATTTACTCATTAGTATTCATTTTGTCACAGAATTAGTTTACTGGATAAATCTACAACGAAGGAGAATAATTTGTGTATGCTTTACACAAATGATGTATGATGTATGTTTAATCACTTGAGGGCAGTGGTGCATTTTGATTATCATTTATTGAACGCCGAATTCATTTCACACAGGCCTCAAAATGAGCTCTGCTTATGCAGTGATCTGATTAATCAACACTGTGTGAATATTTCTGCGCCCAGTGCACAGTGTACTCATAAATTAAAAATGGTTTATTTAGCATCTAAAGTTTTGTAAGACTTAGTTTGGGTAAAATCATTGTAAAAGAAGAAAACAACAATCGGTGTGAAACCATAGGATTTAGATAGAATTGGTATTAAGTGCGAGCGTGATGCTCCTAAATAATGTATTTCTTAATTCTTCCGCTCTGTGTCTCTGGGTGCTTTGCAGTGACCTTGTTCCTGGAGTTCTGGAAGCGGCGGCAGGCCCGTCTGGAGTATGAGTGGGACCTTGTGGACTTTGAGGAGGAACAGCAGCAGCTACAGATCAGGCCAGAGTATGAGTTGAAATGCACAGGCCGCAGACTCAACCGCATCACGCAGGTACCTGCAAACATCACGGCGTGATTAAACACATGATCCTGCATCAACCTCAGTTGTTTGTCATGGAGCCATCACACTTTTTAAACATTTTTAAGCCTCACTCTAATCAAAACCAGAAGCTACCCTTAAACTCAGAAGGGAATAGGTTGAGTTATTTGAGCAAGAAAATATAAATGACATGAAACCCAATGAAGGGTCAAGTTAAGTTCAAAGAATTTGCCTGTAGGTTTTTCTGGGATATTTGAGAAATCGACAGTGGAAGGAATTAGTGGTAGAATTGAGGAACGTTTGGTTGACAGGCAGAAACCAAATAGAAAAAAATCATGTCATAGAAGTGCTAAACCATGAGTATAATAAAACATTTAATTCCATATTGCAATTTAAATAGTATGTAAATGAATGGTTTAGTTCCTCATAAATGCTCAAATTCCTCAAAAAAGGAGCAGATAATTGCGGGTGCAGGATGAAAACCCATAAATCAATTGTTGAAAAGTTAAAGATCTGCACTGCAAAGAGCTCCCACTAGCAGGATGTTTCAGATTTCAAATGCATGCCTAGCCTTTGTCAGTGTTGATTAGTGACTTAGAATCTTCCCGATATCTTTCAAATAATTTGCATGATCTGAGTAAATATTTGCATTTGTCATCTTCTGCCTGAACCGGTTTCAACCACTTCATTAAACATATCATCATAACCATGGCAAAGGGAATCTTGCTCTCAGGACTTTGCTTTGAATTCAACCCTTTTAACTATTGTTCCATGTCACAGATGTTCTCAGAATAAATACAAATTTATGTAAGTTTTTGTTGTTGTTGTTTCTCAAGTAAACACTGCATGCAGTCGTAGTTATGATATGCTACTTAAACAATATCATAAAACTTCAAGTAGTCCAAATATAATTTGTTTTGTTAATGCATAGTTGTTTAGCTTTAATGATTTTAGAGGCAACATGTTTTAAGTTTGAGTAAATTATTATGTTTAGATGAAAGATTACAATGGCTAAAATATTTAGATTCACCTTAGATATTTTATTTTATAAAAAATATAGTGTAAACTAAAATTGTGGAATATTATAATGATTTATAAAATCTATTTCGTTTTTATTTATAAAAAATATTGACATATTATAATTAACCAAGTTTGCAGTTGCAGTTGAACTCCAGACTCTAGTCTAATTATAGTGCTTGAACACAATCTTTATGCTAACAGGAAATGGAGCCTTATCTTCCTTTCCCCAGCAAGTGTGCCCGATTCTGTCTGTCTGGAGCAACGGTTCTTTTTTGGGTGAGTTAGTAAGCCAAACAGTGCAACTGTATGATATAGATTAGGTTACCGCTTAATATGATTAGTGAGTTACATTCTGCAGCCAGATATTATTGTATGTCCTTTTAAACTGTATATTTGACATTTTGTCCCTGGCAACCAATTTCTTACACTTTGCTAAACCAAAGATCAGTTGTGGTTTAAGTCCTTCCCTCGTTTTGTGTCTTGACAGACGTGTCTGATAGTGGCCTGTATAATGGGAGTAATCGCTTATAGATTAGCAGTTTATGCAGCGTTTGCCAGTGTCATGAAGGACAGCCCCACCAGTAAGATCCAGCTGGTGGGATCTCTCATCACCCCTCAACTTGCCACCTCTGTCACCGCTTCCTGCATCAACTTTGTCATTATCCTCATCCTCAACTTCCTCTATGAGCAAGTGGCCATTTGGATCACTGATATGGGTGAGCGAGAACCGCTTCCTCACTTCACACAAGAAATTAGAGTTAAGACAGTCTAATTGAGTTTGTTTGACATGTCAACTACATTTTAATCTCTGGAAAATGGTTTATAAAGTTTATAGTTTGAGTAATTAATATAGTTTATTAAAAAAGTAACGTGTCCACTTATTAGTAGCTATGTAAAAGGCTGGATAATGTACAGTCAGATTGTCATTGCAAAAACACAAAACCATGTGCATTTATTTTCTGATAATGACCGTTTGACCGTACATTATGCCTCACGTATTTGCTCATCCATATTTTGCTTTGTATTGAAAATCCTTTACTTTCTTCCTCTTATTCATTTGTTTATTTACTTTTACTCTCAGAAATCCCCAAGACCCATCTGGAGTATGAGAACAAGCTGACCATGAAGATGTTTATGTTCCAGTTTGTGAACTACTACTCCTCCTGTTTCTATGTGGCCTTCTTTAAAGGGAAGTTTGTGGGTTATCCGGGAAACTACACTTATATGTTTGGAAAGTGGAGCAAGCTGAGAAATGAAGAGGTGAGACCGTCTGAAATATCAGTATTTCAGAGGACATAATGTTCTTTCGGTTGAATGTCAGAATAAGTAGCTCTAACATGACAAAATGCATTTTATATTTAGTGTGCCCCTGGGGGCTGTCTGATTGAGCTGACCACACAGCTGCTTATCGTCATGGCTGGAAAACAAATGGTTGGGAACGTCCAAGAGGCTCTGCTGCCGTAAGCTTTACATTGAACTTTGACCTCTAAGCATATCATATCAGTAATGTTTTTTAGCAATTGTCCTTTAGGCACTATTTATATCTAAACACACACTCACACACACACACACAAATTCCTGTGTCACAGACTTCTCAGAAACTGGTGGGGCAGCAGGAAAGGGCGAAGTCATCCCGAAAGTACATACAGTAGATGGGAGCAGGACCACGATCTACAGAACTTCAGCCAGTTTGGACTCTTCTATGAGTATCTGGAGATGGGTATGATTTTACTCCATTATACATGTTGGAGCTATTTGGTGTTCATATACCAAAACAATTAATTCTATAATTCATTTAGATAGCCTACTGTAGTTGTGCTAAATCAAATTGCATTTTATAATACACTCCTGTTCAAAATGTTGTTGTTTTTTAAAGATTATAATATTTTTATTCTTTAAAGATGCATTACACTAACGACAGTGAAGACTTCTATCGTTACAAACCTTTCTATTAAAAAAGAAAAGAAAAGCTGTTCTTTTTTTTTTTACTTTATACATCAGTAGGATTATGAACATTTTTACCACAAAACAAGTTATGATTCTTCAGCACCTAATTAGCATAGATGATCACATGACACTGAAGACTGGAGTAATGGCTTCTGAAAATTCAGCTCTCAGTCACTGAAATTAATAATATATATAAAATAAAAAACAGTATTGCTGTTTTGATTAATTTTTTTTTTTTGACGCAGGCTTGGTGAGCATATGAGACTTATTTTGAAAATCTCATTGACTTTTGAATGTTAGTGAATACATTTTTTTAATAGAAATTATACAAATAAATACATTTATATAAGAATAAATATATTACAAATAAAAACAATTAACAAATACAATTAATTAAAAACCAATATGCTCCTATTAGAGAAGCCTCAAAGAAGTGGCCAGATCTTCAGATTTGACAGGGGTTTCTGTGAGCATTTATTAGTACCTTATCAATTAAACCAATTGTTTCCTGTGTGTTTTACAGTGATCCAGTTTGGCTTCATAACACTATTCGTAGCCTCTTTTCCACTGGCTCCTCTTCTCGCCCTCTTCAACAACATCCTGGAGGTGCGAGTGGATGCTTGGAAGTTTACTACACAGTTCAGAAGGCCAGTGGCAGCGAAGGCTCGCAACATTGGAGCGTGGGAAGAGATCCTTAATGTGGTGGCCATCTTGTCCGTGGTCACAAATGTAAATGCAAACGGTTTTGTTCTGCTTCCCTTACTGTCTTGTGTAAAACTGGATGTGGCATTTAACTGCATTCTAAATTTAGTTAACTAATATAAGCAACATTAACAAAAGGAAAGATATTGCTTGGTCAAATCAAAACACTATTTCCACCATACTTAAAATCTATTGTTATTTCTTTCTCATTTGCACTTGAGGCTTTCATCATGGCATTCACCTCAGATATGATTCCTCGCCTGGTCTATCTGTACACCTACCGCCCAGGCAGAGAGGCCACTATGAGTGGTTACATCACCAACAGCCTCTCCTTTTACAACATCTCTCAGATCCCTGAAGATAACCTGCCTGAAGCTGGAGAAAACCCATCATGGTTTAACAGCTCTACCATCACAACATGCAGGTGTGTGACCGCCTGGTGAGAATGATCGTCTGTATTAGGACTACACATCGATGTAAATTAACAGATTTTTTTTCTCCAGGTATCGGGACTACAGATACCCACCTGGGCATGAGAACCAGTACACACACACCATGCAGTTCTGGCACATCTTGGCTGCTAAACTAGCCTTCATCATCATCATGGAGGTACGAACTTTGCATAACATTGCTTCTAATTGCCATTTAGGAAAACGAGAGATAACATAGTGGAATATGCAGGGAAATTCAAAATAACTATATTTTTATTACAGTTTGAGAAATTTAGATGTGGAAATGTAGTTCAGTGCACACAGTGACTGTTCCTCTGTTTCCTCTTCTTTCTCAGCATGTTGTATTTGTTGTGAAATTCTTCGTGGCATGGCTGATTCCAGATGTGCCGGCAGAAGTAAAGGCCCATATAAAGCGTGAACGCTTTCTGGTTCAGGAATACCTGCACAACTACGAAGTGGAGAAACTCAAGATGCAGCTGAGCCAGAGTTTCTGTCTGTCCACAGAAACAGCCTCACTGCTGCCCTCTAGTCCAAGTAAACACCAGGTGCTCACTGAATGTATTTGAATATCCCTGAACCCTCAGGACTACTCACATATACTATATCCTGCAAAGCATGGAGGAATAGAATCTTCAGGAAACCTTCATACTAGGGTTGCATGATTAATCGAATGTTATTGTCATGCATATCTTGTCAGTTAAGCCGGTTCTGGGATTAGTAGTAAATCTCCATCATGTAATTTCAGATGGAGCAGCATTTACTACACATAGCTGTAGTTCACTGACAAGCTACACAAAATCATGCTAATAATCACAGATTATTATTAAAGAAATCGTTCTGCGATTATGAAAGCTGTTTGTGTAGCTTGTCAGTGAGCTACGGCTCTGTGTAGTAAATGCTGCTCCATCTGAAAGCATGTGAAAATACCACATTTAATAACATATTTTTACTCCAAACCCACTTCATAACGTCAATCAAGTGTTTGAAATAAACCTTTCCGTGAGATGATGTGGTTTCTTACACAGAATAAGGCACGCAACATATTTCATAGTATTCTAAGCAGTGATAAAGGCTATGACAATTAGCATTGCATTATTGTATACATTATTATAATGAAAATTATAATATGACAAACTAAGATAAACCATATATTGCCATAGTCTTGTGTTTATTAGTCACGTTGAATTAATGAAAGCAGTTAAATCTTCTGTTTATTTAGCCACCTCTTTAAGGATTTCCTGGGTTTCTCAGCCAGGTGTGTTTGGAGTCTCGGTGTGAGAGCGCCCTCTGGCCTTCGGTTGGAGATTTACTGCTCATCACAAAACTGTGCTTCAATGAAAGATTTGCATGACAACAGATTTATCGATTTATATCGCCTTTGCAATTAAATTTAAATTAATTGTGCAGCCCTACTTCATACATTTATTGCAAAGAACCGCCTGCCCACATCCAAACAACTGCCAGAACTTTTATGAGGTCCTACACGCCTAAAAGTCTCTTTTCTGCTTGATGTTTGTGGGAAAACATTACCGCTTTCCTCTGTTTCTCTCTAATGTCTGGAGTCCACTTACATAACTGCACTTTTACAAAGGAGAAAGGCTTGCAGACAGACCACCGAGATTTCGGCGCCGACCCCTCTGGAATGCAGCCTGCTGTTCCTCAGGTTGCCTTCGAAGCAAGCTGCTGTGAATTCAACTTATGAATAATCATTTATGACCATTAAAAACTGAACATGTTTAGAAGGCAATAAGCATTTATGTCTGTCCAGCTTGTTGCTGTTATAATTTTATTTTTATTTTTTTAAGTAATCTGCATGTTTTTTCTCCCCTGTATGTCTGACTGTGAAAGAGATTCATGTAGACAGTGTGTTGTCTTTTTTTTTTTTTGACATTTTTTGTGGGCATGTGCAGTTTAAGTTAATATATGCTGTTGTCCATTGGATATTTTCTCTCATGAAACACACTGATAGCTGAATAGCTATCACACAATATCATCATTTCTGTAGCGCTTACATCATCTTGTCCCTTATAATGTTTATATTTTATTCTTATTTTTAATTAATGCTGTACCTTGCCACCCACATATTTTGTTCGGTGTCATATTAAAATATAATGAATCTTTTTTTTTTTTTTTTTTTTCTATTGTTGATTTTCTTCAAGGATGTATTTATTGCTCAAGAGTTAACATATAACTGATTTATTATCCGGTTGGAAGGATTGATTTGACCAGATTAAGCACTATAATGACTTGCTATTTTTCTGATACTACAAAAATCAGAAACTCAAGCCTTTATTCATCACCTTGTTCTGCAAGAGTCTGTCAAGGTTTGCACGTACCACATATCTGATGCTAAAGGAACATTAGCACTCACCTGTAATCGTAACTAGGAGAACACTAGTCTTTTTCATCATGCTATTTCTCTGTAACTAATTTCTGCAAAATGCACTTGTGCAAAAAGGATTAGTTTGGATTTTTGTGATCATTTCCCCATGAATCGGGGACTTCGATATCCACCCTGATAACTTCATTTGATATTGCAGAACTGCTGGGACAACTTAATTCAGTGAAACAGACTTTCAGAGACTCCCATACATGTCAAGGCCAAAGGCTTTTAAAGTGACTTATCAATTGAATTACTCATTTTGTGAGCCATACCTGTTCATTTCATTTCACAAATGTTATAAACTCTATACATATGTATTTTAAGCTTGTCAAGTGATTACATTTTTTTTTCTGTTATTCATCAATGTTTTATGGATACAAATACAGTTTACAGACATTTTCTGAATATTATGTTGCTATACTTGTATACAAAGTTTTATCCAAAACAAAATGTGTTATAAATGTACCCTAAAGTTAAATGTTACAGTCTATTCATGATAAAATATTTAAAAAGTTATTCACCTAGTTTAAGATATATTTGTGTCCAAATAAGAACATGTCACATGCATTTTGCCTTAACTGCTGTCATGATGTATGTGTATACGGGTGTTTTTTTGTTTTGTTTTGTCGTCTTCTTTATTTAGTCTACAAATGTTTACAGAATGAGTTGCATGAAACCGTGTGAAAGAAAAGTTAGTTTATGAATAATCATTAATCAATCTTATAAAAGCGAGAACGTGCCAAAATAAAGTGATTTAAGTATACTATACTTGTTGGGCGTCCTCTGCAAGTACTGTGAATGAACACACGATGGCGCGTGCGCTTCACTTAGAGCGCTCTCAAGCTACCTGTTGTGTGAAGCTTTTAAGAGCGCAAAGCGTTGCAACTGCACTGATTTACTCCTATAAAGTGGTCTGTGATTTAGCAGGATGCTGAAATAATAAATACGATAATATAAATTATCTTTAAAAAAAATGCGCATTCAGCATACCCCTTATCCTAAACCGTTAAAAACTGACTTGAATAAAAATTAGCTTCCATCTGGACTGTACATAGAATAGCAGTTTTTATTTGTTTTTGCTGTGAAGGACAGAAAAGAGGGATGGGGGCTACGAGGTAGGCTATGTATGAATTATTAATACGCTTTCTTTCACACCAGCACACACCCACACACACTTGGAGGGGGAAACACCCCTCGTTCAGTTTCCATAGCACCGCCCCCAGGAGGCTTGCACGGTGTTTGATGGAAAACAAGCAATAGGTGTAAAAACACAAATGTAAACTTCGAATGTAAGGGCACGTGCCGTTTATAGACGCACCGAAAGACTCTCATTTGCCGCCTGTGAAACATAATTCAGATCATCTGTGGAGAAAATGTGAATGGGATGTGAAGATTTTCCGCCCCCTCCAACCCCTCCCAAAGCAGTGGCACTCTGACGGGAGGGATCCAGCGCTAGACTGTCGCTGACCTTGGTGCTGAACGCCATTCACCTTCCCTCCTAAAGCTATTTCACTGGTACTCTGCATCGAAAAAGTGACATTGCTCTTAATTAATCAGTCGTCGGTTTTTATTTAATTTAATTTTTTTTTTTTTACATTAATTCGTTGACTCAAATCTGAGATGGCATCGCGTGCTCTTATTGCGCGCGGAGCAGTTTATGACTTTATAACTATGAGTAGACAGCGCCAGACCCCTTCTGATATCTCTCTTGTGTAGGCGGATTTTCTTCGATCTGTGACCACCGTCGTAAATTTTCTTCATCTGTCTTACTGAATCATTGATCCGCTGGGTATCGGTCCGGTGCTCTGTCATCTCACACTGTGACATGGTACTTTAACACTACCGGGGGAAACCGTGGGAGTATCATATTTGGACATGGAGACTCCGAGGGAGCCTGGTGCTATACCCAGCAGCAAAGAGAGACTGAAGCAACTAGCGGGGAAGACACTGGGACACTTGTACAAGTAGGATGTTTTAACATTATGAAATTGAATAATTCACGTAGAAATAAAGAATGTGTTGTATGTTGTGGCTAGATGGATAAATAGGCTACGCTAACTATTGCTATAAAAGAACAGAAAAATCACAAATATGCAGCTAGTTTCTTGTATTCAGTAAAGAGATTCCCCAGTCGTTTTTGGCGTCTCGCCCCATGGAGACGTGAATAAAATTATGTAATTCTGCATAATCTTGGGAGGAGGGGATGGAAGCACGCGAGTTTTCCTATCTTTGAAGTTTGTCATTGTAATCCGACTACTAAAATGCATTTATAATTGAATAGTAATCGTTCAGTTAGAGGATTCCCTTGAGTGCCGATTCCTTTTTAGAGACAATTTGCGTATTCCCGCAAGACCTGCAAAAAAGACCACAATTGAAATCGCATTAAAAAAAATCGGGTTGTACATAATTATTTCATGTTGATTGACGCTGTTTTACATCAAGTCATTATTTTTTGATAAAAAAATAAAAATAAAAAATAAATAAAAAACGGGGGGAAAAAAACACCGCTTCGCAAGCCTGAACTAATTGTTATTTCGAAATAGAAATAGGCCTATCTTTTCTCCAGAGTACAACTATTATTATTATTATTTTCGTTTGCTTAGGCCTATAGACCGTCTCTAAGTATTTTCCAAAATATTGGTACATCGTCTCTTATTTGTCTTCTGAGATTAAAAACCGAATTGACAATTATAGTGCAATTAATTTGTGTTTTTTTGCATTTAAAATATATAAAAGATCACAAAATTAAAAAATTTTTACTCCCACTTGTTAATAAAAATCAATTCCCTTAAATAAAATGTATTATTTTTGTAACAAATACATATAAACTACAATTTGGTGCACATTAAGTTTTAGAATTTGTCTCGAGTCTCGACACAATGTGTATTTTGATTTTCTAGTAAATAACTGTACGCAAATAACTCTGCTTATGACTCTGGTATAGCCTAATACTATTAGTAAAGTGTTAGTGAAGTTCGTGAATATCAGTGGACCTTAATCCTGTGTGAATGTATATAAGATGAAATGTGAAGGGAATGCTGCAATGCGGTAGGCTAGTGCGTTTTACAGCAGCACACGAAACCTATGTGGAGTTTACATAAAAATTCTTGCGTTGAAAAAAAAAAGAATTTCTGTAAGCCATTTTAATGACTATTGTCTTATTTTTTTCCTTGCAAATTAGAGCATGCTACTAGTAGTGAATGCAAATTGAGTTATATGTCAACATAAAATCTTGATTCACTTGTTCTCAATTGTCTTAAGTAGCCTAATAAAGCTGGATGAGATTCCTATTAATTGGTTCTTCTGGACTGTAGTCGTCTGACGGTTCTCTTCTGACTGATGCAGAGTGATAGAAAAGCGACAAAAACCTGGCGAGAACATCGAACTGACCGAGGATGGACGGCCTACTCAGATCAACGAGAAACAGACACCTTTGTGCGACTGCACGTGCTTTGGACTTCCACGCCGCTACATCATCGCCATAATGAGCGGCCTCGGGTTCTGCATCTCCTTCGGTATTCGGTGCAACTTAGGCGTTGCCATAGTGAGCATGGTTAACAACAGCACCCTTCACCTGAACGGGAAGATCATCATCAAAGAGGTTTGTGCGCGTGGCACGCTTCGGTTTTATACGTTCGCGTCAGCTTCGTGACACACCCCTCACGAGCGTGCATGCACACACTGACACACATGCACACTGGCTACACTTCGTATGGAAACTGTAGCCTAACGATTTATGGAATTTAAAAGCACGCTTACTTGTGTTTGTTTGAAAGAGGCTTAGTGGATGTCACTGCTAGCTTGGAAAATATTGAAAACACTAGACTACTCATGCAAAAAAATTGACCTTGGTTACTTGAATGTCATCGGCCTCAAATTGATTAACTCTTCAGCTGGAAACTAATCCTGCGCGCTTGTCATTTTATCTATTTATTTATTTTTTTGTTGCAAACAATAATCAGTATATATATATATTGCCATTGCTCTGAAAAATTAAAGTTGCATTTTAATATCTAATTTATATTATAGCCTATATTATATTTAACCTTAATAGAGGTCTATGAAAACGTGTGCATTCACATTTTCAATTGTCCCTAGCCTTCTGCAAATGGGATTAGAAACCTGATATTTTTTGTTTCTCTCCATTAGAAGGCAAAATTCAACTGGGACCCGGAAACAGTTGGAATGATTCATGGCTCGTTTTTCTGGGGTTATATTGTGACACAGATTCCCGGGGGATACATTTCTTCTAGATTAGCGGCAAACAGGTAAAGCCCTAGGAATTGATTTATTTATTCAGAAGATGATAAAATGATTGTTGTTGTTAGCTCATAATGCAACAGTAAATATAGCCTTTAACATCCTATTTGGTTTACTGAATTTCCCCAATAGAATACGCATAGATAATACCTTAAAGATAGTATTGCCTTATTTTTATTAATTATACACTAATATAGGTGTTATTTTAGTTTCTTACGGATCGCAGAATTTGAGTCAGAAATGTTGCAAACCGAGTCTTATAAAAATAGGCTACAAAACATCTGCAGCTTGTGTCCTATGTTATGCAGGTAAATGGCTTACTGTTACAGGGACTGGCAAGTTCATATGGACATAATGGCCAACATCTCCAAGTGTTTGTCAAACATGGAACTTCGTGTACTCTCTATGAGACGTTGAAAGTATTATTATATTTCAAGAATATTTAAGGAAGAGTACGACTGTCATAGACAGTTATGTAAAACTGTAATACATTTTTGAAATAATTAAAAATCGTATTATGGGTGATTACAGTGATAGTCACGGCGAATTCGTACTTCCAAATTCGTGCTGCAAAGCTACAAATATTTCATTTAGCTCTACACAGTAGCTTGGCGAAGCATGCTGTATTATACAAGGGATGATTATTCATAGCGGCGGATGAAACTGTACCCGTCACTGAAAGAAAAATGGGTGGGGGGCGCCAATTTAGCAAACGTTCAACACAATCTTATTTATTTAGCAAAGACTCTTGTAAGGTCACATGTTTCTTTTGAAAATATATGTTTAAATAAATTTATTTTAGGCATTATTACATTTTATATTGAGTTTATTTAGTCAGAAAAACGAACGATATTTGGAGATACCACTGTTGCGATTTTATTATTCTAATATAATATGATAAAATATAAACCTTAAGAATACTATTTTCATTCAGGCCTCCAGGGGGAAAAGAAATCAAATAAATAAATCAGTACTGCAGAGAGAGAGAGAGAGAGAGAGAGAGAGAGAGAGAGAGAGAGAGAGAGAGAGAGAGAGATCATTGCTATATGGATGATCAGCACGCTTGTGTTTCCACAGTGTTGTGTGAGTGGCAAAGTGAACGCTGACCCGTCGTGTGAGTTGTAGGATTAGACTTTGGGAGCGGGTCTGTGGGGCATTCTCCACCTGTTAATGAGATCCCGAGGGAAGCGTGTCTAATCTGCTCAATGAGGGGGGCATGGCAACCAGCCCCGGACACGTTGACAGAGGTTTTGGCCGACCTCATCTATCACACAACAATTTATCAAAAAAGAATACTGCCATTGTCGCTGGCTGGAAATATGTTTACACTATTTGTGCTCACTAAAACATATTTTTTTGACGGCTGGCCAATAATAAATGCACGTTATCAAGAAACTAAAATGCTGTGCAATTTTAGGCTATAGTTCTGTTAACTCAGTAGGCTACGTCAATTATTATATATATATATATATATTGCATTCTTTAACTTAATTTGTGTATAATTCAACCATGTTTCCGTCCGTTGTTCAGGGTTTTTGGCGCTGCCATCCTCCTCACATCAGTACTGAACATGTTCATCCCCTCAGCTGCACGTGTTCATTACGGCTGCGTCATATTCGTCAGGATATTACAAGGGCTTGTAGAGGTAGGGAAGTACGATTTTCTCTCATCTGTAAATGCTTGTTTGCTAATAACGATCAAATACCATAACTCTCTATAGGTTCCTATCTAACATTTGGACACTTGCCTTTGGTAAATAAGTTCTAAAAGAAAGAAAGAAAGTAACCATGCTATAGCAAGAAAGAAAAACATTTGTGGGAATTATTCCGGGGAAAATCCCAAAGCCCTGTAACAATCAGTTATGGCCTGAGGATATTTCTGTGAGAGTAATAACCCAGGCTTTGTTTTAAGTACAGCTGTATTGATCTGTAGAGGCGCTTCTATGTGTGTGAAATAGAGAACTAGATCCACTTCCATTACTCCAACAATGTGTATTATTCTATTATTTTTTGTAAATATAAATTTGCATTAAATGGATTTATGTGATGTAACTTTAACTGCTGCTTAAGATTTTTTTATGATTTGAAAAACTGTCACATTTCTTAGTGATATGGAACCGATGTGTATTATTATTGTTTTTCTAGGGAGTGACCTACCCAGCCTGTCATGGGATCTGGAGTAAGTGGGCTCCTCCACTGGAAAGGAGCCGTCTAGCCACAACCTCCTTTTGTGGTAATCTTTGTTCTCTTTAAAGCAAAACAGTAGATTAGTGAAAAAATAAAGAAAACCAATGGCATTATATTTGTTTTGTTGCTACGTTATGTTAAAACTGAAAGATACATTTGTTGTTTATCCTCAAGAATTCTAGGAAACCTTATTTATGCATGAACTGGATTTTCCTGTGTTGTTTAAATGCATACTCTGCAACTGGTTTTGAGGCATTCAGAAAGATTATTTCTTTCTTCTTTTTTGAAGAAAGAAATGGCTTTTCTTCAATTTAAACTTCTCCTCTCCTCTTCTGTAGGTTCCTATGCTGGAGCTGTCATTGCCATGCCTTTAGCTGGGATCTTGGTGCAGTACACAGGCTGGTCATCGGTTTTCTACGTCTATGGTAAGAGCGTTTTTTGTGTGGACTGTTTGAGCCATGGTTATGGTGCAAACCATCATTGCATGTGCGCTTCACAGTTTTGATGACTGTACTTTAGTAACACACTGATGCTGGGCATTGATTTTTCCTCTGATGCTGCCATGTGTCTATCCATTGTGCTGACACTGAATCTGCTTGTCACTGTGCCAAGAATTGGCACATACTGTCTGGAAAGCAATGAATTGTAATCCATTTAGTTGTATGAAGCGTTTTCAGTTAGCCCATCTTCCTGCCTGCTTCTTTCATGAAGTTTTGTTTTAAGACCAATGTCTAAGAACAGTTTGTTTCCCTTTAGGCTGTTTTGGGATTTTCTGGTATATGTTCTGGATCTTAGTCTCATATGAGAGCCCAGCTGTACATCCCACCATCACGGCCGAAGAACGCTGCTACATTGAGGAGAGTATCGGCGAGAGCGCTAAGCTGCTAGGTCCTGCAGAAGTAAGTGACCACAAACATACAGGTCCTTCTAAAAAAATTAGCATATTGTTATAAAAGTTCATTATTTTCCATAATGTAATGATAAAAATTAAACTTTCATATATTTTAGATTCATTGCACATCAACTGAAATATTTCAGGTCTTTTATTGTTTTAATACTGATGATTTTGTCATACAGCTCATGAAAACACAAAATTCCTATCTCAAAAAAATAGCATATCATGAAAAGGTTCTCTAAACAAGCTATTAACCTAATCATCTGAAACAACTAATTAACTCTAAACGCCTGCAAAAGATTCCTGAGGCTTTTAAAAACTCCCAGCCTGGTTCATTACTCAAAACCGCAATCATGGGTAAGACTGCCGACCTGACTGCTGTCCAGAAGGCCATCATTGACACCCTCAAGCGAGAGGGTAAGACACAGAAAGAAATTTCTGAACGAATAGGCTGTTCCCAGAGTGCTGTATCAAGGCACCTCAGTGGGAAGTCTGTGGGAAGGAAAAAGTGTGGCAAAAAACGCTGCATAACGAGAAGAGGTGACCGGACCCTGAGGAAGATTGTGGAGAAGGACCGATTCCAGACCTTGGGGGACCTGCGGAAGCCGTGGACTGAGTCTGGAGTAGAAACATCCAGAGCCACCGTGCACAGGCGTGTGCAGGAAATGGGCTACAGAGAAGCAGCACTGGACTGTTGCTCAGTGGTCCAAAGTACTTTTTTCAGATGAAAGCAAATTTTGCATGTCATTCGGAAATCAAGGTGCCAGAGTCTGGAGGAAGACTGGGGAGAAGGAAATGCCAAAATGCCTGATGTCCAGTGTCAAGTACCCACAGTCAGTGATGGTCTGGGGTGCCATGTCAGCTGCTGGTGTTGGTCCACTGTGTTTTATCAAGGGCAGGGTCAATGCAGCTAGTTATCAGGAGATTTTGGAGCACTTCATGCTTCCATCTGCTGAAAAGCTTTATGGAGAGGAAGATTTCGTTTTTCAGCACGACCTGGCACCTGCTCACAGTGCCAAAACCACTGGTAAATGGTTTACTGACCATGGTATTACTGTGCTCAATTGGCCTGCCAACTCTCCTGACCTGAACCCCATAGAGAATCTGTGGGATATTGTGAAGAGAAAGTTGAGAGACGCAAGACCCAACACTCTGGATGAGCTTAAGGCCGCTATCGAAGCATCCTGGGCCTCCATAACACCTCAGCAGTGCTACAGGCTGATTGCCTCCATGCCACGCCACATTGAAGCAGTCATTTCTGCATAACTGAGTGCATAACTGAACATAATTATTTGAAGGTTGACCTTTTTTGTATTAAAAACACTTTTCTTTTATTGGTCGGATGAAATATGGAAATTTTTTGAGACAGGAATTTTGGGTTTTCATGAGCTGTATGCCAAAATCATCAGTATTAAAACAATAAAAGACCTGAAATATTTCAGTTGGTGTGCAATGAACCTAAAATATATGAAAGTTTAATAATTTTTATCATCACATTATGGAAAATAATGAACTTTTATCACACTATGCTAATTTTTGGAGAAGGACCTGTGATCTTGCTTCACTCTTTTGGCCGGATATATATATTCTCAGGAATATAATGGGGTTGTTGCTACTTCACTTATACTATGGTTGTTGCTTAGATTAAGAGTTCAGAACAAATTGTGTGTTGTACTAAGACATCATTTTGTGTCTGATGTCATTTCTCAAAAATAAAGTCACAATGAAATGGAAGAAGCAACAGATATTTTATTCTGTATTTTGATGGACATCTAAGTGTAGCAGATTATCAGAAATGACTTGGGACTTGGTTTTGTGCATCTGTTGTTAACTGGATTTTGAGATGTGGGTGTTGCTTTCAAAAGTGATGCAGATAAACACAGGGCACTAAATGATTGGAGAAGTCCTTCATGTGTCACCAAAGAGAAGTCTGTCATTTTCACCGGAAGATCCATTTACGGCATTTTGATTATACATTACAAAGTTAATAAAAAAATTAAACATGCACAGAAGAACTGTTCACAGTAAGATATATACTGTAGTATTCATTTACAAAACACATTGGGTGAATTTTCATTTCATTTCATTTCATCGACTTTAAGAGCTGAGACAAACCTCAAAATTCTCTCTTTCCTTCATTTGCAGTTACTGTGAACAAGACATTGCTGTAGTTTAAAAGTGTAAAGCTTAATTTCAGTAATTTGTGGTTTTAACCTGATAACTGTCACTCACGTTTTTGAAGATAGACTTGAATGTGCATGATACAAACCTAAATTTTATAATTCATGACTGAAAACATTTTGTAACATGATTTTGATGTACCATTTACATGGTAATGCAATGTCTGATTTTAAAATGGGTTTTGAAGGATGAATTTTGAGATTTTATGTTTTCAAGGGATATATAACTTCTGATGATTTCTAAAATGTGATAGAGAAAAAGGCAACGAGGAAGTCTTTTTTTTAAACAAAGGTCAAAGCTCTTTTTGTAATGTAGATTTCTGAGGGTGCACTCTTGTCATAAATTCATCTATTACTTTTCCTACATAATTTTTAACAAAAAATATTGGTATAATATATATTTAGGAGTCTTAGACCTTTCCAACGATATATAGTTTGTCAAGATTAGATTAAATTTGATTGTAATATAGTATAGTCAACGTAGGCGTCCCGTATACGGGACGGGGTGACATTTAACAGGTTAAAGAGGGTAAATGAAAGCACAGAGCAAATTTTGTCAGGATGCCTTGAAAAAGGAAAACTTTTGCCATCATTTTGAGGTGAAGGACAATATTTGCAGTGTCACTAAAGGCTGATTCTGTTGCCATGGTGTTATATGAGGACATATACTGTATACCAACAAAGGCATATCAGAAAAGTCATTTTTCAATATTTATGTTATAATTTGATCAAATTAGTTTTGCCTCAGTGTGCATTTCTCTGGTCTTTGGTCTTCTTTATTGTCCACGTGTTGCAATACTCCTTTCTCTTACAGAAATTCAAGACACCTTGGAGGCAGTTTTTCACATCCATGCCCGTCTATGCAATTATTGTGGCCAACTTCTGCAGGAGTTGGACCTTCTACTTGCTGCTCATCAGTCAGCCTGCATATTTCGAGGAGGTGTTTGGCTTTGAGATTAGCAAGGTAATTGCAGTTTACCTTTCATATTGCATGCATATAAATTGCTATTTGTTGTATACAAACTGGAAAATTCTACAAACATGAACAGTTACTGAATCAGCAGTCAAGCTTTATTTGGGTGTCTGAATTGCATATGATTTTTGTCTATAATTCCAGTGTGCAGCAGTAAATAGGTGACTTTTGTCATTCCCTAAGGTCTGAAATAGGTTGATGAATTATTAATTGTGAATAGTTCATAATGAATAATTCATTAATCACTTATCGGTGATGCTTGCATCTCATTTTGCTCTCATTTTCTCACTTTCTACAGTAAAACCTTCAATCATGTCTTTGCATCTAGTTACAGTATTAACACACTAATAGTAAATATTGCATGTCAGCTTGATTGATTTTTTGGAAGACATTTATTTACCAGATACATCCATTGTAATTAAGTCAAATATTTTATTTTATATTTCGACCTTTTTTCACTTTACTGTGGTTCAGCCTCATCCTAAAATGCCATAATATCAACTAACAGTGGTCAATGGATATTGCATTCGTTCTGCAGTGTGTTATCAAAAAGATCCTTCTGAGCCTAACGGCTGCTGTTTTATTCAGGTTGGCATGCTGTCAGCCCTGCCCCATCTGGTGATGACTATTATCGTACCCATTGGGGGACAGATAGCCGATTTCCTCCGTAGCAAAAACATCCTGTCTACTACCACAGTTCGGAAGATCATGAACTGCGGAGGTGAGTGCAAACTACTGCTAGGACACAAACGGAATGATAATAGCTCATATGGCTAAATTCTGGTTAAATCCATGCAAGCTAGGATCGTTAAAGGAATGAATGAGAATAAATATAATTTTTATTCAACCTAAATATTAATAGTCATAATTATCATATAATTGCCCATTTTAGCTTAGTTTGTTGAATATCCACTTGTGTTTATCTTTCACAGGCTTTGGGATGGAAGCCACTCTATTGTTGGTGGTTGGTTTCTCACATAGTAAAGGAGTGGCCATTTCCTTTCTTGTGTTGGCTGTCGGCTTCAGTGGATTTGCAATATCAGGCAAGTCTTTGGAGAAAAAGTACAGTATTGTTCAAAATAATAGCAGTACAATGTGACTAACCAGAATAATCAAGGTTTTTAGTATATTTTTTATTGCTACGTGGCAAACAAGTTACCAGTAGGTTCAGTAGATTGTCAGAAAACAAACAAGACCCAGCATTCATGATATGCACGCTCTTAAGGCTGTGCAATTGGGCAATTAGTTGAAAGGGGTGTGTTCAAAAAAATAGCAGTGTCTACCTTTGACTGTACAAACTCAAAACTATTTTGTACAAACATTTTTTTTTTCTGGGATTTAGCAATCCTGTGAATCACTAAACTAATATTTAGTTGTATGACCACAGTTTTTTAAAACTGCTTGACATCTGTGTGGCATGGAGTCAACCAACTTGTGGCACCTCTCAGCTATTATTCCACTCCATGATTCTTTAACAACATTCCACAATTCATTCACATTTCTTGGTTTTGCTTCAGAATCAGCATTTTTGATATCACCCCACAAGTTCTCAATTGGATTAAGGTCTGGAGATTGGGCTGGCCACTCCATAACATTAATTTTGTTGGTTTGGAACCAAGACTTTGCCCGTTTACTAGTGTGTTTTGGGTCATTGTCTTGTTGAAACAACCATTTCAAGGGCATGTCCTCTTCAGCATAGGGCAACATGACCTCTTTAAGTATTTTAACATATGCAAACTGATCCATGATCCCTGGTATGCGATAAATAGGCCCAACACCATAGTAGGAGAAACATGCCCATATCATGATGCTTGCACCTCCATGCTTCACTGTCTTCACTGTGTACTGTGGCTTGAATTCAGAGTTTGGGGGTCGTCTCACAAACTGCCTGTGGCCCTTGGACCCAAAAAGAACAATTTTACTCTCATCAGTCCACAAAATGTTCCTCCATTTCTCTTTAGGCCAGTTGATGTGTTCTTTGGCAAATTGTAACCTCTTTTGCACATGCCTTTTTTTTAACAGAGGGACTTTGCGGGGGATTCTTGAAAATAGATTAGCTTCACACAGACGTCTTCTAACTGTCACAGTACTTACAGGTAACTCCAGACTGTCTTTGATCATCCTGGAGGTGATCATTGGCTGAGCCTTTGCCATTCTGGTTATTCTTCTATCCATTTTGATGGTTGTCTTCCGTTTTCTTCCACGTCTCTCTGGTTTTGCTCTCCATTTTAAGGCATTGGAGATCATTTTAGCTGAACAGCCTATCATTTTTTGCACCTCTTTATAGGTTTTCCCCTCTCTAATCAACTTTTTAATCAAAGTACGCTCTTCTTCTGAACAATGTCTTGAACGACCCATTTTCCTCAGCTTTCAAATGCATGTTCAACAAGTGTTGGCTTCATCCTTAAATAGGGGCCACCTGATTCACACCTGTTTCTTCACAAAATTGATGACCTCAGTGATTGAATGCCACACTGCTATTTTTTTGAACACACCCCTTTCAACTAATTCAACTAATTGCCCAATTGCACAGCCTTAAGAGCGTGCATATCATGAATGCTGGGTCTCATTTGTTTTCTGAGAATCTACTGAACCTACTGGTAACTTGTTTGCCACGTAGCAATAAAAAAATATACGAAAAACCTTGATTATTCTGGTTAGTCACATTGTACTGCTATTATTTTGAACAATACTGTATGTCTGATTTCATATTTTGACAAGCAGTAGTATAAAAAGCAACCATCCACAGCCAGGGAACACTGCAAATAATGGCTTATTTCTGACAAAAACCATGTTCTCCTTTTATCACTCAAAAACGTTCTTCCTCTGCTGCAGCTTGGAAGGAATAAGTCATTCCGCTGGACTTTTTAAATAATTCATACACACTGTCCCCTGAGAGCAGCCTCACAGGCAGCACATCTAGACAGAGCACTCAGTAAGGGAGGGGCTAGGGACTCCTCCGCTCTACAAGATGGCTACTCTTTCTATTTTTAGGCTGGATCTCCAACATCATGGTAGAGATACTGAAAAATGTGCACTCTTGATGCAGAACCAAACAGAGCAATGCAGTGATTTGAGAATGACATTCTGTAATGTTGTTTGTTGTAGTGTTATTTAATTGTCATTGACTCAAGGACATTCACAGAGTAGTCTATACGCCACTCTTGCTGTGTGCTTAGGGTCATTGTTCTGTTGCAAGATGAACCTTCTGCCGAGTCTGAGGATCTGAATGTTCTGGACTGGGTTTTCATTCAGGCTATCTCAATATTTTGGTGCACTGAGCTTTTCTTTTACTCTCATGAGCACCTCAGTCCCTGCCACTGAAAAACAGACCCACAGCATGCTTTTTGGGATGCTACTCTGCAGGTGATGAGCAGTGCCTGGTTTCCTTTAAACATGATGCTTAGAAATGAGGTTCACCATTGACCAGATAATCTTGTTTCTCACAGTCTGAGGGTCCTTAAGGTGCTTTTTTGGCAAATTCCAAGTGTGTTTTCGTGTTTCTTCACTGAGGAGAGGACTGAGTCTGGCCACACACCGCCATGATATTTGTCCTTCTGTAGATTTTTCCTATCTCCACATATGATCATGGAGCTCAACTAGAGTGAACATCAGCTTCTTGGTCAGTCTAGACAAGGTCCTTCTCTATCAGTTGCTCTGCTTGGCAAGCTGAGTTCAGAATTTTTTCTGAACTCCTCCCAAGATGTGTGGTTTTATGCAATCCTGTCTCTGAGCTCTACAGGCAGGTTAATATGCATTTTCAGCTGTTAGACCATTTATTAAGACGTGTGCTTTTCCAAATCAAACCTGTTCAATGAATTTGCCACAGGCTAACTTCACACCAAGTGTGGTGACATTTTAGGGGCAAAATTAATTCTCTTAAGCTAAATTTCTTCACTTCACTTAGCAAAATGAGAAAAAAAGGGGTTTAAATACTTTCCCAAGGCACTGTACGCACACACACACGCACATACATATATATATATATATATATATATATATATATATATATATAATTTCTAATCTTATACAAAGTTATTTCAGTTCGGTCTGATGTTAATGTGATGTATACCCTTATTGCCCATCAGGTTTCAATGTCAATCATTTAGACATTGCTCCTCGCTATGCCAGTATCCTCATGGGAATCTCTAATGGAGTGGGAACTCTGTCAGGAATGGTGTGCCCTCTTATTGTGGGAGCCATGACCAAACACAAGGTAAGACACCTTGGATTTTCAGGATTTTCCTTTGCATTCTAGATGTTCAGTACTATATGAGTGGATTGGATGGATCTTAACTTGTATGAATGATGTTGCCCCATGGTGGATTAGAAGGTGGATTTGTGACACTTGCGTGGTTTGAGAGTCACAGCAGATTTTTTATTTAGTTTTTGTTGTTCCAAAACCGGATGTATTATTATACCTAAAAAAAAAAAAAAAAAAAAAAAAAAAATAATAATAAAAAAAAGCTCCCTGGTGTTTCCTTAGGTCAATGAATTCCTGACAACTCTTTCTTCCTTTCAGACCCGAGAAGAGTGGCAGTATGTGTTTCTTATCGCTTCCATGGTGCATTATGGTGGTGTAATCTTCTATGGCATCTTCGCCTCGGGGGAGAAGCAGCCATGGGCAGATCCAGAACAGACCAGTGAAGAAAAGTGTGGCTTCGTTGATGAAGATGAGCTGGCTGAGGAAACAGGGGACATCACCCAGAGCTACAGTGCCCTGGGAGGTCCAGCCAAGACCTACGGTGCCACTACGCAGTTGAACAGTGGATGGGCAGAAGGATGGGATAAACGAGAGGAGTATGTACAGGAAGGTGTGGAGGAAGGGGGTTACGGATACAGGCAGGGTGGGGATTACTCCTAGACCTCACATGCTGTCACACACACAGATACACACGCACATGATGCACACAGCTATACATAAACATTCAGTGGAGCAAAAAAAGTATTTGGATGGATACACTTGGACACAAGTCACAACTGGAAATGTCTAAATTCCATTGCATTAAATAACAAAATTCAAGTGCAGTCTGCAATTTGTCTTTCTGTGCTTTTCTTTAGTGGGTGTATGAAGTGTACTCATTTTGAAAAAATAAATAAATGTATTTATGTAGCTATATATTTAAATATATGTATATAATTTTATAAACCAATATAACAAACTGTTTTTGTAAAATGTTTAGCTTTAAAAAAGTTGCCTTTTTGTTATCTAATCTAATGCAATGACATTTCTACATTTTTAAGTGCAACTTAAGCGTCCAGTTACTTTTTGGAGCCACTGTACATACAGCACAGGATAAAACAATACATGCCCACACTGTAGATTTTGTAGTGTCTGTGAGCTCACTCTCTCTCTCTCTCTCTCTCTCAAAAAAAAAGATGAATTAAAAAAAAAAAAAATTGTCTTTGCACAAATGAAAATGATCAAATTCTATATTTAAATATGAATTTAAACGAGTCAATTATACAAAGGAGATATTACATATCACAATTGGCAGACTGTAAATATTTTATGTATTAAAACAGAGTTACTTTATTTCGAGTGCAATCATATGTAATATTGTGAAACCAAGTTTTTCACCTTATTATTTTGAGCCGTTGCAACATAGAGAAGCCTGTAGAGTTAGTCAGGCAACCGGCTTCCAGAAGCGATTCTCTGGAGTCATTCATGGAGAAATACTGCTGTAGAGATTTCCAAGCAACTGGTTTCCACTGTCTTTTTTCTTATGGCACTGAGAGAGCTGTACAATGTAATTTAACAGCACAACAAAGTGAATTTGTTTATACCTCATGATGTGTTACTCGTCCATCGTAGAAGTCATGTTTTTGAGAGATAAAAGATGACTTTGGTCTTTGACACTGCAGAGAAAAAGCACAGTTTTTTTAGATGATGAAATAAAAGCAACAAGTTTCTCAAACTCAGTTGGCTGGTTTAGTCGTATCCGTATGTATATACATATACAGTGGGTATGGAAAGTATTCAAACCCCGTTAAATTTTTCACTCTTTTTATTATATTGCAGCCATTTGCTAAAATCATGAAGTTCATTTTTTTCTTCATTAATGTACACACAGCACCCCATATTGACAGAAAAACACAGAATTGTTGACATTTTTGCACATTTATTAAAAAAGAAAAACTGAAATATCACATGGTCCTAAGTATGCAGACCCTTTCCTCAGTATTTAGTAGAAGCACCCTTTTGATTTAATACAGCCATGAGTATTTTTGGGAAAGATGCAACAAGTTTTCCACACCTGGATTTGGGGATCCTCTGCCATTCCTCCTTGCAGATCCTCTCCAGTTCTGTCAGGTTGGATGGTAAACGTTGGTGGACAGCCATTTTCAGGTCTCTCCAGAGATGCTCAATTGGGTTTAAGTCAGGACTCTGGCTGGGCCATTCAAGAACAGTCACAGAGTTGTTGTGAAGCCACTGCTTCGTTATTTTAGCTGTGTGCTTAGGGTCATTGTCTTGTTGGAAGTTGAACCTTTGGCCCAGTCTGAGAACCTGAGCACTCTGGAAAAGGTTTTCGTCCAGGATATCCCTTTACTTGGCCGCATTCATCTTTCCCTCAATTGCAACCAGTCATCCCCCCCCCTGCAGTGCTGCAGTGATGGTTGACTTTTAACAACTTTCTCCCATCTCCCGACTGAATCTCTGTAGCTAAGCCACAGTGATCTTTGGGCTCTTCTCCCCCGATAGCTCAGTTTGGCCGGATGGCCAGCTCTAGGAAAGGTTCTGGTCATCCCAAACGTCTTCCATTTAAGGGTTATGGAGACCACTGTGCTCTTAGGAACCTCAAGTGCAGCAGAATTTTTTTGTAACTTCGGCCAGATCTGTTCCTTGTCACAATTCTGAGCTCTGAGCTCTTCAGGCTGTTCCTCTGACCTCATGATTCTCATTTGCTCTGACATGCACTGTGAGCTGTAAGGTCTTACAGGTGTGTGGCTTTCCCAATCAAGTCCAATCAGTATAATCAAACACATCTGGACTCAAATGAAGGTGTAGAACCATCTCAAGGATGATCAGAAGAAATGGACAGCACCTGAGTTAAATATATGAGTGTCAAAGCAAAGGGTCTGAACTGAATACTTAGGACCATGTGATATTTCAGTTTTTCTTTTTTAATAAATCCGCAAAAATGTCAACAATTCTGTGTTTTTCTGTCAATATGGGGGTACTGTATGTAAAATTACTTAAATGTACCCACTGTAAATATATTTTTTGGACGGTGCTGTTCAATTTGGTGTTTGGTGTAATAGATGAAACTTGGGAAGGGGTTTGATTTTAGATCATTGGAATTACAAGAGCTAAAAATCAAAAGCACAGGGTGTCAAGGCTGTGGACTCCTTAATTTCCATGCCATTATTTTAACTCCATGCCATTTTGACATGTGAATGCTAGTTATGAATGGGTCAAAATGGTTTGCATTTTTACAAAGGTTTATATATATATATATATATATATATATATATATATATATATATATATATATATATATATATATACACACACACACACACACACACACATATATATATATATATATATATATATATATATATATTTTTTTTTTTTTTTTTTTTTTTTTTTTTTTACTATGACTATATTGTTTTACTTTACTAAACTGTTACTGTTGTCAATTTCTTTGCACAATTAACCAAAGGTAACCACTAGTCACATGGGTCAAAAAGTTTATATTAAGAAAACACGGGAGAACCTGTAAAATGGGCTGGTAGTCCTAGCAGCAGGTAATAACCATATTCAATGTACAAAGCAATAAATCTATGGTAACAGTTACTTAGCAGTCACCCGTTCGAAAATATGTAACACATTAGCACATTAAGCTGTAATCATTTTGGTTAAAGTGTTTTTGTGATGACAATTAAAAAAGAGAAAAGATTAAACAACTACTTACTTAAAAAAAAAAAAAAATTATATATATATATATATATATATAGATTTAGCAAGAGTCCAGTGCAACTCTCTTTACAGTTAAGAGTTTGTGCGCTGGACCCACTCACCAGAAGAGAATGATTCTTAAGAGCCGCCTGCAGCTGCTTCCTGTCTGAAACTCCTGTCAGGGTCCTCAGCGCCGCAGGTGGCCGCGCCTCTGTAGTCGTTCTGTGTTGTTGCTTTTTGAGAGTATGCTGTTGTCGGAAATCCTTTACGTTAATCCTCTCTTTTTGTCCTCCTCTTTGTTTCTGGTCTTTGTTTTGTCTGTGGCTAGAGAAGCACTCCCTTGCCTCCCTCTTTTCTCCTTGCATTTTCCCACTACTGTTGCAATATAAAGTGACACAAGGATTGTGTGTAAAGGTATTCAAAAATCTTCAGAAATGACAGTAATTTGCCTGATGATGTTGAGGTACCTTATTCTTGTTTTCTGCCTAAGAGTGAAGTGTGAATGTATGGCTTCCGTGTTGTGTTACTATAAATGGAGAGGTATGTTGATGTGAAATTGCAATGCTCTATATAGCCTTTTTTATATAAAGTTATTACAAAATGTATTTGTCTGTGTTGTTTTACTGATTCCATTAAGCTTTGCAGGCCAAAGACGCCTTTCTTGAAATTGTGTCAGATTTGCTGCCAATATTGTAGATAGATACTAACCAATTACGAAGTGTCTGATTAGAAAGTACTGCTGTACTGCATCTCTGCATGTTTGTAAATCATATCTTAAAATTTTTAGCCATAGAATTGGTTATATATCACCAATATGGTATCTCTGTATCCTTTCCTTGCTCTTGTTAAATCAATATGAGGCACCCGGGAGATCTGCAAAACCTATTGACCACACAAACCTCCTGATGGAGACAAGGAGGAGGGGCTGCATTAGAAGCTATTTAGAAGATGTGTTCAGACCCATCTCTCATATTGCCCTCCTAATACAAACATGCCCTCCTGTTGTTGTGTATCATTACCAAACAAATAATAAAAAAAAAAACATTCTGAACTGAATTGTTAAGTGTTAAGTTAGAATTTTTATTTTATTTTTGAATTAAGAGCATCAATGGTGCCTGATTAAAATGTATCAGCATTTGATCTTTAAGTCGGACAAAAGAATTGTCTAAAATAAGGTTAGGCCTGTTCTTCAGCATAGACATAGATAGGTTAAGTATGTTTGCATCTGTGCCTGTTCTTTCAGATAGATAAAAAACACAGTCCTCTCACAAATGGTGCTGCAGATTCATGCAGAACTGCATCCCTGCAGAACATCACAGAAAGAGAGGTGCAAATGAGACTCTCGCCTGCCAGAGACTGCCAGACACTGGCCTCTAGAGGTTTTGACCTTGGCAGTGTTTTTGCCTTGGTGTAGGACATCTCCAAGATGCTTCAAGAGAACTACCTGCAAAGCTACCTGAAAAACTGTGCGCAAGTTCACCGAGGGCGAGGACAAAAGCTATCTATCTATCTGTATGTTTGTGTATTTACAAATGTATTTAGCTGTAAAAATAATGGTTTGTAATGAGGAGATTATCATGGCTATTGCATTAATATACAGCACAGGAAAAAATAATATTTCCAGACTTGTGAGTATCATAGGCTCAGATGTCATAAAAATCCACAACCTGGAACACAGCCAAGTGACCCCGTGCATTCAGAAGGGCAGTCAGAGTCAAGCTCCTGTCCCCCTCCGGAGGGAACCGTCACAGTCTGGACGGTGTCCAGCTTTGCCCTTTTCTCTCTGTTACATCGTGCAAGTCAGTTACTAATTGGATAACCTTTCTTATAGCTGCAGATTTACAATATCAGATTGACTGAAGAAGCACGTTCACACTCGGGTGGATGTAACTGAAAGCTTGTCAATTGAGTGTGGATGTGTAACTGCTCTAAGTGAGGTTATGTCCGAACGCCACAAACAAAGATGCACAGGCTACTATTTTCACAGAAACATTTATTTAAAACACACCACCCTGATACCACAAATAGAACTACAAAGGTGGAGTAACAGCTCAGTTTTAATAGTTAGTTAAATAACAGTTTTAATATTAATACGTATAAATTTTTATAAATAATAATCAATAACTTCTATAATAATGAACCACTAGTACTATGAAGTAAATTAAAGTTAAATTACATAATGTTTTTATATGAATGGATCGAAAGCAAAAAATAAAGTGATTTGATGTTTTCTTTACAACTTATTGGTTAGCAGTTCCATGTTGAGCTATTGCTTTTGCTAATTGGACAATCAAAATGAGCCCATCACTTGTGACCCTATTACATGTGTTTACTCTGGTTCTGTCAGCCGTAACCGTCACGGATGTCCAGCACAGATTGAAGTCCACACCCACCTCACTTGCTGTTCATTCAAGCTTCTCAGTTATATCTGTCTAATGTCACACTGAGAATAAATATGAAGAGCGCACACAGACTACACCTGCATAATAGAATTATTTTTATTAAGGTGTTTAAATAAGTATTTTAAAAGAATAATAAGTATAAACCTGTCTGGTTTTTGCCTGTATTTTTGTTGGTGGGTGGAGGCGCTTGTGCATCCACTAGTGGGGGGCAGGTGTTGCAGTGGTCTCTTGGGACGTGGAGGGGTGGTGTAGTGAGACTGAAATCACTCTTTGATGACAGGGGCCTGCATGAGGGCCCTGAAGGCTTGCATCAACCCATAAATATCTCCTGATCCCCTCATGGACAACGGCAGGTGAGTGGTTGGCATATCCAGTTTTTTGTTCTCCGTTGGGAAAAGAAGGGAGATGTGAGGGTGGATATCTATGTAATCCATCTCGTGTGAGGGGAAAAAAAACTGTTAATGAATGAGCTCTCATATTAAAACCGAATAAGACCCTTCCCCCACTAGCAGAGCTCTCATTATCCTCATAAATTTTTCACATAGTCATTAAAATCTCATCTATTCCAACAGAGGGGCATATAAGCTAATGGAAATGGATTTTTATGTCGTCATTGTTTTGGTGGCAAGTGATATTTGGTGATGTTTACCCCAACACAGACAAATGAAAATGGTTAGATTCAGCATATACATTATATAAAGCAGAGGGAGAATCTGGGCTTTCCCACTCAGCTCCACCCTTTAGAGACCACCTGACTGCATAGCCTTGGGTGGGTTTTTGCGTCAATGCTGCATGTAATCAAGATTCACATCATGCTCAGGTGCTGGAAGGGGAAATCTCGTGGGTGGGGAAAGTCTTGCTTGTGAAACTGGAAGGGCAAGCCGTTACAGCTGCTGGAGGAATTCATATGCATTTGTGAAGATGAATTAAAATGACAAAAACCATGTAATAGAAATTAAAAAATATGTCTGTTATATTCAGTCCCAGCAAAAGATATACATGTTTTTGCATTATTTTCTGCTGGAACAGAATATAACAGGCACAGCTGTTCATTTCTATTTCAGGATTTTTATCATTATAATCCATGTTAACACTATTGTTTTATTGTTTTTTTTAACTGCCTTTAACTGTCATTTTGGATTATTTTCACACTGTTTTCCTAATTAATGTTGTTCAGTTGTTTTGGCAATCTTTTTACTTTAAAGCGCTATATAAATAAAGGTGATTTGACTTGACTTGACTTAAAGGTCCCATGTTTTGCGCTTTTTTGAAGCTTTGATTGTGTTTACAGTCTGCAATACAACATGTGTTCATGTTTCGCGTGTAAAAAAAAACTTCTTTGTCGTGAGTGAGCAGGAGTAAGTAATCTGATTAATTATTTTGAATAGTATTTTAAAATGTAATGCCAGTACGCCATATAAAATTAATTGCCTGCGAGCTTCTCCTCCTGTCTGTACGGTAATGAGACAGAGAGTCGAGTGGTTATGATGCAATCGTTAGCCTATTTTTACAAAAACTGTTTCTACGGGGCCATAATGTAACATAGAAGGTAATGGAGCCCTTTATACATTGTCGTGTATCTTTAGAAATAAATAATGGACAAATGGAGTCTTTAAACGCCTCAGATGTAAAGTTATTCGCTGTCAAAGTGACTCCAAAATGAATGGGAGTCAATGGGAATGCTAACGCAAGTGAAGTTCTACTACAAGATGGCGGCACGCGGCCGACTTCAACTTCCGGTCGACTTCTTTGCCGCCTGATAAAAACGGGCTGATGACTTCCTTGTTCAATAAAGTCCCTCCTTCAGAAATACGTAACCAGTTCTGATTGGGCCAGCGGTTCCTGTGTTGTGATTCGACAGCAGCTGAGCGCGCACTGCCCTCCTGGTAACACGATTGGACTAGTTTTGGAGTAGTTTTGACAAGCAAGTGGGCAGGAGCATGTGCTGGAGATGTAATTATAATCAGAGAAGCATTTTTACTGACAAGATGCGCATGAAAATCGCATTCGTTTTTTTGCACAGCCCTAACATCTAGTTAACAAAGCTAAACAGCGTTGCCCTTTGTGTAATAAGTTACAGAAACTGTTAAACGCACCAACTTAAATAATAAAATACACTTACCGGTTGTGGTCCATAAACAACACCTTCTCCAGACAAAGAGGGAACTGCTCCATCTTTCAGGAATAATCTTTGTGTGAATCCAGCATTAAACTGATTGAGATTGAGGAAGTTGTCCTGAGCAAGTTGTACTCAGCAAAATGTGCTGCACACATGTGGATTATAATTTTCGGGAACTAAGTTAAACATAAATTGTAACCATTAATCTCCAAATACAGCATCCCCGGGAAGGCCAAACAAAGGTGATAGGACTCCGAGATGAAAATAACAGCGTTTCAACGACATGGCAAACACAAACGCAGCTCTTCCTCTTTTCCGTCAGAGGCGCAACAAGACCACGCCCCCTGTTTGTGTGTTCATGTGGGCGAAGGTTAGTCAAAAAACTGTTTTAGTGACGTCATTCCTGCAGGAACTAGAGGGCTAGTCCAAACAGGTTGTTTTTTATAGGCGAATTCTGTTAAATAAAATATCTCGCTTGGCATTGAACTTTGAGCTTTAGAATTTTACAGATATTTTTTATACTCTAACAACAACATTACACACTAACTAAAGTTTAAAACATGGGATCAAGAAGAAGGGAATCTTTAAACCAAACGCCTCAAAGTTAACGTTCTTTCACTCCATTTGTCTATTTGACAACAGACTCAAACAAGTGAACTGTGTCAGAAAGCAAATGCACATCTGTATACTGTATCCAGTGTAGACATTATATCAGAAGTGATTGTAATTGTGTTCGTTTTTCACGTGGCGCTATAAATGCTTGTGTAGCGAAATCGTGCGATTGGACGCCAGTGGGCGGGGCCTATGATGAGAAGATTACTGTTCGTCGATGACTGTTTTGATTGCAAACTTGCTTGATTAAATAAATGCTTTGTTTATTTTGAGGAGGACGTTTTAGGCTTTGAAACTTGAAGGATGTTTTAATGGTACAAGTACCTTTTATATGCCAAAATATCAATGTCATCACTGCTTCAAATACTAAAAGCGAATTAAAATGAATTAAAACTGAATTAAGTGAGTTCTATTAGACAAATTTACTCAAAAAACATAAATATGAAATATAAATTTATGAAAAATATTAAATGAGCTAGCTTAATTAAATATCAAAGCCAATAACTCGGGGATAATGTTCCGTTAACTGATTTTGCATTTATAGGCTAATATGCAGTGGCGCTCCTTGATCATCTGAATGACAGAGTGAGTGACTTGAAAGGAGAGCGACTGAAAGACTCAGGGGAGAGGCCTGACCTTTAGAAAGCCAGTCCACAATGAGACTTGCATCCCACAGAGGGGCAGGACACATCCAGTGAAAACAGCGCAAGGATATGGACATTATGTTATCTTTCATACTGTGCACCTTATAGATTTTTGTGTTTTCAAATGGTTGTATAGTTCTTAAATGTTTTGAAAGCACTGTAAAACTGCAGATGCTCATCAAATGTTTAACTGTTTCCACAGAGAAAATATTTACATATAATAAGATAACTTTTTCTTGCATAAATGACAGAACTACAAAAATGAACAACAGGGAGAGAATTAGAAATCAATTAGTGGATTCATTCTTTGTGTGTGGTGGTGGATATGAATGTTTGTGTGTCAGTGCTGCCAAACTGAGCTTTATTTACTCAGCTCAAAGAATACCTCTTCACCAGATGGGAACCAACAGAGTGAGGAGGGAAAGTGAGAGAAAAAAAACAGGAGTGGGAGGTGTGTGCCCCATACTCGCAGCCATGAGGACTCTTTTGTTTCCTGTCAGACCCCTATTGCAGCATGGCAGGGTCACACAGGCTGGCTGTAAAATCTCATTAAAAAGAGAGAGACACACAAGCCTCAAGAGGGCTTGAAATCCCATTAAGACGTTGGCATACAGACTTCAGTCATACAGCGCTGAGGACTCCTGTCAACGTACAGAAACATTAGGGAAAAAAGCAAGACTTTTATTCAGGAACAAAACACAGTAAAACTGAAAATGGTCTCCAAGAGAAAGCACAATATAATAGAAATACAAATAAACACAATTATGTTAGATTATACAAATACAATTACATTGAATATGCTTTATAGGTATTAGTCTGTATGTTTTGTTTGTCCCCCCCCCCCCCACTGTTGCATTAATATAGATACACATAAAAACACACGCATGCACACATGGTGCACTTGCTCCCCACCTCATGGGCCTGATTATTGATTTCACTCCTGTTGAGTAGACACCTCCTCTGCAGATTTGATTAGACACACAGAGGTGACAGAGGGGAAGTAAAGCTCTTAGATTAGACAGAGTGATGACAGAGAGAAGGGGAGAAGGAAAAGAAAAATAGTTTGTCTATCTATCTATCTATCTATGTTGGTCTAAGTCTCGAAAGTATACAGTGTATTATAGGCCAATTTGTAACATGGATTGTGTGTTGTGTTAGATATGAATCAGATATGTTTTCCTAGAAAGGAGCATAAAAGCAACTTTGATTAGTTAAGCATCTTTTCTGGCTATCTGTCTTTCAATCTTTCTCTTTCATTATCTTTCTTTCTGTCTGTTTATCACTCAATCTGTTTCACTGCCCTCTTTTGTTGTTCAGCCCACTTGAGTGACAGTTAGCTGGTTCATCCAGACTGCTGTATACTGAAATAATTGGCCAGAAAGTGCTTCTTAGTCCAGTCTGTCTGTGAACGAATGAGTTACAGTATAGAAAAGTGCATAAGATCATAACAATAGAGGGTAGAAAAAGGAGTGGAGGTGTAGAGCACTGAACGCTGGCCAGAAAAACAGAGTGTACTGAGTGAAAGCAAGCGCGTGCTACTGTAATGACTCACCAACCACATCACCTCTACCTTGTGTGAGTCACCTATAGGTACAATGATGAATGGGTAGAGGTGGAGAAGAACAGACAGACGAGATAGATAATAGACAAAATAGATGAATAAAATGTTAAAGCATACATAGAACAAATACTCAGTTTATTCACATTTCAGTTTTCCCCTAACAGGACTCATTTAAATGGACACCTTATTTTATTCAGAGGCCCAAACAGAGCAAAAATACAGTGTACAGTTTGGTGCAGCTACTGATATTTATATGGCCAACAAGAAGGGATGAAATTCTGATAGCTTGTAATGCAAATCAATGAATCCTTTATAACAGAATACTTACAGTTCATAAAATACATAAATATCAGACACTCTATATCAGCCAGAAATATGTCTTAGTAAGATGATATTGAAATGTTTTATGATCAAAGCCCTCTAGGTTTTGTATTGCAATACAGGGATTATTGAAAGATATAATACATGTTACTTTAAAACCTGCTGATTATATTTGATGCTCACATTTTAACTTGATTTAAAAAAAAATAAATAAAAAAAATAAATAAATAATAATAATAATAATCATCACAAAATTATGTATTAATAATCAGGGAAGCATGGTTGCTTCAATAAGTGTTCATCTTGAAATATTAGTAACATTATTGAAGTTTACTTTATAAAAGAATCAGTAAATATTTCATACCAAAGACTCATGAACCACAACAAGGTGGGAGTTTTTAGAATTATATTAAAAGGATTTTTACTTGAAAATATAATTTATAATTTAGACGATCGAAAGGTGTTTAGTAGATTGTGTATAACAGGGATTTCAACAAAGTTTTGATCATGTTGATAATTTAAAGGCCTTAGAAATGTGCGTGTTAAATTTGATCACAAGGCTTTGAGTGTTTATTTCATAACAACAACATAGAGACCCAAATTAATTCCGATAAGATGAACCTCTGAAAATAAAGCCCTTTTAAAATCAGCATTTCCTCAACAGACATATCCAAATAAACATATTTCTGCTTGGAGTTAACTTGGATTTAATGTCAGTCCTGGTAGAGCAGGGCAAAAAGTGTTTGCAGGCAAACGTAGCCCATATCTCTTCACTTATTCTTTGTAATCATCATATTTTACAGCTCAAACTACTACCAAACTGTCCACGCTTGAAATCGGATTTCAGATATTAAAGCAAAAATAGTTAACACAGATGCAACGTGTTAACCCTTGATCTTCATGGTCTTTGCAGATTTTTCTATATTTCATGTGAATTTGTTAAGTCATAAAAATACAAGCACAGTTAAGCACAAGCACTCTCCAAAGGGCCTTCTGAGATCTGTGGTCACATTTGGTGATTTTCTTTTCACTTTTAGCTTTTTACAGGGTGTGTAATTTAACACTCTTTCACTGTGAAACATGCACAAGCACGCATGGGAAGATACGATTTAAATAAATATTATTATCTTTTTTTTATTGAACTTTATTTTTATATGTGTGTGTGTGTGTGTGTGTGTGTGTTAACACAGCAGTTAAAAGACACATTAATAAGAAAGTAGTTAGTCAGTTCATCAGTGCATTAGACAGCCATGAAGTCATTAATAATGACATCAAACCTGAAAAACCAGGTGTCATAATATGATCCCTTGTTACCTGCAAAACAGCGTTAAATGCATTATGATAAGAAAAGACAGCATACTCAAATAAATGAATACATGCAGATTAATTTAAGCACTAAAGAAATTATCAAAGTTCTCATCGAAGTATTGCTCCAAAATTAATCACATGTTGATAGATAGATAGATAGATAGAAAGATTGTGTTTTCCAGGATGGAATATACATACTTCTGAAGCAGATATAGAATATTTCATTAATTTTTTGAATAACTGTAACATCCTGCTTAAGAAAAGGTTTGAATGAACAAGATCATGTATTTGAATAATAAAAAAAAGGAATAAGTGTGGCTGTATGTCCATGTGATGAGTCATCCTGAACCAGGAGACACTCACACCTGTTTCCGCAGCTACACCCCCCAAGAGATAGGCGTCCCCTGATTCAATGAACAACTCAAGTCCATGCAGAGAGCTGTAGTATCTCAAAATGCATTTGCTTGCATGGCTTGTACACGGTAAGATAACTAAAAATTTGAGTATGGATGTGTGTGAAAGTTGGTGTGTGAGTGTGAAATTTTGAGTAGTGAGATATCAAATACATGCAGCAGAGAAGTAGTTCCTCCATGTTCCCCCTCCCTCAAGGTTACTATTCTGAAAAGTGAGAATTTGACGCACATTCTGACGCAGTCATCACTGGGGCATTATAGCCACACCCACCGATCCAACCTGAACCAATCAAATGCATTATGCTCTCTCTTCCTATACGCTGTCCATCAACACCACAGAATAGCTGAGAACACTGAGCATGGCTATATTGTAACACACAGACAGATCGACCGACAAACAGTCAGACAGACAGAGAGGGAGAGAGAGAGACAGACAGATAGACAGACAGTTCCTTTTGTCATCCTGTATTCTTAATGAGATGCTCATTCCAAACAGAAGATCCGTCTGGCCTTTGCTCTCTCCATCTCATTCCCTTTTTCGGTCTCTGTGTCCTGGGTCTTTTCTCTGAATCTTTGGAGAGCATAGAAGGTTGCCATAGAGACATAGATGCTTGTAGTATTAAAAAAGGAATGTGGATGTGTCATGGAATATTTTGAACTAAGAGAAAATCAATTAATTGTCGAGACTGTGCTATAAAGAACACAAATGTGAGGGGACTGTGCATGTGTGGTGGAAAAAGAGAGACGGAAAGAAGGGACAGAGATCGTTCTGATCAAATCAACAATAATTACAAAGTGCAGTCATCTGTTGTTTAACGTGAAAGTTTGTTATATAAAAAATGAAATCGGTCCAGAGTTTGGACATTGTTACAGACCTGATGATTTGGATGAATGAATGCTGATAATGCAATGATAGCCGGTTCTCCATCATGTGCTAATTACATTACAGCTACACTTGATCCCATCACCGCTCACAAGTAATCATATTATTGCAAACACAAAGAGCAAGAGGGAAAGAGAGAAAGTGGAGGATGTTGCATCAGGACCGCAGGGATCATAAGAATGTGTTCCTGTTTTACTTGGTTGTCTCCAGTGCAGCTCTTTCTAGCACAAATTAAAATAAAATTCAATATAACATCAGTACCTGTTCACACAACTGAAAATATCAATCTGATTACAGTGATATGGGTTTGCCTCTCTCAAGCCTGGGAAGCATCTCGAAACCCACAGGAATATTGCAGCCCCACCTAGTGACGACTTTATGAATAAATCGTACAAGGCTTCTCTTGCAACTGCGTGAAACATGTTTATTGTCTATTTATTTATTTATTTATTTATTTATTTATTTATTTATTTATAAAGAAATTGTAACTAAAATTATTTTAAATAAAAAAATGTTTTTTTTTAAATACTTTATTTAATTTAACATTATTGACACACGCGAAATGATGATACAAGAAACTCGTGGCAAATAGTTATATGTGAAACAAACTAAACGGTTTCAAGATCTGATGTGTACCAAATACGACGTCACTAATGGCACATTATTTGGCAACAGTAACTCTAATAACTTCACGTTCTCTGCAGCAGTGTACAATCTGACAGCAGCAGTACAGTAATTACTGCAGTTGCACCCTGAGGCCATTGACCCGGATGTTGAGTTGACGTTTTATGAACCGAGACTGCTTCACTCACTCTGTCTGCAAGAAAGCAATACTATAATTAAAGCTGTGCCTTTCCGAGTAAATTAAGACATGGCGCATATGGCAAGTAAATTAACTTACCTGCGCGACTGTCAGGCGCCATCTCTTCATGATAACCCACATGTGCTTGTTTTCCTCCCTTTATTCTGTTTTCACGTTTACTTTTTATGGTGGGTTTTGTTTCTTGATCTAAATGAAAGTTGTTGAATTTTTTAATTATTGAAATATTAATATTAATATTTAGATGTAGCCTAGTCTATAGTTGAGTGCATGACACGTCATGGATCTATATCGAGCATAAAGACTAAATGCTGTGGGAGAAAGAACTCCAATTAGTGAACTCCATCTAATGTGAATGGGCCCTACAGACCCCAGGGACCAATTGGGACAGGCACGGGCCTAGTGTTTCGCGCGTGTCTATCCATCACCAGACGCGTTCCTTGGTTGTCCAGGAAACGCACAATGCCGCCTTCTGTCACGTGTCTAAGCAGTGATCCCTGTCGTGTAGCCGAGGATCCCTAACTAGAGAGAACACACATTACCCGCCATAAACAACCGAGTAGGTGGAAAAAACAGACATTTCAAACACGCCCTTTCAGGCCTAAAACAATGCGTCAAATGGATGATACATTTCAAAACATTTCATGTTTCATTTCAGAACATCAACGCGGACACTTGAAATTAATTAATATATTTAAAAAATGCTTAGACCTGAGAAAATGTGCCAACGTTACTTAAGAATTAAGTTAACAGTGACGCAAACTCATCCCAAAAAACTTCTACTTAACGTTTTACAGCAAAGGCAATGCCGATTACAGTTTCGATGCCATCTGCTGGTTGAAGTAAATGAAGGTTCATGTTTTTTTTTTTTTTTATAAAAGCAAGAGATTATTTGAAGCGTGTATATGAACACAACGGTGGAATGTTACATAGATAAAATATAAAACCAACCAACAAATAAGGTCAAAGACTTTATCCACGCTGTAAAAATAGTTTTCACGTTCCGTAAACTTGATTTTACATAGGCTTTAACACGGATATGCAAATCCTAGGTGGGTAAACAAACAACAGAGGAAGTTTATCTTCTCATCGGACAGAAATATCATAGCCCTTATTCAAATTCATCCCACTGAAAAAAAAAAAAAAAAAAAAAAAAAAAAAACAGAATATTTCTTGATAATGCATCGCAAAATGTTGAAAATCAAGAAAATATATGTAGCCTACATGACTTTCATGCTAGCCTACTCTACCGTTTTTGCTAATAATGAAGAAATATATCAGCTGAAGATGACTAAACGTGTTTATTAAACCACAGTATTCTTCCTAAAGACATCGGAGAGACTGCTCCCAAAAACTTTTTTTTTTAATTGGACGAATCTTTATTACATTTGTATACATACGTTAGCAACCACTGGTATAGCTGACTACAAAAATATGAATGACTGTTAAACACGAAGCCACTGATGAATTTGCGCAGGTAGTGTGTGAATGCAACTTGACACCGAGCGCGTTTGGGGCAGAGAGTGAAAGTTTTGACAGTGACATTGTTGGCGGATCTGCTGAGGACACACAGAGAGGTAAGCACTGTATGCTCTCATGTTTTTGTCTTAAGATGTATAGCACAGAAAATAGATAAAACTGTAATTTAATATGATAGACTTAATTATTTATTTATTTATTTATTTGCAAAGGTCAACAAATTCATCAGTACTTACACGTTAGAGTGGTTGCTGTTACCGATCTGAGCCCAGATATATTTTAAGTTGTTTTGAATATCTTACAGATGGCTTTTCATAAAACCGAACTCTTTTGCTTCTTTTGGCTAGGTCGTTATCTGTAGATTATCTTTGGCTAGATAGCCAAAGAAATATAATGTATAAATTAACTGTTGCTGAAAATGTCTTCATTGTCAATGTTTCGTGACAGGCTTGATGTAGCCTATGATGTAAAATTACACAGCAATAATATCAATGTATTACCATCAGGACAGGACTTTATCTGTAATCTTAACTCTGCACTCATAGAAACAAGTTCAGTAAGGTTTTATATTTTCTGTGAGCGTGGGAAGGTTATTGCCTAATTTTTTTGTTTTACTTGTGGCACCTATTACTGCCTAATAAAGTTTCACTGTCACGGTAGTGCTCAGTAATGAGGACTGGAAGACGAGACAGTATTTGCAGTTCACGCAGAAATGAAACATATAATAGTTTAGTCACACTCGTGACATTCCAAACATGTTTGACTTTCTATATTCAGTGGACCACAAAAAAGAAAAGCTTTGAAGAAAGTTTGTGCTGCTGTCTGCCATATAATAAAAGATGACCATAAAAGTCAACCATAATGCATTATATTCTAAGTTTGTGTGTATTATTATATTATATTTTGTGGTATATTAGTAGTCATTTGAAGTCATTTGCTTTCTGTGAAGAATAGAATAAAACGTAGGCACGTGGTCATTTCATGAAAGTCTAAATGTACCCCTTTTAACGTCATTATATTAAAAAGACCAGTATGGGCTATCAGTTAAAAATAATTGCTATTGTGTTCCATGGAGGAAAGAAAGTCATACATGTTTTTGAAGACATGAGTGTGATGAACACACATTAAAGAGTAATACCACCCCAAAATGAAAATTTTGTCATTAATCACTTATCCCCATGTCGTTTCAAACCCATAAAAGCTTCACTCGTCTTCGGAACACAATTTAAGATATTTTGGATGAAAACCGGGAGGACTGTGACTGTCCCATTTACTAATTTGAGTAAATCAGAGTAGTCCCTCTGTCATCAGTGGTTCAACCATAACGTTATGAAGCGACAAGAATACTTTTTGTACTCAAAGAAAACTTAAATAATGACTTTATTTAATAATCTGTCTCCTCTTTGTCTCTTTGCACCACCGTAGTGCCATTTTGGAGAACATCCACTTAATGCAAAACTGCATATGCTGTTCAGTGTCAGCCACAATACAAGGATATGTTTTCTACGTGTATTACCACTTTGATTGGACTGAAAACTTACACAGAAGAGTGTACGCAGTTTGAATCCAGGAAATATTCTTCAAAATGGCGCTACGGTGATTCAAAAGAGACCAATTTTTTTATAAAGTCGTTATTTTTGTTTTGTTTGCTTACAAAGAGTATTCTCATCGTTTCATAAAATTCTAATTGAACCACTGACTGCAGATGGATTATTCTGACAATGTCTTTGATACCTTTCTGGACCATGACACTGACACAGTCCCATTGACTGACAAGTAAATTGCACTGTCAATTTTTTTTTTTGGTGAACTGTCCCTCTAAGCAAACTTGTGCAATGGCCAAACTTGTCACAAACTTGTATTTGATCACCTAATGCAAATTGTACACAGTTTGCTAGATACAGAGGGTGCTCATCTTTCACACCAACTAATTTTACTCCACATTCCCAATGGCCCCAATGAATTGCAAGTTTCACTCACTCTGTTTGTGGTTTTGATCCACTCACTATAAGCAGTGTTCCACTTACGGTGGTCTCTCAAGTTTCACTGAAATGTAGACCTTTGTTGTAGTCAAATTTGTTGAGTGCGCAAACATTCTCAGTTATATTTTGCTGCTGAAGTTCAGTTAGACATGCCATAATAAAATACAGCCTCTGTGTTGTTTTTATTCATGGATTTTCTCCAAAGTAGATTAGATGCCTTGGGTGTTCTTCTACATGCTTTGAAGCAGAGATCTTATCTTTACACCCAAATTCCTTGATAGAACAAGTACTCTACATTTTGCCTGTCAACCCAGTATTATGTATGGTAATATAAAGCCCTTTCTCCACTTTAACTCATGGCTGTAATTTAACAGAGGTAAGAGAAGCCAGTCTACCAGGCCAGAAGGAATGTGATTTATTGTGCTGGACGTACCCTGAACCTGACACTTAGATTGGTATGGCAGTTTGGATCTGTTTTAGCTTGTATACCTATACATGAGCTTTCAGCCTTAACTAAGTTATCAACCAGAACATGAGTAGATGACAATTACAGTCTGTGAAATTTGACTGTTTGATGCGGAGCTTGCATGAAAAATATAATTGGATGGGTGCAGCTGATCCTCTGTATCTCATGTGTTGTCTTGTGTCAGTGTGTATTAAGCAATGTTCACACCTATCTCTCGGCGGTGAACTGGAGCGTAAGTCCTTATGTGTGTGTTTTAGTGTTACGTGCATCTTGGTGTGTGTGTGTGTGTGAATGAACATAAAGCGTATTTTTGTCTGTGGGTTTGGATGAAGACCTCTTCCTCTCCTCCTATCTGAGTTTGGCGACGTTGCAGTGTAGGTGTGAATGTGGCACCTGTGTGCTGTAATCCTGTTGTGTGGGCTTCCCATGCTCCATCGGTTAAAGAGCTTCAGCCATTGACACACTAGAGGGCCTGGAGTTCAAGGCCTGTTTATGTTTTGCTGTTATTTAATCATTCATTCTGACAATTCTGTCTATTACTTCTGCACATTTCCACATCATCCTTGTCCACCTCCATCTGATTGGCAGATCCCTGTGATGATGAGATGATATATCATGCTTTAGTTTGATTGTCTTTCCTGTTGTTCAGGCGTGTTACTGAACTAATTGTGGAATTGTGGTGTCAAAGCCATGATGGTACTCTAGATTTATATAATTGTGTACAGTATTGATGTACAGAATTTTTACTGTACAGTATCCACCTTTTTCCTCAATGTCCGGTTCATTAGCGAGGAGAATAACAACGTGCAGTAAACGGTAAAACTCTTTGCAGTACAAACCAGTGTGTTCTTAATTAAGATAACAGATTAAAATAATATGATAGGAAACATCAATTGTTAATATTGAGCAGCAAAATGAACTGTTTTGTACAGCTAAAAATAGCTGGTCGCAAATGAGACCGGAAGCTAGACCCATAGAATTTACAAATGGTGGCACCAATTTTTACATCAGGAAAAAAAAATGGATATTTATATATATTGTTCAAGCATCTGTCCTTTTTTTGTGTTATATATTATTTTCATTGTGGGGACACTTAATTTACTAAAGCATAATTTGTGACTTTTTACTTCACTATTTCACTGATGTTCAATTCATAAATTAATTAGGGGTGCACGATAAATATCGGCCGATAATTAATGCGCATCTCGTCAGTAAAGTCGGTTCTCTAATCAGCTGTAAATTCCATCAGGTGAGTGATTTCACATAGATCCAGGAACATGTTGTACTTGGTGAAATCACGCTCACTGTTACGACCAACAGAGCCGTTGTTAACTGACAAGCTGCGCCACTGATAATGAACGCTATGAATGCTATGATAATGAATACTTTTGGTACTTTCACTTAAGTAGAAAAAGTAAAAGGAGTTATTTTACTGGAGTGATGTATCATCATGATATTTGTACATTAACTCAACTATAGGATTTCATCTCCCAGTTTCAGTTTCAGCTGTCTCTGTATCCTCTTTTTAATCACGCCACATGTATTATTTCAATTTTCTATTGTATCTAAAAAACCTTTGATACAAAGCTTCTCTTTTCTTTTTTGATCTTGCACTATTCTTGGGTGTAGAGCTTTTATGAAAGCTTCCTTTATGATTTCTCCCTGCTCACATGGAACCACTCTAAACATACATAACATCTCATCACCCCTCACTCTGTGCTGTGGAGGACAACACCTGATGTCCCAGAGTTTATGTGTCTTACTCTCCTCTTCCTCAACGACGTTCTCCTGGCAAGCTCTCCAACATCAGGCCCCTCTGATCACTCGATAGCTTCTGCTCATCCAGCTTTAGTAAAATAAATAGGTCTGGACTAACATTTACCACTAATTCTCTCTGCGCTTGTTTTGATTGCACACATCTGCCCTGCAGGTGTCTGCTCTCCTTCCTCTGCCTTACAAAGCCTTGGCAGTTATGGGAAACAGGGGCATGTTTCTACATGTGAAAGGCCCCTCTGATGAATAGTTACTTGAATAGGGGGGAAATTACAGGACAGAGCATTCTTCAGTTGCTAGGGATTGAAGTAAGACTTCTACATTAAATCCTACCCTGAGCTGGTATTTGTCTGTTTATGTTTGCCCCTTTTTTCCCTTCCAGTCTAGCATGACAAATCTTAATGGTTTTCACTGCACAGTAATTGAATGCACACTTCCAAACATTTTTAAAAATGTTTTATTTATACAGTCTTCCCTCATTCTAATTGTACTCTTCAGAAGATTTTCATATCCAGGTGATAATTTGTACAATACCTGGCATCAGTTAGACTAAAAAGCTGACTTTAAAATTGTAGTAGCATTAATTGCCATTACAATTATCCCTATCTCATCCTTAGCCTGTTTGCCTGTCAGCAAAGTTGATATTTGTCTTTCATTGCTTTGGTCAGTTTTAAAGAACAGTTGGAATGTGGCAGTTGTGCATCATTAGGGACAGTGTAAATCCAGCAGTAGGTTGAGGTAAAAATCACACACTGGCCTATATACAGAAGCAATAAGAGAACAGATGTGCTTCTATTATTCATATGTGCAGCATATTTAATAGTCCATTCAGCCTGCCCATTGCTGCAGAGGAAATGTATGCTAGATTATGTCTTCAAAGAGGTAACAGATTTCATCCAATTGCAGTTGATCTGGATTAATTTAAAACTTATTTAATTTAAAAAAATTTTTTTAAAGAAATTATTACTTTAATCAATCAAAGATGCATTAAACTGATCAAACATGACATTAAAAGGCCAACAACAACAAAAAAACAATAAGAAAGTTATCTGCCAGTTTGTTTTGGATGTTTTCTAGATGTTATCATTTTAGAAACAACATTCACTTTAATTAACGATATTGTTGCCCTCTTTCCTTCTCTATCCAGCAGTGCACTACTTGAGTCAGAATGAACTGTCCCTTCAGTCCCAGGTGGGAACCAGGACCTGACCTCTCCTGTCTGCACCAGTACAATGAGTGGCTGGCGTGTAGGCATAAGTCCAGTCTACTGCCCATGAAAGAAGATCTGGCCATCTGGCTTAACACAATCCTTGGTAAGAAAATAAAAGCATGTTCATATTTGCATAAGCATTAGTGATTTGTAAACTAATGTCCTTAAAAGCAATGTTAACCCAAAAGTGATACTTCAGTCATCATTTTTTCACCCTCGAGTCATTTCAAGACTGTATGGCTTTATTTCTTCTGTGGAACACAGAAGAAGATATTTAGAAAAATGTATAACCAAACCACATTGGTCATCCTTGATTTACAGTGTATCGGTAAAAAACTTTTCTCAAAATATCCACCACAAGCAACAAGGATGGAGAAGTACCTGAATATGGACAATCCTTAATGTAGGAGTGCAGTTAGCCAGAACTGGCTGATTGTAGTAAAATCTTAAACTTTAGGGCAACACTGAGTCTTTTACAGCAACCAAAAATTGCATTTGGCAGTTTAACACCGGAAAACTTCTAACTACAGCTACACATGAAATGTGAAGTGAAGTCTGTATGTGTTTTGCATTTCAGCTTTTCTGCCATATCATCATTTAAGATTTCTATTAAATCTTCTTGTGAACAAGAACACATGTCTATATATCTCAAGGTTACCATTTTTTCCACGGCTGATTAAATCCTGATTAAATCCTGCACAAGCCAACAAACAAGGATTATTCTGTCTGTCAGATCAGGAATATCATCGTGTTTACATACAGTCATTTTAATAGAATCCCTAAATTCCTCTGCACTTTGGATCAATGGCACATGCCCTGATAAAACCCCAAAGCAGGAATTGCCTTTATCAAAAGGAGTGTCTTATACGTGTACCTACGTGTCTTGACCTATGTTATTTGTTGTCAGAACCTTTTACTACTTCTGTGGGCTGAAGAGGCTTGATGAAAGCAACACACAACACATAAAAGGTCAAAACACTACAAAACCCTTAAGCCAACAGGCTGGTTGTTCCTAAATATACAGTAGAGACACAACAACCTGAGAAATGAAATGAGACGTGATACAACATCAGAGTTGTTGTTGTTTTCACCAAAGAAGCTGATGAGGGATTTCTCTTATTAACACATGCTTCTCTTCCTCAACTCTTCCTGTTCCTGCTGATCTCAGGGCAACGTTATGACTCTGTGGTTGGCAGACAGCAGGGGATCTCTTTGTTTCCTTACACACTTTCCCCCCACTCTATGCTAATGACCAGCCCCAGTCATTCTGCACATCAGGATTTCTGTTTTTGTTGTGGTTTCCCTCCGCCGTTGCCTCCTGTGTTCCCCCTCCCCAGGCCCCCTACTCCCCCTTCCCCGTGATGGTAAGCTCTGGTACCACTGCTGTGTTTGAATCTGTATGTACTTAACACCCAGGCCTCAGGAATGTGTCTGCACCGCCGTGAGAATCTCAGAGCGAGTGTACTTAGTGGATTTTTTGGGGGCATCTTCAAGTTGCCTTAGGTAGTGAAAGAATGGTAAATAAATGATGGAGAAGATTATTTGTATGGAAGTTAAAACAACAAGCATGAAAATTTTAGAGAAATGTATGTAAGCCTAAGTGTCAAAATGTATTTTATAGCCACCAGTTCATTCACTATAATTCATTCAGTGCCTTTATAACGTTACTTTTTAGTACTGGAAGTTTGTTGATCACTCTGAAAGGTGTCATGAAACTGCCTTTTTAAAATTATTTTGTACTGTTCTCTGAGGTCCACATACAGGATAAAAAACATAATTTAGAAGTAATAGGTTATTTTCTGTCCTGTTTTCATATGAAACGATCTGTAATAACAGACAAAGCAATAGTGTTCAGAAAATACTCAGTCGAATTGTGCCTTGCTTGTAAATGAATCCACAGTAAAATGAACGGAACAAAGGACCAAGTTCTTACTGACGCAGTCTAGTACTTTATTAAAAAAAAAGATTATTATTTGGTTTCTTCTGTGACCTGCATTTGTTGCTCTTATCATTTACCTATCAGTGGGCGGGGCTAAACAGGCAGCGATGTAGAAGCAGGCGTTGATCTTCTTCTCCAGAGGGAAAGGTGTTTAGCCACACTATTGCATCATAGAGTTGTACATTCCACAAAGGTTTAGCAGATTGGCTTCAATATAAGCTGTTTTTATACTAACAAAATAGTTTTGAGTTCTGAAACTTACAGGATGTTTTTATAACTCCAAGAACTCTTATATATTAAAAGATCAAGGGAATTCTGTTTTCTAAGTTTATGACCTCTTTAATGCTCATTTGTTTCTCTTAACACTCTCTGCACAGGTTTGGATATAACAGTGGATAACTTCATGGACAGACTAGACAATGGTGTCGTCCTGTGTCAGCTTGCAGAGGCGCTACAGGAGAAGATGGTTCTGGCCAGCAATGAAAAGGTGCTTATAGCATTAAACATTACATTTATGGGTAGTTTGATCAATGATTATGTGCTAATTATTGTGAATTAGTGCTAATAGTGTTTCAACGTCATCTGTATTTATGTCACTGCCAGGACTTTAGTCTCACTAATTAGCTGTATCTAAAAAAAAAGAAGATCCATTTGTCAGCCGCATACATCATCGAAGATGTCTCGTTTCAGAAAAGAAATAAAATGCACTGTTATTCCTCATGAGGTGTGATTTGCTGGAATGTCTTTTGTACTTTGGAATGTAATGGTTAGTTTTCTTTGACTTATACGGCCGACAAATGTAACATCCAGAGGGCTCAGCCTTCAAAATGAGACACAACATATATCACTGCTTTCCTGGCAATCTTTCAGTCTCTGACATTGACCTTCACCTGTGTATGTGTGTGTGTGTGTACTTGTTTTTCTATTCTGGTGGGGACTTAAACCTGAATACACACAGACTCATGGGGACTCGTGTCACGGTGGGGACCTAAATTGAGGTCCCCACGGGTAAACAAGCTAATAAATTACACAGAATGAAGTTTCTTGGAAATCTAAAAATGCAGAAAATTTCCTGTGAGGGGTAGGGTTGGTGTAGGGCGATAGAAAATACGGTCTGTACAGTATAAAAACCATTACACCTATGGAGAGTCCCCACAAGGATAGCAGACCAGATATGTGTGTGTGTGTGTGTGTGTGTGTGTGTGTGTGTGTGTGTGTGTCTCCATGCTGGTGTTGTGGAGGTGCATCAGTATCTGTTTTTTTCCCTCAGCTATTTAGAGACTAACTAACACTAGCAGGATAAAGCAAATTTCAAACACATGATGCAGGGCTTATTTTTGAACAATATGTTTTTTGAAAAATAAATGATCTGTTGTGCTATTCATATTGTTAAATATTCAAATGAACACATACTAAGCTAATCAGAGATATATTTATTTTCTTTTTTTTTTTTGTCCCATAGCCCTTTATTCGGTGTGTGATTCGCTGGCGGTCTGATGCAGCCTCTGGATCATTCTTTGCTCGAGACAATACAGCTAACTTTCTGTACTGGTGCCGTAAAATTGGAGTGGAGCAGTCACATCTGTTTGAATCCGAAGATCTTGGTGAGTACTCAAATCAGCATCTTATCATGAGACGTTTAAATGTTTTTGTTGTGCATACTTTGTTGATATATTCTGCCTTTGTGATTAAGACGACTAGATTCTTTGGTTTTAATAGTCATAATTCTGTGAGGTGATTCACCAACAATCCTGAGAAATCTGACCATGGATATTAAGCACAGAAAAATCTATGTTTCCCTTGTTCATTTTTACACTTTTTGAGATCATTAAGTGAGATGTCCAGTTACAATAGGCCTTACTTTCGGTCTATGCAGGCTGTTGTCCTGTGTGGCTGTTGCCCTAAAGAACTGCTGAATAGACAAGCAGTATCAATATCTGTGTCACTCCACTGTTCACTGCTTCACACCCCTGGCCCCCGCTGTCTATCACCCTGTGAAGAATAATGGAGAGAAAGAGAAGGAAAGAGAAATGAAAGGACAGTAGGTCAGGGGGAAAATGGGGAATGGAAAAATAGTCAAAGATAGATAATATAGTACAATAATAGATAAAAAGGAAAAGAGTGCGCCTTGAAAGGTTTTAAGAGGATAGATAAAATAACATAGCGTTCAAGAATGAGATAAGTCGATAACTGTTATAAAAACAACAAAACCCTTTTATCAGTCTCCTAGTTTTGGTAGGTTTACAGGTTTGTAGGTCATATTACATTGAGAAGGGGCTGAAATACTATAGTCTTAGAACCCGAGGGATATTTGCAGTGACAGAATCAGAGTTGATTTAAATTTGTGCCTGTGCATGACTTTTATATACTGTATGCACATGCCTGTTGAAATGGGTTTCATGAACTGTTTGACATTAATGAACATTCTATGTTTATTTTAAACTTCAAACCAGTCTACAGTGATACCTTCTCATTAGGACGGTTAATCTTGCCAACATTAATCATAGCTTTCAACATGGGGCTATGTTGGATTTATCCATTGTTTCTTTGTTTTCATAAGGATTCACACCTTCAAACCTTGTCAGAGTGTAAGGGAGACAGATTTCTGTTTTTGTTCTTGATGATACAAGTTTCAACAACCTTTTTATCCCTCAAATTAGTGTCTTTGAGTTTTTCCCCTTTCCACTGCACAACAAAGATACAGTATCACTATGACCTCTGCAAGGTTTGACTACAAAGTTTTGCGTCTGCATTGCAAAGGCTCATGGGTTGGGAAGCTCATGCAAACATATTTTAATGACTTTATGTGGCTGTTGTTAGTTTAGTGGATGAAAATCCTCTACAGCGTTTAGTATGGCTATTAACTTTAAGACAAATCATAGCCATTTTACTCAGTATATCTGCCTTGCATTCTAGTAAAAATATCAAAATATCCTTGAAACAAGATAAATATTTTTCAGAAAATTAAACCAGATTTAGTGAGAAGAAAATTCTTTACTAACAGGGTAAGAAAAATAAATAATAAATTTATAATAAGATAATTTGAAATAATAAAAAATGGCAAATGTTTTTCTTGTTTTAAACATAATTATTATTTTTATTATAGTTAATAGATTATTATTTTTCCTATTAAAAATAACTTGTCAATGTCAAAGTGTTTACATATTTAAAAACAAAATGTTGAGTATTATAGATTTTTTTTTATTTCAAAAATAGGAAGTAAAAATTGTTCCTTGGTACGATTATGGATACAAACCTGAGGTCACCCTAACAGTCATCTTCATTCACTTTACAGGGTTATAATGCTGTTATTTGAGAACGTTTAATTTTATTTATCTGAATGGACACATGCAAAGATTCCCAAAGCAAACAGACATTTGATGTCTATCAAAGCCATTTTCTTTTGTCCATTGTTACGCCCAGGGTACAGTAGTTGACATCATTTGAGCTGACATCATAGGCCTCTGAGGATTTTTTTTGTGTGAATGACAATATTTGTGTTTCACCAGTTCTTCAGAAGCATCCCAGGGATGTGTGCCTGTGTCTCATGCAACTTGCGAGGATTGCCTCGAGGTGAGTTCCTTTGATCCTTTAAAGTTGTTTATGTCACGTCATCGTCCTGTAACCATCTCTCAGTCGGAACTGAATGAACGTTTCCCTTCAGGTATGGCATTGAGCCGCCAGCGCTGGTCAAGCTCGAGACAGAGACTGAGAAACAGGAAGATGAGTCTTTGTCCCCAACCATGTTCTTCGCCTCACCACTGCCGTCTCCCTCCACCCCACCTGTTTTCTTCCCTCCTGATCCAGAGCCCCCTCCAGTCTCAACGCCCTCGTCCATCTCTCCTCCGAACCCCTCTCCCTCTCCTCCTCTGGCCCCTACCCCTCCCCCAGAGTGCACGTCCATCTTCTCTGACTCGAACACCCAGTCAGAACCTCAGCAAACTCCACCAAGAACACCGTCACCCATCAGGACACCCGTCAAATCAACGCTGCCCACACCATCAAACGGCCTTGTGAAGACTAGTGGGAAAAAGAGCAGCGCTAACCTGCTGGATGAGATTGTGAGTATTTTAAGCTATATACTGTATGCGGTTTTCCAATCCTTGGTGTACTGGTGCATGACCTCACGCTCATAAGCAAAAGCATGTTTTCTTTGTTGCCTTCTTTCAGGTGAGGCAGATATCAGAGGATCCACCATGCAAATGTCCAGTCAAATTCTGCATTGAGAAACAGCCAAAAGGCCATTATCGTGTCGGAGACAAAGTCCTTTATGTCAGGGTATGAAATGCTTTTTTCACCGCAGATTGCCTTCTTTAGCTGAAGGAAAATGTTATCTGCTATTTAAAATTGCCCACATTTGTATGGTTTCCTTTGAAAGATATGATGCGATATGTAAAATCATGTTTCATTGTTTGTTATAAGCATCAAAGTGTCAATAAGCTCTGCCGTGCTTTCAATGTTTCTTTTGAAGAACAAATGTTAGTTTGGAACCTGAAAGAACACAGTACTTTGTCAAGGCAAAGCCTCATGGGAGCTGGTGTTGCCTGGCAACATGAAGAAAAGGTTCACACCTTTGAATAGGGAAAAAGAAGGTTCAGACTAACAAATGTCTAGGATCAAGGCTGAAAAGTCTGTTCATATATACCAGAACAGAACACTAATAATGCACAAGAAACAACACAATAATAAAATGCCCAGTCATACTGAAAATACACATAGAATATTGTTTATATTAAAACACAAATTGCCTAAAAGCTTGTGCATTTTACTTTGCTGAAAAAAGGGCAAATGCATCTAAACCCTACAGGGATTAGTTGAATTGTTAACAGATTTACAACCTTGTCTCATTTGGTACAAACTCATTAAATGCCTAATTAAGCATCTTAGAATACGCTTACTTTATGTAAGTGTTTACTGTCACATTAATAGCCATTAAGCTGTTTGTGAACATTAATAAGAACTTACCTTGCTTTTTTTTTTCATTTTGACGTTTGTCTTTTAATTTCTTTCTGTGTGGAAACACTAATCAAACATTTACATTTACATTTATAGATCAAGTCTAAGTCAACACTTGTGTGTAGTCTCTCAGCTGAAGGGGAGAACTTAAAAAATCTGATGATTCTGTTTAGCAACCAATGATTGTCACCAGGTCCTCTTAAGCAAGAGTTAAAAGGCACCTTTGTACTTTCGTGATGGCAAAATTTGCCATACAAGCAGAATTCATCTATATGCTGGTGATTGATCAAGTCATTAGCAGTGTGAATGTATTCAGTCTTACAGCCTCGCTTTTGTTGGCTCCAGCCCTCCCTTTTATGATTTTTCAATCAGACAAATCCTTTAGGGCAAGAGTATGTGTGGCTGAGGAAGAAAAGCAGCCGCTTTCTGTCAGAGATCCAATTAGAGAGAGAGAGGCTTACTGTAGCACTCAAAGAGAAAAAGAAGGGGAGCTTTTAATATCATTTCTCATGGTTTTTCTCTCTCACACTTTTGTTGTTACATCCTGAGATAATACGAAAAAGAAGGAAGATCCATTAGATCATCACAATAGCTGAGCTGTGCAGCAGAAGGGGTGAAGAAGTGGCGAATCATTAATAAATAGGATTCATGCCATGTCTGTCATTAACAGGGTTGTTAATGGGATCATGAATACTTCTCTCTTCATCTCGGACTTGAAAGCACAATTCCATTTTAACACTGACAGTGAAAAGCCGTTTACCTTTATCTGACAAATCTCTCCTTTATAGGGACCCCACATTTACACTAAATGAAAACTAAAACAAGAGTTTACATCCTTTTATAGCACTTTTTATGCATCCATGTATTTTGGCTACACTCTTACGTTTATCTTGCATCTTTAACTGTTCAGTAATTAAGCATATATTCACCATTCATTGTTGCTACAAAAAAGGCAAATTAAGTCTAAGATATGGATCTCATCCAGGTGGATTGAGGAGGGAAGCAGAAAGCAAAACAGACCCACAAGGCCCTGGTGGTCTTGTTATTGTACTTTTCTGTAGCTGTTTGATGTGCTTTAAAAAACTATCTGTGTGTACAGAGTACAGGTAATCCTTCACGGCCATTTCTTTTACCACACGTTACACTTCACTAAAATAAAGGTGTGCACATAATATGCAGTTTTGTTAGTACACACATACTAGCTGGTTTGAACAAACAGCTCTGTCCTACCAAGCGGATGTGTACGTACTCAAATAACGAAGGATTTAGAAGCTACATTCTGCCATCTAGCGGTCAGTGCGGTAAAAACAGCACGGACGCTCTCGACTCTTATCGCGTTATTTTTTCAGTAGTCGAGGAAAAAGGCTCAAATCAGTTTCGCCGTCATCATATATAATGAGAACGAGATGAGAGGCTGAATGAGTCTTGTAAATGCGAATAATGCAGAAAGAGAGTGAAATTTGTCAACATTTTTTTCAGAACAAACATATAGCGTTTAACTAACACGTTACAATTTCCACTCTATCACTGAATTAATGCGTAATGTATACTTTAATTCGGCACTGTTTTATTTACGTACATGTCAGATTCGATAAAGGTTTGACTGACGCGGGGTTTTCTTAAACGGGCTCTCTCGTGTATTTGTTCACTCTCGCTCGCCCTCACCTCCTCTGTCAGCCTTGACATTTTAATCTGCTTGAAAACAGCTGAGACTGATCAGACCACGTGGTAATTAGAATTACCCTGCTTGGCACACGTGCGCGCGTGTATATATCCCTCTATTAGGATGCATCAAGCTAAAAGGGTTTGGAGAGGGAGGCACAGAACATATACATCTGGTTGTATTACCAGCAGCTTAACAGCTTTGTAATGAGGGGGCCAAGACTGATAAGGTGGAGGGGAGGAGGGAATAGATGACTGTCGGTGGCTCAGGGGACAGAGACACATTTCTCTGGAGACGTGACCCTTCCTGTGCTCTTGTTCTCAGTTTCAATGCATTTCTATTTCGTTTTTCTTGTTCTTGCTCTGGAGGGGTTGCCGTGGCAGCGCGCGAGGTTCACGCCAAGCGCCGTACGTGTGTGTGTTTGAAAAGTTAGTGTGTGTGGATTTGTCCTGCGTGCGCTGGTGCTCAGTTTAATTAGGCTTAATTAGATTTCTCTCTCTCTCTCTCTCTCTCTCTCTCTACTGGCGGGGATCATTTGCCTTTCATCGGATCTGCTGCATATTGGATGCAGACTGAATATTTTATGAGGAAGGAAGGGGTTATTAGGAAGATCATAAAAAAAAAAAGAAATAGCCTATATATATATATATATATATATATATATATATATATATATATATATAGGTGTAGATGTCAAATGTCTTTTATGTGCACATTTTGTTTTATCCTTTTTCCATTTTCATTCTTGAACTATGAATATTTATCATTGTTTACATTTTGTATATTTAATGCTGAATTTTCATAGACATGTTTAAAATGATAATCATATTGGGAAAAGTATTTCAGTATTTGTTTTGTGTTAATTACTTACACAAATTCAAGTGATTCAAATACTGTGACTGCATCGTCACCACAACAAAGTTTTGTCCTGAAGTTAGCATTAATGTATTGAAGAAAACAACAGTATCAGTGAATAGCATCAGATGCTTCAGATGCAATATGATGATATAAAGTGTGAAGATTAAGAACACAAACAAACAACAAAATAAAACAGATAAATGTAACTTTTTATATTTTATAACCATTTTTTTTATTATTGTATGTGAATTGCAATAATTTTCAAGACATCAATGGCAGAAACAAAAGAGTCTGACACATTTTCAAAAGTAATTTCCTTCACCTTAAATGTTACTGTAGGAATTATATTAAAAACAATTCTTGATTTGAGCTGTGATGGGGAACATTCTCTTGTGCTTTCTTGCTTTTACAGATGCTGAATGATAAACATGCCATGGTTCGTGTTGGCGGTGGATGGGAGACATTTGTTACTTACTTGTCAAAGCATGACCCTTGTAAGATGACTGAGATCCCTCGGCCTCGAACCAAAACCTGCAAGCCTAACGGCAGGTCCCCAGTCAAGAGAGAGCTGTCCCGGGACAGTTATCTGGTCGTGGGTACACATTCCCGCTTCAAGAAGTAATGTGACAGTAAATGCTACTTCTGTTAAATCAACAGCAGGGTTTTTTTTTTCTAGGAGGGAAGCAGCCCAGGTGGCTTGATCTTTTTTTTTTTTTGTAATTTAATTAATCTTTCTTCAGGGCAGTGGTCTTCAATCTTTTGGGTAATGACTCAAAAAAGTTTAAAAGTTGCAAGTTAAAAGAAAATTGCTAGCATATTCATAAAATTGCTTACATTCAGCCCAAGGCATGTTAATGTTGCATACTGGTGGATCTATACAGTACATGATTATATTAATACATTTGAAAGTTTATTTTTAAAGAACATTCTCTTTACTTTTGTAAGATAAAATTTTGGTAATGTGCTGGGTCACTATTTGATGTTCATTGTAAAATCTCACCTGACACAAAAGAATATTGACCCATATGTTTTTTACAGGGTATCTCATACTGTATCTCCTGGGTTTTGTTTACAGATATAAAGAATTTTTCATCTTGCCTTTTTTTTTTTTCTTATGTTAAATTTTAAAAGGTCAGGATCATTTACTGGGAAGCCAATGTTGGTTTACTTTATCTTTATTTTATTGTAACCTTTCATTCTGATTTATGGGTGCTGTATGCTGATTGTTTGACTTTACAAATTAATTTTAGTGTATTATAAATGAGGGTTTAAAGTGAACATGTTCCACAAAGATCCTCTAGGGGGTGCCCCATTTCAAATTATCAACTGTTTTTCAGTAATGCAAATACTAAAATATTGCCTTTCTATGTGGAAATTTGTGTAGAATAGAAAGTGTATTAAACCTGACCCACCTGCCTCATATGCTTCCATTCATGTACGCAGGATAATTATTATATACATTTTTTAAACCAAGCATGTTCTTAGTTCATTTAGCACCTGAAGTCCAAGTGTGCTGGAACATTCAAAACTATTTTAATAAATAAACTGAATGATATATAAATAAAATGTCCCTCGTGATGAAATGCTACTTACATTTTATTTCATAAAATAAAATCATAAAAAAAACCTGACAGAATCTAAATACACTGAAATGAATCAATATGATGGCATGCGAGACAATGATACTTGTTTTCTCCAGTTGTAATTATGAAATGAACTAGTAAAAACAGTTCATAATCAAAAATAAATAAAAAAGTTGTGCTACTTCAACGGTCAAAGAATATGGCAGCTTTTGTACAAACGTCTCTCATATCTCACCATAAATGACAAAACACCTGAAGCTGCTTTTATTAGAAAAGCTTTTTTCCCATGCTCTTTTTTTTTTATCCTGCCCAAAACATTCCCAATTCCAGACGTTTATCACAAATCTTTTCCCAAGTGGTGTTTATTACTTGTTTGCCACTATATTTTCAGTCAATACCTTATCTGCAGTTCATCAGAAAGGTCCCACTCAATGCAACACTCTCCTATCCACCTAAAGGGATTTGTTCTTTTGGCTTTGTTTATTTTATTTATTTGACAGATGTTTGTGCCAATCAGCTGTAAGCTTTACCCTAAAAAAGACTGGACTCCACAGTTTCCCTCAAATGACAATTTCCGAACACATTCCTATTTCCCACATTGTGCACTTGGAATACATCCACAGAATTGGCCATCTTTAAAGTCTTACATTATCTATGGCGTTTCATCCCACCGTGAATATCAATGTCAGTTCATTGTGCTCAAGAATTGATCTGGGATCCGTGGAGGTCTAAGAGATTTTGAATGTACATCTGGCAAAGACATGTGAGGCATTGGTAAATGATTTATGGAAACTGTGCTTTTCAAAGTAGCATCCTCAATAAATAATATCCATTGGTGAGAGAAGAATCAATATGAATTATTCATGATAATGTGGAAACACTTACTTAAAAAAAAGAGATATTACTAGATTATTACTAGAATAAAACCTTCAGGTCTGTCATCATCTTCAGTCAAATTCTGTACATAACGCTTTTCTATCTTCACTTATTGTGGCTAAACAACACTGAATTTCCTTTAAAATCTTGCTTGTGAAACTGTAAAAACTTAAAAACTGTATCTTGAGTATTCAGCAACATTCAGTTGTGCTTGGAAGGTGCTGAGCTCTCGTTTAACTTTGATTCTAATCACGTTGTGCTCTTAACAGCAATAAGGCTTCATGAGAAGTGATGTTCAGAAATACCCCCAAAACATTTTCATTAAGTTGGTGATTCACAGGCTAGAAATTCTTCAAATTTGGTCAGGTTCCTCAAAACAGCTAGCCATGAAATGGATCGTTACAATCATAACAAAGAGTGAAAAGGCTCCATTTATACCCCAAGCATTATTCATTACAAATAGACCTGAAATCTAGAAGAAACAAAGTATTTTTACACATACAGACTCTTTGAGGCCTTGGGAAATGTGCTTCTCAAAGCTTGAATGACAGAAATACTTTTTTCTCTCTTTTCCGTTGCTCCCCTCTTCACTCCAGACTCACAATCCTCCACACCGTCAGTCAGCTATAAAAAAACCTGTGCATTTGTCTTTGTCAAGATTTCTGTGCAGTTGTGTGATTTTGAAAAGAGAGCACCATTTTATCCTCTTGGAGAGAAGACAGTCGCCTCCAGCTTGCTTCTTCGTCATGAAGCAGAGCGGTGAACATTTTCATTGTTGTTTTTTTTTTGTGCCAAAAAGAACCAGAGTGAGACATGTGAGACTGTGGAAGATGCTCGTAGGTCTGTGCTTGTGTCTCCATTTGACTTTATCAGCAGTGTTCAGGCCATTTACAGGCTTCAACCTTTTAAAGAAATGGACGGTGTACACAAGTTGTGTTGACAACGGTGATCAACAAGAGCTCAAGAGTCATATGAACATGGAAAGAGAAATGATGTAGTCAGTATACTGCATGATGATGAATAGGCCAGATGCTTTGTCCTTGTGTAGACGCTGTATACATTGGTGAAAATGTTGCTGCAGTGTTGCTCCAGAAGTCTCGGATCACACAGTCCCATTTTCATGCCTGGATTTGTGGACTGTGGTGCGGGCCAAGGGGCTGCTTAAAGAAGGGGCCAGCGTGCATAAGAAACCGGCCAGCAGGGTGAGACCCAGTCCGCCCCAGGCACAGAACATGGACCAGCCATACCCATGACTGATGTCCTCCGGAAGGCCGTACAGGTAACGTGGGTAACGCGACAACTCGAAGTTAATGCCAGCCACACACGTGCACAGGGAGATAATACAGCAGGTTCCTGTCAGGGGAAATTACTTGACATGTATCATCAAACACTCATGAAACACCCTTTCTTTTTAGATCACAAAAATATAGGATGCAAAGCTTTTGATCTATTTTCAAAGCACCTTGTTGAAGTAAAAAAAAGTTACTTCTTTCTCTCTCACACACGCGCACAAACACACACTCTGTATCTTACCGCCCATGAGGAAGAGTAGTCCAGCTACATACTGCATGAGATCATGTTGTTGACAGCATCCAAGCACTCCGACGATCCAGCCAAAAAGGATGATAGAGACAGCCATGCCCACAAAACCTGCTGTCATCCTCCGCAGATCTGCAGCACAAAACACCAACATTAAGCCTCGTTTAATACAATTCATGGTTTGTAAGCATCTAGTGATGACTTTTATTACATGTCAAATATTTACTTTTGCATCCTCAATGCTTTACTTTTATTCATCAAGGCCTTTTTATTATTATTTCACATTACTACAAATGCAGGAATTACTATTTTACCTTATACAATTTATAAATAAAAAGCACATTTCAATGCACATCATTTTTTGGCCACACAAGGGCCAGATTAAATATTAATTTGAAAAAGGGTAGGGAAATAATAATAATCAATTTCTGTGCATATTACTTCTTGTACACATTATATATATCTTGAACAAAGTAATTTGTCACATTTGATTTTAAGGTGTCTTTTACAGTGTAATTATACATTTAAGTGCTGAGTTATATTAATTATTAAACTACATATTAGGGTTTGCTTAGGGTTACTTGCATGGAATTATGTATCATTTACATGTAATGTGTAACAAGGACACCTTAAAATAAAATCATTTGTCAATTCACTACCATTCAAAAATAAGTATCAATATTAAAACAATTGTGGTGATTAAAATTTTTGTGGAAAATTCTGGACAAACAGGAAGTCTGAATTAAAAAAAGAAAGAAATCTTCTGTAACTTTATAAATGTCTTTACTGTCATTTTAAAAATGTAATCGTAATGAATTAGTACTCAAATATTCACATCAGTGAGTATTCTATTTGTCAGTAAAGGCTACCGGGTAATATAAAATGTTTGACCTTTTTGGTGAAATAATGAATCATGTTTAGTTTAGGTAGACGGAAAGTGTTTATGTACGATGTCAAGCATAGGAGAGTTACAATAGTATCATCCATCCATTCTACACACATCCATCCATTCTGTCCTCTGTAGGGTCACGCACTGAAGTATCATATTTTACCAAAATATTCCTACAACTAGGCAAGGATCAATTACAATCTTTTCTAAGAAAAAACATGTGTTTCATAAATATTGCATTGGAACAAGCACATCACAGACACAATTGTTTATGCAATAATGAGCAGCTCAAACCTCAAGACGTGAATTTTGTAAATCTGACACATGTAAATAAAGAGACTGTCAGACTCACGCAGGGCATGCCACTCATCTTGCCGGATGGTCTTGGTGATGTTGACAGGAAGGTTTCGAGGCAGGATTGAAGAGGTGTAATGATACGTCACAGGGGTGCATCTCTGAATCAACCCTATTTGAACAAAACATTGAATCAAACATTGTACAGGAGTATACTCTTTAATGACATTTACAGTCACTGTATAGGAAAAGCAAATCAGTCCAAGGCTTTAATCTCCTGAGGATCAGCAGGTCTGTTGTGATCACAAAATGCCACAAGAGGCCCATGCATGTATTCACTTTAATTAATCTATTTCCTGGAGAGCAATTAGGTGCACATGATCAAATGCACAGGGTCATAAATGTCACAGTTGCATTTCACATTGATTTTAGTTTCATGTAAAATTAGAGCACGAGACTGTAAACCAAACCTACATCACTGAAACCTTTAATACTGTCTATAAATCTCTCAGTATTTGGACTGTACTAATGTCACTGAAATAAAGCCTATGACTGCAAAACTACTATTTTAAAAGGGAAGAGTTATGTTTGTTTATCTTAAAAAAATATGCCAATAAAAAAAAACAAAAAAACATTATGCATCAGTAAAAAAGTGAAGACTGCAATTCCTTAGCAGTATAACATTACACAGTATTTTTATTAAAGACAAGCACTTGGTTGGCCCAGTGAGATTTTGTGTCATCGCGAATGACATAAGTGTGAGTGTGTGTCTAGTGCTGATTGCCTTCCTCACTGTTGAAAATTGTATGACTCCTGAACAGGCGAGTGTAAACCTCAGAATAATTAACTTGCACTTCATGAAACTGAAACCATCTACAGTCATTTTCTTTCATAAGGTTTCCTCCTTCTGGACATAAAACAGGCTTAATCGGGTAAAAATTCAAATCTTTATCAGAGAAACCTAAAATATAAATCAAATAGCGTGAAAAGTTGCAATGACTTGCATAACGAAAACATTTCTGTTGCCACAGGCTACACAGGGTTATTCAAGGTACACTTTGTGTTGTTCTCCCCCACATCAACATTATTTTTAGCTTTCATCCAGCTGATGATTTGGTCTGGGACTGATTTGCATAAATCAGAGCAGGCATTCATGTTCTATTCATAAGTGTTGCAACGTGCGTGGTATGGTTTGACACTCTTCCAGTTGTTAGACTAGGTGATGGTGATGAAAGACATAAAGTGGGTTTCTGTTTGGATGCCTCTATATCACTCAGTGTTTTAGCTGTGTTGCAGTATATAGTTGTGATTGCCTCCTTGTTGACAGAGGAAACTTTCTCAGCCTACATTTATTTCAGATTCCTATGGAGGCCCAATCTGCATTGGAATAAAAATCACAACTTTTTATTTCAAAATTAAGCCTTTTTTTCATCTTCTTGTGATTCTGAGTCCATATTATGCAATTTAGACTTTTTTTTCAGATGTATTTTTTATATAATTAGACATATAAAGTCAGAATTGTGTTATAATAACTAAAATAAAGTATGATTTGTGAGATATAAAAACACAATTGCAAGTAAAGTGTCAATTACCTTTTATTATTATTATTTTATTCCATGGTGGAAAAAGTCTGAACTGTGAAATATTAACTTTTAGACCCAAACTTGGAATTTCAAGGAAAAGAGTTCTATATAGTACAAAGCTATACAATATAGGTCTGACTTTTTTTTTCTCAGAATTTCAAGAAACAAAGTCTGATTATGGGATAAAATGTTGCAATTAAAAAAAAAAATTTTTTTAGCAGAAATGGGCTTCCATAGATTCTCAGCATTAAACTTTTATTTTGAATACTTTCAAATTTTCTGTACATTGTCACTGCCACTGTAAAACCTCATTTGTTGTTAGCTGGCCAGTTGGGTCAAAGTGAGACCAAAGTTTTCTATCATATAATATTCCTTCAAAAGAAAAAGTTTCATTTAATAGAACTTGAACATGTTTTGTAAACAGACCTTTAAACTGATACATTTTACATAAAAAAAGAAGTGATAAAAAATGATCATATTTGTAAAAATCTTCTAACTTTGACAATTAAGTCAAAAGGATTTTACATTTTAGAGGCTGACACACAGCCTTTGTTTAAGACCATGTGGTTTTGTCTGAGACCGTCAGCCAAGACCCAGATCCAGACCAGGACGCTGAGTCACAAGTGAGTGACAAAAACTCCAACATAGTATATCAATTCAACCTGAAGGATATTAGGGAACTTGTGCTGGGAGCTAATCTAGGATGATATTAATCACCCGTTTACACTTCACTAAAAGCAATCATACATAATCTTCTAAGAGATTTGATGATGCAGAAACTTGCTTTCAGCAACATCAGTCAACGGAATGACTAAAACACAACAAATTGGTTCTCAATATAATCCATCAGAGCATGACCACATCCTGCTACATCAAAATGCCTAGTTTAAAGATGATTTATACACCACAGAATATAAAGCACAAATGCTGCACTTGAGTGCTTAAAACTGGTTTACTGGATTCTCTGTCATTAGAAGCATGCTGGGCCAATTGCTGTTCTTGTAGATTAGACAAAACAAGAGAGGAGAGGTCAAGGATAAAGAAAAGGATGAGCAGCCATTTAATTACAGTTTTAAAGAAACTGGACTGTGTTAAATTGATTTGTTGAAGTGTTTTCTATGAAGACTCAAAGACACAAAAGACATTGAGTTTGTTGCTGTACAGATCTGTGGTGAAGTGATTTGCACAGACCCTGTGCGTGAGCCGAGCCATTGTGTCATGTTTATCATATCTATGCGTCAAATATATTGTGACAGCTTGTTCTATGTCATAATCACAAACAGACACATCAAAGGCTGAAAATCTGTCACAAAGACACTTTGCGCACTCAACTGTTCATCCTCTGCTGAAGAAAAAGCATGTATTTTCCCTCTTATTTGTGTAAAAAATGAAAAACATAAAAGAATATCTGTGATCCGATGGAAACTACAAAGAGACTTCAAATTAATTGGTGTTAAAACAAAATAAAAGAATGCCCTGCAGATCAGTTCTTTGAAAACATCAAATTTGAATTTTATATTTTACTAATTTTAATGCTCCTATTGTGATAGATTACTCTTTAAAGATACTTAAAGGTACAATTTGTAAGATATTTGCAGTAAAATATCCAAAGACCACTAGGCTAGTGTTATATATTTTGTCCAGCTGATTACTAAAAATATCGCTAATGTTTTCAACTACTAGAAAATTCCCATTCTAAACAGTGACACGGGGCAGTGCAGTCGCCTGTCAATGACGTTAGTTCTTCTTCTTCTTAGTTTTATGGAAGATTGCAACCATGGCTTATCAGGTGCATACCGCCACCTACTGTATGGGACATAGAAACCACATGACAACAGTGTTGTGGACAAATGCGGAAGTAGCTTGGCGACAAACTTCAACAGAGATGCCTTTCTCGTCTGTGTATTACTTGACATGTGAGTTGTTTTGATTCATATCTTTACAGAAAAGGTATGCTATTATAATGATCAACAAGATTAGTATAATAGTGCACACACGCCAAATGCTGGGGATTGCGTATCTAGACCCGCGCGGGGATGCGTCTGATCCATAGTCTGATTGTGTCTTTGCATTGACTTTGTATGTAATCTACTAACGCAAATCATTGAACTCGTGTTAAATCTGATTTGATGGCCGTCAGCGGTTGGGTAGAACACAAAAAATCCCATCTTTCCAGGCTCCTTCTTAGCGTCATCAAACCACGTGATTGTTATTGTTTTGATAGTGCGCCCTCTAGTGGCAGGTCCTAAAAACTGTACCTTTAAAGTGCCCCTATTATGGGTAATGAAAGGTACAACGGGGAAAATAACAAAAGTGGGCGAGCAATATGCTAATGTTTAACAACTTGGGATTCATTTTAAAAATGACTAGTTTCAATGATTCAGAGTCGACTCTTTCTTTTAAGAGACTCTAACTTTATTCTTAGTGCACTTTTAGTTTTAAAACTTTGGAGGATGTTTTCATTCACTTAGAGCTTTGGTACACACTGCATGAAAGGTATTTTTCAAAAATCCATAATAGGGGCACTTTGACATTTAGTCTCATTCAGCCTTTTAAAGCATTCTGATATATTTAAAGCATTTTACATTTGGATAAGAGGACATATGGCGTACTATTTTCATTGGATTTAGCTGGAACTGTTCCAGTTCTCTAAGGATCACTGTCAGTTTGCTTTGGTGGATTTACAGTTCTCAGTTATTATATTATTTTGTTAACATTTTGGTCATGTAAATATCTATATTGTACTGTTTTTAAATTTAGGACCAAATATATTCATGTGGGATGATAAGGACAATGTTCTGGCTGCTTTATGTGAACACAAAGATAACTGTGTTGATAATGCAGGGTTGGTGAATACCCTGGACTATAAATCTTGAAGTGATGTATTTCTGGGTGTTGGCTCACAGTCTGACTGGAGTGGCTGCACACCATCACTACTTCATCATTCATGACATCTACAGAGCCACTTAGGGTGACCTGGGAAAATCAATGAACAAATTATTGATGAAGATATGGTCAAGTGAGCAGCGTTCCTTCTCTCTGTAATCCGCGAGAGAAATGGCTGCTGTAAAAGCTCACACTTAATATTTAAGGCCCGAACATAATGTGGAATGCAATCTTTATCAAAGAATACTGTACCAAATGAGATGAGTGCTGTAAGCCTCTTATATGTGAGATCAGTATTCATATAATAATAAGTAAAATATGATCATTTTACTTAAATCTAATCATCTTATGGATAATAATATCTGATAAACTATAAAGCCTAGTCTAGACATTCTTTATCATAAGAATAAAAAAAAAAAAACAATACTCATATTTGCTGGTATTGCATTTATATTTCACACTTGAACACTGCATTTCACAGTCCTTCCTCCTGTAATTTATTTTTGTTTTTATTGTAGTCAACCCTGAGCATTTAGATCACATGAGATTTAGAATACATACATTACATAACACATTCGGTGTTGCTTTGGTTCTATGTAAATAATTCAGCATCAGAGCAGCCTTAAACTTTCCATTGTCATCACAAAGTCAATGACAACATGCTCTTTTAAAAACAAACAATATGAACCAGCTTTCTGTGATTTTGTGCTTTTTGGTAGGAATAAAATAAACAGAGAAAACATTGATTTTCAAAAACATAAATAAAATTCCTTTATTGAACTGCCTACTTCAAGGTAGAAAACATTTAAAAAGAGAGAACAATAAAGATCTGGAAACTCTCTTTTTGTTCAGATATGCCATTCAAAAATAAATTAAAATGAATCTTACAAAAATGACTTTGATTCATGGTGAAGTTGAAAAAAAAATCTAATACCTCTGCCAAATCAGTAAGGTGTAAACAACATTCAGGTTTCAAAATCTCTTTTTTTATCATCTCAGACATCCTTATTTGTCATTGAAATTGCAAGGAAAAAAATTATATATATATATATATATATATATACACACACATGTAATAACTCTGCCAAATCAGTATGGTGTAAACACCATTCTGGTTTCCATGTCTCTTTCTAGATCTATTTTATTATCATAGACATACTAATTTTCCATCGATACATTAATGCATTTATATAGCAATACAGAATTAAATAGTCTGTAAGTGCAAATTTTCGCACTATAAAAGCAACCTTCTTCACACAGGACACATTCAGCACCTCGGATAGCGACATTAGAGATCTGATCGGGCCTTTCACATTTCCCGTCGATATCGCATCCCAACTAAACTTCATAGCAACATTACATAAAGGAAATGCCACTAAGCGGAGGTTAATGCCATGTAGGCATGGTGTAAACATGAAGAACCGACCTAACCCAATGGCCAAGTGCCCTGATAACAGTCGTGGGAAATTTACCCCTAAATTAACGTGCACATCCGTTCGCTTCAAAACAAAACGACTCTCAAAGCACCTCCAAACAGTGAGTAGCTCACCTTTGTAAATGAGATCCTCGGTCTCCAGGTCAAAGCCCTCGCGATGGCACTTTCTCCACAGACCGGAGATCGTGGAATTGAACTGGCGGCTACAGTGAGACTCCATGGCCGTCGCCGAAGCCGGAGCGTGCCGCTTCATGCGCGCCTCCGTCGCTTTCTTCTCATATCCCTTCGGAGGCATCTGGAGAGGCAAGTTGTGATTTGAGATGTAAATGTATCCGGGATCGTTACGCTTGTTTGCGTAGTTCTTACAGCGCTCGCGATGCCGCCGGGCATCCGTCTCGTACCAGTAATCGGTGCAGATGGCTATAACCAACAAGACCAGCGAGCAAACCGCCAAGAAAAGCCCCGCGCTGGTTAAAATCTTAATGGCGGCCATCTTCTCCGCTCGTTGGAGAACCCAGACAGACGCACGGTCCTCCCTCGGCAGCCGTTGTGAAAGGCGAAGCCAGAAAACACACCGGATCTTTAGCAGCTCTCGCACGCGGACATGACCAAGCTCGACTCCAGCTCGATGCGATCTATCGTGGCAGAGCGAGAGGACAGATGTGCTGCTTTTCCACCATCTGTTTTGCTTTTGAGTTGAGGAGAGGGGGAGAGATGGGAAGAGGAGAGGCGATGCGAGGAGAGGAGAGGACCAGTACCGAGTGAGTGTTGCTTGGTGTGAGTGCAATGCTCTCTCTTTCCTCTTGGGCCTAAGCGAACTGAGAAGAGACCAATTAGGTGCTTCACTATTGGAGAGCTCAGGAACACGAGGAATAAGTGATAAACATGAGAGGGTCATTTATTGATTACAAACTTGAGCACAGCATCACAGATCAAACCAGCTTTTCAAATATTTCTTAAAGACTGTATCCTATTCGTTCTCTTGCTCAGCTTGAAGTTTAAACATCTTTCATTATTAGGCTTATGGTGGGGCGTTCCATGAAAAAGGATGCCTTTTACATTTCGGAGAAGTGATTTAAGTAGCCTACATTTTTAAAACAATTTCTTATTGCCATCAATATAAAATGGGACCCAATCTATTTTTTTTTTTTACCCAAATCTGTCTTATAAACATTTACATGGTCAGTCTATGTTTTATAAATAAATCTCATTATATTTTCACTCTGTATGAAACCTGGCTTAACTCCCAAAATGGCCTTTAACCATATATTTATTTTAAAATTATGAAAGATAAGAAAATCTCCTAAAACACAATCTCTAACAAATAAAATAAAATATAAGATGAGATATAGTACTAAAAAAGTCATAACAGTACAAGAGAGTGCATGGAGGCATAACCTGTAAACCCCATTTCAAATCAAATCTAAAATAAAAGCTTTAATTATTTTTCTCCAAACAAAATTGGTGTATGTGCCCATTTTATTTGGTAACACACATTAATACGGCAAATATGAAGATAAGGCAAAAAAAAGCATTGTTAAAACAAAAAAGAAAAAATAATAATTTTCTTACCATGCGTTGCTTTCTTGAGAACAAATATCTATAATAAAACAGTAAAATTAATGTTAGCTATTCATTTTCCAACAGATGTTCACAAGATAAAATTTTTTAATTACAATTTCAGCATTTCCCTTTCTCAAAGTTAAATATAACCAAACACACACACACACAGAGAGAGAGAGAGAGAGAGAGAGAGAAAATGTCTTACATATTCTTTGGATTACCTGAAAATGTTGATATATTAGCACTTTCAGAAAAGTAAACAAAACCAGATAGAAAACTGCTCAAAGGAAACTCCCAGAAGACAACACGGTCTCCCGCCCACATACAGCAGCCTGTCTTCTGAAACATTCCCAGTCACAATAAATAAAACAGAACACATCCTACCCATACTAAAAGAACTGAGAAAGTACTTTTTTTGTACTGTGCTATGACAAAACACATTCACAGCAAAATCTCAAACTTGATAGACATTTGCCCTTCCACATCACATCCAGCGGGTGAAATGTTTTACAGTCTAAAACCTTGCATCTGTCCTTTCAGACGTGGTCTTTTTCTTTCAGTATTATTCTCCTTCACTGCTCCTCTCTGTATGTTTCTCACCATTTCCCCATGATCAGGTGCACTCAACTCTTATATTAATATACTTGTGTGAACTGTAGCAGCACTAACTCACCACCTGCCATCCATGGAGGTGGCCCACAGAGAGGGAGAGAAGCACTGAGAAGAGTTTCAGAAGCGTGGGAGGTTCAGGTCAACATACAGGAGGAAAAAAAAAATCACATTAGTATAAGCAGCCTTGTTTTAGGTGCCATCAAAAATGGTTTGAAGGACAAGACATAAAGCCTTTCAAATATAAAAAAGGCTACATATCATTGAGTAAAGTTCCAGGCAGTTTCCCACAAAAAGTGGACTCTGTCAGGGCAGATGACAAAGGAAGACAACCCACAGGCTAGTCGTTATGGCAACAGTCCCTTGCCAAACAGACTGTGTTGAAATAGGACAAGTGTGAACACAAAATCAATACCACCCCCTGATTCCCATATGACATTTCAGACCCAGACTGTGCAGTAAAAATGTGCTTGTGGCACGCATCTTGGCATAGCTGACAGCGTTGCAGAAATGCTTCTTTGAACACACACAAGACTTGGAGCGGCAGGCAATGCAAGCCATTTGTGAGTATGACATATCAAAAAGCAAAGACCTTGCAGACTGCATGGGACAAAATGGACTCAAAAAAGACTCCAAGCAGCTGTCATCCAAGCAAATAGCATCAGCATAGAGGAACAGTAGTGGAAGGCCAACGCTCATACAAACGTCACAGAAACATGGTCTAGGTTGCTAACGGTTCAACATGGTGGGGAGTCCATCTCACGAGATTGATTTAGCATAATGGTTCCTCCGCATGGGCATGTAACAGCAATTTAGCAGGTCATGTGCAACATATGCTGGAAACATCGAACCCTCATTATTGAATGCATTTTCCTACTTCGGGAAGGTACTGTATATGGAGTGTCAATCAAAAGCAGAACTCCTAAAGAATCCATTAACTTTAATTCAATAGAAAAGACCTGTTTCGAAAGGCACTCACTCAACATACATCACTTTGGTGTCACGAGCAATCTACTGTATGGTTCTGAATCTAAAAAATGAAAAATAAAAGTGAAATATCACAAAGATATGTTAGCAGTTTGATAAAACTGAAATAGAAAAAGCTGTTGATGGTTAAATGTATGCCAGAACATGGCCCTCAAACGTACCAAAGAAAGGTAAATCAAGATGAAACCGTTTTCGTCCCTTAAAGGGATAGTTCAACTCAAAATAAAAAGTGTCATCTTTTACTCACCCTTGTACTGTTTCAAACCAACATTACCAACATTGTTTGAAATGGTTTTATTTTTTGGGTGAACTACCCCTTAAATTGAAGTAACGTGTTTTCAGAATTTCTGTCTTTATTTGCACTGAAAATTTAATAATCTGATGTTAAAGAGGTAGTCACCTAAAATGTAAATTCTTTCATCATTTATTCACCCTCATGTTGTTCCAAATCTTTAATCAATTTTGTTCAGCTGTTGAAAATGAGTTGATAGCCATTGACTTCCATAGTATAAAAAAATACTACTACTGTGGAACTGCCAACTGCTTGGTCACCAACATTCTTCAGAATGCTAGTAAAGGATGAGATTTTCAGCAGTAGAGAAGCGACACTTTGCTAGGAGGCAAGCAAATGATTTAGATCGGACTGCTGAACTGATTAATACATTTCTACAAGGAATACAATGCTGGGAGCAATGCTACTCCTACGAGTAAAAGTTGTACAAATAAATCAGACTTCACAACAGTTTGGAATCAAACTGTAATATTTCTTTATTTCAAATATAACACTGTGAGGACTTACAAGTTCGACATTTTTCTTTCAACATGGCATTGTTTGCAGAATAAATATATATAATCTCTTTTCAATTATTTACAATCTGGCAAAGACTGTTCTGACCTGCCATGTGACACGTTCAGAACATTCTTTTCAGTAACAATCCATATACTCTACTCTTAAACAGACAATCCATTTATTAACCATTTTAGCTTTTGAGAAATGTGAATAAAATGGCACCAAGTCAGTTAAGTAAACAAAGTGTCTGCTTATGAATCCATCAATCTATTAGTCGAAATCACTCAAAACTATGTATTGCAATGCCAGGACCACAATGAACTGTACAGAAAATCAGTAAATTAGAGCTAAATGCAGCAGTGTAGTGGCTATCAGGACACAATCAGCATCAAGACTAAAGACTGTAAGAAAAGACAGACATCACGATTTAAAAAAAAATGACTGAGGAACACCTGAAAAGAAGGCTACTTAAGTATTTCAAAAGTGTTTGACAACAGGAGTGTGTTCACTGATGTATGTGCAATTAGGAATATGTAGTCATGCAGAGTGTGGAGGTCTCAATTTGAGCAAATGAAGCATGAAATGAGCTTGTATAGATTTCACTTCAACAGAAAGACTTCTAAAAGTGAAGCCGTATTAGTTTATCGAAACGCAATGATGATGACCATCAAAAATCTGATTATGTAAGCATATGTGCTTGTCTCTTAATAAAGGATAAAGTGTTGACTTGTGAAACCTGCATTCCATATAATAAGCAAATAAGCAAATCACATTGATGTAACCAACTGACATTGGAAATGTGTTTGACATAGAAAATAACCTATCAGAAACATGAAGAAGAATGCAAAATATTACCAATTGCAACCAGTTATTTTTGGAGCACCTTTTGCCCAAACCTGTTTTTCCCTTCACTTTCAGCTGGTGCTTGTCAGGCATGAGTTCAGTTTTAATCCGGACACAGAAGTGTATGAAGGAGAAGACTAAAACACATGGACACAGATGGAAACACCTGATTGTCAAAGCTGTTTCTTCTACATGGTCTTTGGGGGTGACAAAAATGATTTAAAGCATAACCAGTGGAGTGAATTGTCCCCAATCCTCCAACATGCTAGGTAGCACTCTTGATAAAAGCAGTTCTCGTCTGTGGCTAGTCCATGATGACTGAGAGAAGAGCCATGACTGCTATCCCACAAAACAACAGCAGAACCTGTAGAAAGGAGTTCCTGTGGGAGCAGGGCACATGATCGTGAACATTCAGTTTATTTCATATGTGAAGTATGGCAGGATTTTACTGTGGGAGACAAACAGACAGAAAGACCCCATTTCTCAGGGAAGTGGACACCTTACCTAGGGTTGGTCTCCTGTAGCAGATCAGGTACCACATTGACCAACGCAATGTAGAGAAAGCCACCTGAGGTGAAGGGCAAGATCCAGGCAGTGGCATTCTCTAGAAAGACACATGAGAAGAACCAACACTGAAGAATATGTTTGATAAGGTGCTTATGAGTTTTCCACAAATAAAAGTCTTGTTAGGCATGGAATGGTAAGTCACAAATAAGGAAGAACAACATTGCAACTAACAACAAATGTTGACAATCAGAAGAAACATGAAAAGCTTAAAGATATAATACATCTCTTAAGCCTTATAGAGACTATTATAGCAATCCTATATGATTATTGCAAATCACATTATGCGACACTGATCTAATAAACTTGGGTATGACATGCATGGATACTGTTTTATGATGACACCTACTAACCCGTACGCTATGTGTAAACATGGGTCATAGCAGTAAACACACTGGGCCTCATTTACAAAATTTTAAATAAAATAATTAACAAATTAACAAAAGGGAAGAAAAAACACTGTGCAACAAGTAGCCTAAAGGATTTAATCCATCTGATCGCACAGGAGCCTCACGCACACACAAACAACATTAAGTTCTACCATTGACTGACATTTCAGCCATTCATCATCAAACTAAAATGCAGTCAACCAAACATAAAAGTTACACTGTTTATTTTAAAAGGCCCGGTGTACATAAAATCAGCATGCAGCACCCAAACAAACATTTTTGTACATGTGAAGGATTTTACATGGATATTACAACATGAGGCAAGTGTAAAGCTATGTTTAAGATATATGATGAATAATAGTTATGCAAACAAACATGGCAAAAACTTGTGGTATGAGACAGATGTGAGCCATATGCCGTTTCAGTTTTGCTTGACATTTGTACGCTGTTATATTGTAATATGAATGCCACTATATAGCCTAATTAGTGTTATATTTTCAAGTTTAATATATCATTTTATAACTGCTTATTTTTAATTCTTGTTCTGTTCTGAATACCATTAAGTTAAAATATTTGTTGTAGAGTGAGGGGAACTATATAGACTGTTTATATTTACTAGTATTTTAAAAATACATATAAATTACGTCCTCTTTTTGGCCGGGTTTCATTTCTCGGTGTCGTAAACTCTAGGGGTGAGGTTTCTAAACTAGGTGTTTTTAGGTGCGTGATATTCAAATGACGACTGTTTTCAGCCGCCACTTTTATCAACATGGGATTATTCATACTGTACGACATAGGACCACCGATTGGAGCCAAAATCACAGAAATCACCATGACTGTTTCACGATTTGCCTGACTGGGACAGCCGAAAATCATTGCAGTGTGTCTCGGGCTTAATGCTCACAAAGTTTGCATTTAAACTACTGTAACAACAGTAACATGAAATATTATTACAATTTAAAACAAGTGTTCTCTATTCTCAGCAGCCATTACTCCATTACATTATTATCAGTCTTCGGTGTCATGATCCTTCAGAAATCATTCTAATATGCTGATTTGGTTCACACAATAAAGATTTATTATTATTATCAGTGTTAAAAACAGTTGTGCTTAATTCTGTGGAAACCGTGAATATTTGTCTTCAGTATTCTTTGATGAATAGTAAGTTCAAAAGAAAAGCATTTATTTAAAATAACATTATATTTATTGATTTCTTACTAAATACAAGTTAGAATTTTTGGTTTTATTAGAAAAATCATAGTGACCCTAGACCTTTGAACAGTAGTCTGAGAGCGGAGAGATGTCTTGAGGACTGTGGTGTCTCACCTGCCCCATGCTGTGATTGGGAGCAAAGAGCAAAACATGCCCCCAGGACTCCTCCTAACGCTGTAGAGAGCTGCATGCGGGCTGCTTTCCAGCGGTCAAATCCTGCTCGCAGCAGAATGGCAAAATCTCCCACCTTTCCGTAAAGACAGAAATGTGTGCACAACAACAGAAATTGGTAAGTCCTGAGTACTATAAAGTATTGAGACATTTCACTCTTGAATGACTACTTGCTCATTCCAAGTCACTAATATTAAACAGTTATCGATCGGTTAAAAATTAAATGCATTGTTCCTGTATACTAATTACCTGGCTGAAACTCAACAGACAGAGAAAGATACTGACTCACGTACCTCATGAGGGATCTCATGAAGCAGAATAGCGAATGTTGTTAAGCAACCGACCTGTTAGGACAAGTAAAAGAAGGTATCGTAAATATATTGTAGTATACCCTTGTTTTCTAATTCAACCAGGGTAGGGCAGCAAAATCATATTTTATAATCCAGACCATGTTTATTTGCAAACATATATGTTTAACTGAATGTCAACAGAGGCTAAAACAGTGAAATGGCACAGTTCTCCATCTAACTCTCCCTTGTATTACTGCAGCCAAAAATGTACATCCAGGCCAGTGAGCAAATGTGTAAAAGTGTGTTTTTCTGTGCAAGTATAGTGGTTTCTGTTGCACCAAGTCCATTTCCTCTGTAACTCCCTCCCCACGCATGCTGGGAGCCTTATGCTTCTCCACCTGCACTTCAGCTTCACAAAGCCATATATATATACTGCTGCACTATAAATATTCCCACACATCACAAACATCTCCATCTCTCTGTTTGCAGTGATTACCATTGACCAAAATAATTATGGGGGATGTGATTAGTTTAAGGTCTAAAATGCTTAAAAGTGGCCAACCCATATTATATTTACACAGGCACTCTCAATCTATTTATAAAGCACATAAAGTCATAATTACCAGACATACAACTGCCCTAAACAGATCTGTTCACATTAATAGTGCACTCTATAGCAGGCTGTGCTAGCAGCAACTGGCTTTCCTTTACTTTACTGAGATCTGTAGTAGTAAGAATGAAGGCTGAATCCTATTTATATGGAATTGATCTCTGTTTGCTCTTACCTTTCTGCTTACTAAGAAGCTCCCTGCCACTGCCAGCCCATGAGTGAAGTTATCAATGCAGTTAGCAAGAAGGTTTAGATAACCACTTGTCTGAAAAATAAAGAAACAAAGTAAGAGAAAAGATAACAGGTAACAGACACTTAAATGCTGTATGATTGGCTCCAAGGAAATGGTCCTAGTACTTGTCTGTAATAATCTAATAACCCCTTAGACAAGGCATGATTTGTGTGTGCAGCTTACCTTTATTTTCTTTGGCTCTGTGTAAACGCTGATGTCAGTCTTTGGCTTGGAGTCGGAGTTGTTGTTTGAGCAGATGCCATTTGTTTGTGGCGACACAGAGACCTCGCTGCTCAGATCTGTTGAAGACGACTAGTTTGGAAAGAGAGGGAACACCACAGTAAGTATTTCTAACAAACCTGGGTCTCATTTCACAGCATTCAAGAGCAATTTTAACTACTATCAAATCAAGATTAAATCGAATGCCAAGAAAACTGAAATAGTTACACTACTATTGAATGGTTTGGGGTCAGCAAGATTGATTGATTTTAATAACACTTATTTAGCAAGGATGCATTGTTATGAAATCTCTTGAGGGGAATAAGAGACTTCTTCCAAAAAGACTTCAACATTTTACCGACCCCCAACTTTTTAAAGGTTATGTACAAGACCCCCCCCCCACCACCCCAACAATCCAAATTTAATACAATTTTATTCGCCAGTACTGCATATTTTAAACATTTATTCAGTGCTACATGTTATAAGTACACTGCTAAAACATGTTCCATTCATTTTTATAAACTGAGGAAAATGTTTTGTGGGAATTTCCAGCACACCACTACTCTGTAGACTAAGGAGATCAAACAGACTTTTTTCTTAGATCAACTCATCGCCACACTTATAACACTGAGTTGAGCTCCTACAGCTTTCTACAGAGCATTACCAATTACCACAAATTTAAGCATGTGTGTGATTAAAAACATTTCTGCTTCTAAATTCACATAATTCTTACCACGGGTTGAGGAGACAGAAATGGCTGACAAAGGCTGACTGTGAGAAAACAATCGTCCTTTATAGCAGCAGGTATTTTAGATTGTAATACCAGAACTAGACACTTCCTCCCTGTTCTAGCCCACAGTCTGTAAGGCCTCTCAGCTGTGGTTTCTGTGCACCGTGGCTGACTTCTGTGGCCCGTCTGTCTGCTGATGGCAGCTGCTTCCTGCTAGAGGCTATTTATAGCTACCCAAACAGAGCAGAGGCTATCAATCAAACTCCCAGGTATCCCGTAAGCAAGGAAGAAGACTCAGACATAAGCATTCACAAACAGATTCAAGTCATAGACCAAGTCAAATTAAAAGTTATAATTAGAAGGGAAGGGGAGGGGGTGTGGTGGACAGGGCACTGCAGGTCCCCTCTGTTTGCTTGTGATCTTAATGTCCAAGGCACTGAAGACTCACGCTAAAAAGTGAGAGGGCTGATGTCATGTCTACACTCGAAAGGTAGGCAGAACAAAACGGTAATTCGTTTGTTTTAGGAAGCATCTAAAAGCAAATATTTCAAGGCCTTAAGCTGTTATATCCCTCAGGGTGGAGCCCAAAAAGTGAGAAAGTATGCATTTGTGTGTGTGTGTGTGTTTAACTGACTGATGCAATATGCTGAAATAAGGCCGGAATAAAAGGGGTTTGGTTGTTCTTCTTGAAAGCCAAAAACAGTCCTGTGGGTATTTGAATGGGACATGAGTTGTAAAGTTCAAATATCCATCTGACGAAAAGTGATTCACGATCCGTGACCCTACAACATTCCTATAGCATCTATTATTCAATCAGGACTATTCCCTCTCTCTCTTTGTGTTTTCCCCGAACATCCTAATCTTTAATAAACAAGTTTAAACAAACAGCTGCAATAAACCAGTCAGAAGTTTAAAAGACATTTAAAGACTGATGAACTTTTTTTCCAGAAACTCAACATCAAAGACAAAACTAGTGTTAATTTTGTCAGCTATTTTCAATTTTAGTCTTAAACCTTGTGCACATCAGGACGATTATCGCGTGCACTTAACACCAGCATTCTTCGACGCATCTTGTGTTCATACCCAAGCGGATTTCACTGCCAATGAGCCGAGTAAACGTGCAAATTCACTCTCTGACATTACATGGTGCTTAATGAAAAACCAAAATTGAATCCAATTTGATCTGCAATTCTTCTACATAACTCCCCCTTATCAAGATTTTTGTAGTCGCTGTCGCGTTTGTCAAAGCCTTTTGTGTTCAGACATCAATGAGACCAGCAGATCTACACTCAACTTGCCTCGATGAATCTTCTTTGTCTACTTACTTCCTCGTCATTGTTAGGAATCAATTTGTGCTCTGCAAAACCGTTTTGTGCTCAAGTGCCACCAAGTCATGTTTTATTGTAACTTCAGCAGCTCCAGACACATGAACAAAACTGCCAATCTCATTGGTCGGCCAGTTTTAACAAGGCACGTCAAACTAAAAAAAAATGAGCCCGAAGCATTTTAAAAATAAAAATTATAAAAAATAATTTTTTACACCTGCAGTTTTGCGTATTTTCAGTGTGCACACTCACACTGCCGCCATTTGTTTAGTCAACAGGTGTTAAGCATCGATGATAATCGTCCCGGTGTGTACAAGCCTTTAGTCTGGTGTTAAATATACTTGATAGTTTTTTATCAAATTTAGTCAACCTTATCCTATTTAATTTTAGTCAACTAAAATTCTCACCATTTTAGAACTCATGAAAGCTCGGGTAGTGGAGGCTTGGAGAGCAGTCCACAATTAAAAAAATTTTTCAGTTTTTTTTGACAAAAAAAGAAAAAGATTTTGGTAAAGTTTTTATCTTTTTGAATACATTTTAGGCTTGTCTTCTTATGTCCATGAGATTGCATGTTGATATAGTCTTAGTTATCATTATAGGCGGAGTTTAGGAGGGGGGTAGCACCATTTTGGAGAATATCTGATGGAAGTGAATAGCGTACGTTGTTCTGTGTCAGCCACGCCACAAGGAACAACATACGCTATTTTGATCCAGCGTATATTCTCCAAAATGGCGCTATGCTAATGTTGAGGAGATGAATTGTTTAATGAAGTAATTGTTTTTTGTTTTTTTACACAGAAAAGTGTTCTTGTCGCTTCATTAAATTCAGACTGAACCACTGATGGCAGATGGACTATTCTGATGATGTCTTTCATAATTTTCTGAACCATCCTGGACTGTGTATTTTACTTGGCAGTCAATGGGACAGTCACAAGCCTCCCGGTTTTTATTCAAAATATATCAAATTGTTTACCCCCAAAAAGACAAACAAAGCTTTTACGGGTTTGGAACGACATGACAAAACTTTCATTTTGGGGTGAAGTAACCCTTTAAGACTCACCCTCAGCTTGTGACAGCTGAAGTGGATCTTGTGAAATGTGTGATTTCTCTTGATCACTCTTGAAAAACTTAAAGTACTGAAGGACAAATATCCAAACTTTTTCAGACTACTGCAGCTTGCACTCATGCTGCCAGCTGGTTTGCCTAAATCAGAAATAAGATTCTCAGTTATGAGAACAAGAAACTGGCTCTAATCTTTAATGGAACAGGACAGATTCTCAGATATTTCTCTACTGCACATAGAGAACAATTTAATTGAAAATTTATCAGAAGAGATAACGTTAGTGAAAGAAAGATAGTGGTCATTATGCAGCTTGGAAAAAGAGGCGGCTTTTTTTCATTAGGTACTTTTTTTTTTCTTTTTACTCTTTGTATAACAGTCATTGTTAATTCTAAATGAATATAATTTTTAAGAATGTGTGTTACATAAATATATGAAATGTTGAATACATGCTAGTGGCTCTCTACAAGTGGGTGCCCCCACACACACATAAAAGTGTAACTCAGCCAATGATTATCGTTTATTGGCCTTATTCTGAAAAAGCATAGCTCAAAAACATTTTTAAGCTCAAAAGCACTTGTACCTTTTTTTTTAGTTAAATAGAAAAAAATAAATAAGAATAAAAACTGGGCTATAATTATCGTATACTACAGGATGGTTAATGTGGATGTATAAAGTGTGCAAGTCTGTAGAGTGCATAACTCCAACATCGTGCTTTGGCTCCCCCATGAGGTTCAGAATTGCATTGTTCCAATGTGGACAGGAGTCAATTGAACTGATTCAAGGTGCTGGAATATGTAAGAACAACACATGTAACTTACTTCAGTTCTTTGGCAGAAAGCTTTGCTCTCTTGGTCACTGTCTTCATCTGGGAATACTTTTTCCAAAATGAGAAAGGACAGCAGACCCCCTATCAACCACAAACCCTGCGTATGATAGTGCCTGTGGGACCCATCTATCCAACACATGCAAACACAAGTTTTATTAATTTTTTTTTTTATAAACAAAGAAAAAATAAATAACTTCATTAAGCTCTGTCCAATGCTGTTATTGTTTACTAAAACCACTTAAAAACCTTTAATAAAATAAAATATCAGATGAAAAACTTTATAAAGGAATAACTGTATATAAGAAATGTTGCATTGGAAACTAACTGAAATGCATTAAATATATCAATAAATGAAATGCATTAATAAATCTAAATGAAAATGTAAAAATAAAACTAATAAAAAATGATAATGCATAATTACTCAAATTAAAAAGAAAACTGAAAAAATAACATTAAATAACTGTATGCTTGTATACTATAAAATAGTAAAATAACACGCTCTCTGCCTTAAAAACTGTACTGTATATTGAACAAACTTGCCTTTATTAATAATATTTGAAAAGCTTTCAGCATTATAATATGATCAAACAAAAATATCAACTATAATAGTAACAAAATACACAGTGTGGACTTCTAAAAAAATGTAAATAGCACTGTGTGAGCCTTGAATCCCAAAAATTAAGACATATGATCAATAAAGGGACTAACATTTGCTTCAAAGTAATTATGACTAAATGCCATTTTTCATATCGATTTCAGTACCACAGTAAATCTGTGAAACTGGAGCAGAGATACCAGAGAGAAAAGGGTTTAGCAAAGGTCAGTTACTACACACTATTGATGTTAAAATTTTAAAAAGGCATAGTCTCATGCAAAACAATGTAAGGGATTCCCATTCAGGAGAGAGAAACGGGGAGGAGATGAATGACAAAACCACAGGTTTATACCTACTGGGAGTTACAGGAAGGGTTATTAAAAAAAACAGACCAAAAAGAAACAGAAACCGAACTGAGATAAGACTAAGAAACAGAAAGATCACAAAGATTATGATTAATGCATGAGCAACAACAAATGTTATATATAATGTGAAAATTCTTACCAGGACTGGAAGTGTAAGCCCAGGCTTCAGGAAGGAGATGAAGAAACACGTCGCCTAAGAGACCACCAATGGCAAAACTCAAGAGCTTCTTCAGCTTCTGACACCCAGCTGCAAACAGTGAAGAGCATCAGGGGAAGTTCATAAACAAACATTAGCAGAAATGCTTGATATGCAACACTCCAAAGATCTTGCCGTGTTAAGCAAATCGAGCAAATCCTTCACATAAAGCAGATGGTGAAACCACCATACAGTTGCAAAATCATTCTACAAGTTCTTACATTTAATTATTATTTTGTTTTTCATACAGCTTAAGCTCTGAAGCTGCACAGCTTTAATAAGCTACTTTTGCAACTGTAAGAGCTTATGGGAATATACAGTAACAGACATAAATTATCTAAATCCAATACTCCAGACTGCTTTGGAAATCATGTGGTCAGTCTCTGTGGTACAGGACACACTTATAATTCAGGCTAACCCTCTTCTCCCCTGCCCATTGCAACCTCTACTGGTAAATCAAAACAGACCTTCTCTTAAGCCGGTCTACTTCCTGACACTGCCAGAATCCGGTCTATTTCTGCATGACTGATATCATCGCAGACAAAAGCTTCACAGAGCAGCACTGCGCTCTGCACAGATCTTTGGAGTGCGACCTGTCAACCATATAATGTTATTGCACACTTTTTGGCATGGTTCTTTTGGGTCTTCTATTGAACGTCCGCTAAATCAAGAACTATTTAGACAAGCCATGACAGGTGTAGCTGAACAAATTCTTTTATAGGTCAAGCATGCTCACACAACACATTTTCCTCAGTGATCGCTGAATACTGTCTCTACAAGATTCTTCATATCAGTTTGGGCAAGATTCCTAAATGTAATCTAATACAAACATAGTTTAAGGAAGATTCCATGAGGTCAGTCCCCAAAATGAACGGGTCTGCTCATGACTCTAACATGTAAAATGTTGCATTTTCTGTGCCTCCTATTAGAAACAAAACCATAGATAAATCCAATAATTCTATTGACTGTACCTATAACCTTCTGTGACCTTGTGTTTAATTTATAATTAAATTGACTATCAAAAAGTTATTGTATTAGTATTATAACCATGGCTGGGAAATTACTTTACCATGGTATGAAAAACTAAATGTGGAACCAGGCATAAGCAGGGAAAATCCCACGGAGAACATGAGCTTTAAGTCAAATGAGCTCTGATTTAATGTAACCAAACAACTGAGGACCTAAATCAGACTACAAGCCTGTAATAATAACAAACACGTGTCTATTTGTCACACTAGGCCTGATGTGTGACCAGAAAATTTGAACAATTTTTCCTTTCTGCTCACAAACTATAGATGACCTGCACATGGCCAGAAAGACTCATCATTTTTCCACCTCTGATAGAATGAACAAAGAAGAGACACAAAATACTAGATCTCAGCCCATTAGTCTGCATAAGGACACTGTTGTGAATATCTGGACCAGCTCTGAATGTAACACAATGCTACCTCTACCTGATCTGCTCAGCATGTAACCTGATCCTAGATTAGCTGTTACAATGAGCTATTCACATACACACAGAGTCACAGACCTAGATCACAAAAGCATGCAAGCATAAGTTTGACTTACCCTCAGATTTTAAAGCTGTTCCAGCTTCAATGGGTATCACTATGAGTGGAAAGACACCACTGAGTCCGACGGCGATCGATCCCACAAGGGAACAGAACCAAACATCCAAGTTATCTATTATGGAGAACAGCTCGTTCAGGTACTGGAGGCCTAGGAGGTCCTTAATGCACCATGGTCCTGGTCCTGCAGGTGCAGTCTTTGCTTGGGCCACAGCAGTCTGAGCCATCATCTTCCCACCAAGGGATGACGCCAGTAGGGCGGCGCCAAGGAGCAGCACAGCCAATGCCCAAACGGGCTTCTCCTGTCCTGCGCTCATCAGCCCAGACCTCCGCAAAGTATTTGGAAGAAACATGTAGGGTGCTGTAAGGCAGAGAGGAGCCTTCAAACAAAATTTCATGAAGTGGAAAGATTAGTTGAGTTTGAATGAGGTTTAGGGTTTCTTAGACCCAGACTAAACCAATAGGCTAGTTAGCTTATTGTGGTAGACAATTAAAACAAACTTCGCCCCCACCAAGATTCAGCGTTACATCTCTTAAACTGTATTACTATTGGATGCATAGAAATTCTAAAACTGACTACTCACACTTAATTTTTACGCTTTAACATTTTAACCACAGCAACTTTCAAAAGGATGCAACTTAATTTACTTTACAAGTTCAAAACAAGTGCAACTTAACACCTTAGAAATGTATGTACTGTGTCTGTAAGACATTTATGTTGTTTAAAAAATATATATATATAAAAAAGAAAAAACAATTTGCAATTCCAGGGGAAGCCTTGCCCTCTAGCTTGGCCTCCAAATTGAAAGGTCTGGATATGGTGACTAAGTGCTTCCACTCCTATCTACCCCCCCCCCCCCCCCCCAAAAAAAAAAAAGCCTATACACCAAATAAAAAGACACACATTCAAAAGACCATGGCAACATGAGTCACAACCTACAAAAACAGCACACCTTTTAGGTCCTTGCTGCCAACACAGGAAAATAATCTACATAGAGATGAAAACATGATATCAGATAATGCATTAGAGTCAGGCCAAATACAATCCCTTCAAATAGTGTATAACTAGCACCCATAACAATGAGGATAAATGTATTCACCGGTCTTCAGCAGCTGATCTTTATACAATATTGAAACATTGCATTTGAGTTTAAATTGTCTTTATTTCACAAATATGTAAAGAATATACACGTGAAACCAACATACTTTATATTTACTTAAACTCATGCTTTAATCATACATACTTTATAAACCTGGATATACGACCTCCGTTATGGGTGGACGAAAATGCAAATGTAACAGTAACAGAGGAGCAGGTTTGGACGGTCTGTGGACGTGCAGGAGTGGAGGGAGCGGCGAGATTCCTGACAAATTCCAGCCCCGCTGGGCTTTAAAAACACGCCAAAGTTTGCTACGGTTCTGCGTTTGTCTGCTAAACTAATTAAAACAACAAGAAGGCCCAAAGACAAAATCGTCCATTTTATGATAGCCTACTTATTGGCGATGATGAGTCTGTCTATACGCAAAACACAACGTTGTTGCAATGTTTCTGATAAAAACAACGGTGCACGCAAACTACATCGATACAAAGTTGAGTGCCTTGGAAAACAAACCGCTGTCTACAAGATAAGCAGCAGCGGAAAAAAAAAACCGTTTGGTCTTACCCGGCTGAAATTCCTACAGTTTTTCCTCCGGCTTGACCCTGCCATCCAGGCACTTCTTGTCTAAGAGCAGGAGCACTGCAGCAGACAGTCTCCCGATTTCCCTCCTGAAGGATTTTCCACCGTCAGCCACGTCTCACCGACCGGAAGTGCATTTCCATCCGGCGCAGAGAGGGGCGGCCTGAGCGCGCGCTTTACCATAGACAGAGGAGGAGACTCAAGTAGCAAACATGTGAAGAACGTGCTGGAAGAATATGGTTATTTAACCCGCTGAAAAAGGGCAAAAGGTAATAATACAAAAGTACTTCAGTTTAATCAAATCTCTATTCAGATGGAAAGAGTATTGAAACAACATAATAACCTTCACAAATCAATACTTTTATTTTTTGTAAACGTAAAGACAAGGCCTCTCCAAAGGTTGTCTTGATGAGCTTCTGTAGTTCATCTTTGTATTGTCTCTCCAGACGTTTGTCTGAAGTTTAGTTACTGCTGACTAATTAAAAATGAAGGATGAAAAGTGAAGATAATTTTCAAACTCAGGTTTTTGAAGTTTGTCTACAAGTAGTTCACCTAAAAATGAAAATTCTGGCATCATCGATTCACCATCATGTCGTTCCAAACCTGCAGATGAAAAAAAGTGTACTAAATTAAAGGGTATTTCAGTGGTACTCTCTATAATTTACTTAAAGTGCTCTATTTTCACATACTAATTTTGTACTTAATATGGTAATATATATATATATATATATATATATATATATATATATATATATATATATATATATATATATATATATATATATTTGTACTTCTTAAGATAATCTTAAGAACATGTAAGCATACCCAGCTCTGCTATTTTCATACACCATGAAAATGAACTAAATATATATATTTAGTATTTAATTACCACTTGTGGTAGCACACTAAACTTGAACACATCTTTCATTTACTCATCATACATAGAAAATATACATATTATTCAAAATATAATAATAATAATAAATACATAAATTATTTGTATTGTATTATACATTAAATATTTTATGTCAAATGTAGGCCTATAGTAAATTCATTTTTGCCGTTTTTGCCTTTATTGGGATAGTACAGTGTTGAGGACACAGGAAGCAAAGTGGGAGAGAGAAAGGGGGGTGGGATTGGGAAAGATTTCGAACTCAGGACACCTTCTTTCAAGAACAAGGTTTACGAAGCTGACCTTCACTATAGTTGTTAATGGAGTCCTTTAAAAGTACAGTCTAGTACACTATTAATATGTAATTTGTAGCACTTTTCCCACATTTAAGATATAGCATTTTATGCTAAAAACATACTTATTGTTAAATTATAATTGTATGACACATTTAACCTACAATTAATATGTTTCTACTGTATTTTTCATGAAAATCCATTAAAGTAGAACCTATTGATAGTATATCTAACAATACAAAAAAATCTAACATTTTATGTTAAGTGTTCATGTAAGAAGTGCACATATAGAACACTTCTGTATATTAGGTTTACTTTATCTGACTACACTTAAAATGTATTTAAGTGTTAGTGCTTATTAGTGCATTTATATTATGTGTGAGTAACACAGTTTGGAGAAGTACTGTAAATATGCTTTTAATAAGTGTATTTATTGTGTGTAACTTTTACAGTTTTATTTAGCAAACATATAAGAATGTATTACAAATTTACTTGCTTGTATTTAAGTAGTTTTTAGTGCATTCAGGTATACTGTACTTTTACCTGGGCATATGAGATTCTTTCTTCTGCTGAACACAAAAGAGCATATACTGAAGAACATATTTAACACTGAATATGTTCGACAACATTGGACCATTTTGATTTTCAAAACATGGACAAAGCTTTTTTTTTTATATATATGCTTTTGGAAAGTTTTTTTTTTTTGTAATATCTGAAAGTACACTCTTAACATAAGTCAATCAAGCATTATTTAATTATATAACTGTAGTAATTAAAACTTGATAACCATGTATGAATGCATATTAGTCATTTTAACTGAACTTTGGACTGGTGCTGGAGCTGGAGCTTTTTTGGTCGTTCAGTGTTTCTGTAAAAGAACATTTGGAAAAAACGAACAAAAATACTGATAAGATAATAATGAAACGAATTCTAAGAACAATATAAGGGTACGTTCACACTGCAGGGCTTAATGCTCAATTCCGATTTTATTTTAAAAATTGATTTTTTTGCAAGGCCGTTTACATTTCCAATTAAATGCGACCTTTTTGTGATCTACTGTGTGAACGTGAAATGACCCAGAAGTGACCCGCATGCGCAGAAGAGTACTCAACGGTGAACGACGTCACTCGTTGTTTGCGGAAGTAGCTAACGTTAAACATGGATGTCAACAACAGTGTAGTCAACAGGGGAGCTCTTTTTGCAATATTACAGTTACTTTCCCAACGGAGCCAGCACAATTACAATCTTCTCGTTTTAAGATGAAAATTAAAAAGAAGGAGGAGAGCAAGGTTTTTGGCCATGGCGTTTTGTGGAGCAGTGTTAGCAACGTCGGTACAGAGAAACGCGTGGGTGCGGAGCATAGACAGTAAAAGAAATGGACACAGCGACCCCATTGGAACTCAATTGAGACAAGTGAAGCCCATTTTTAGCATTTTTTAGCACTTCCGTTTCTGACGCGCAGACTCAAACTAAGCTTGATGACGTCAGCAACCTGTCTGACAGATGTAAATCTTCTAGTAGCTGTGCGTGCAAACTGCCATCGTTAATCTTGCAGAGACGGCGAGCTTGAGCGGGGATTTCTTTGGCGTGAGTGAGCAGGAGTAAGTATTCTGATTAATTATTTTGTATAGTATTTTAAAATGTAACGCCAGTACGCCATATTAAGTTAATTGCCTGCGAGCTTCTCCTCCTGTCTGTACGGTAATGCGACAGAGAGTCGCGTGGTTATGATGCAATCGTTAGCCTATTTTTACAAAAACTGTTTCAACGGGGCCATAATGTAACATAGAAGGTAATGGAGCCCTTTATACATTGTCATGTATCTTTAGAAATAAAAAATAGAGTCTTTAAACGCCTCAGATGCAAAGTTATTCGCTGTCAAAGTGACGCCAAAATGAATGGGAGTCAATGGGAATGCTAACGCCAGTGATGTTCTGCTACAAGATGGCGGCACGCGGCCGACTTCAATTTCCGGTTGACTTCCTTGCCGCCTGGTGCGGAGTCGCAGCTAGGATGTGTGTGGCTCTTCTCGTTCCCGCCTACGTCAACGCAGAATTATGACGTTTGTAGCGTATCAATGATGTACGGGTCAGATACATGTGGCCTAGCCGTTCAGACGGAGATCGCATTTCAAAAGATCAGATACGTATCGGATTCAGGACCACATACCCAAGTGGCCTGGGTCACATTTGAAAAGATCGGATCTGTGTCATTCAGACTGTCATGAAAAGATCAGATACAAGTCGCATAGGGGCAAAAAAATCGGAATTGGGTTAAAGAGCTGCTGGAGTCATGAATATTAATCAGGTTGTGTGCGTTCGCTTGAACTGATTTGCTGAAATCAAAACAGGGATGATAATAGGTGAGTGCAAGCCAATGAGATTGCCGTTTGTGCATTAGTTCCACCCACTACCGAAAATCCGGCAGTTCTTAAAACTGGAGAGTTCCAAAGGAACGCCGTTATTTTGACAGGAAACTACAACAAAGGATATAATTTACATGTAGCTGCTCTTGCTGCTCTCACCAAAGCGATGGCGAGTTGTGCGCCTTCACACTAGAGTTTACGGTAGTCAAATACAGGTGCGCTGCACATCCATTGAAATGAACTGAAAACTATCACAGATCGTTTGACTGAGATTGAAACTCTGAAGCGTTAAGTCGGTGTGTTCGCCGAGTGAAAACATATCTGTGCTAAACTTATACTTAGCCTCCAACTCACACACTGGCAAGAAAAATCTGAGAATTTATCATTATCATTGGCTAATATAAGATCTCTTTAAGTCGCCCAGAGTGAAGATTTAGTCGCATATGCGAGTGACTAACACACAATGTAGAAGATTGTGAACTCCTCAAATGATGACAGATCTTTCATTTTCGGGTGAACCATCCCTCTATTTGGTCGTTTATGCTGCTCCTGACCACAAGATGGCGCAGTTGATTGATGTGTAAAGTCTGGAACACAGAACACAACATTAAGCCCCCTTTCCCATGCTCTTCCCAAAAACATGGGAAACAATCAATCATTGTCAAATCACATACCATAAAAAACCTTCAATAATATCATTATCTCTTTGAGTCAACAAAATAGCAAATGTAGAGATTGGAAATATCCACCATATACTGACTCAGGCCAAAACTCACTGCAATTAATCATTCCCTCATTGAGAGTATCCCTCATTGAAACATTGCTATATAAGTCCTTTTTTTCAGTCAGTGTCAAAGTATTTTGATTTTGTTATGGCTAAGAGCGGTTTAAGACTCACTCCATGCTCCAGATGATACATGGTGTCTTGAGTCATTCTGGCTTGACTTGAGCAATACATTTAGAAAGAGGAACAGTTTTTGAGCCATGGTGCCCACAGAACTAAAATGACAGGGACACTTGTGTCTGTGCCTATGTGTATGTGTTTTGTCTGTCCAATCATATTTACATGTTTGCAATCACCTCTATGTAACTGTGTGGTTTTACATTGTTATTGGTCATTCATTCACATTGAAATACACTATTACATTGCAGAAGCTATAAGAATTCAGTCTTGAGTGTCATGAGACTCTTAGTCATCCAAAGTCAAACATATCTAAGCTATTGGTGTAGTAATCCAGATGATTGTTTGTGCAGAATTTTTACGTGAGGATTTAGCACATGACAAGCAGCCCATGAGACACCATCATAATATTGTGTCATATGAATTTATTTCAATAAATATAAACATGGCTCAATTCGTTTTGTGTCAACCAACTCAAAAAGTGATTTATAATATTTTATTAAATATTTTATCACTCATGAAACTAATCAGGGGAACTAACTAAAATGACCCATATGATGACACAAGCCTTTGACCGGTTACATCCTGACACCATGTTAGTGTCAGTATATAAGGTCAGCTCAAACAATGCAGCTAATATAAAGCATTATGTTTTCCTCAGTAGACAAGTACGTTTTTAGACACTTATTTTTTTCAATATAAGGGCCTTTCACACAGCTTAGATCCATAAATAAATGTACAGTACTAAAGTACTTGGGCGAATTTGAACAAACTCTTTCCTAGTACCATTTAAAGGGTTGTATTTGCACCAACAGTGTGTACTAGGATGTGATGTAAGCTGGTCGACAGCGATGCCATTTATATGAGACATTCAACAATGTTAACAAAAGGAGGATGAAGGACACTGTGTTTTTGTTGTGTCTCACAGGTTTCACAATAATGGACATGTAATGATGTATAAATAAAGCGATTGAAAGAATGGAAAGAAGGAATCTCCAGCGACATCTGGCAGTGCTAGATTTGCTACAAGTGCCTGCACTTCAGCGTACGCCCAATTTATCGTTGTTCTTCATACTTGTAAAATAAGTTGACACAATGTTTACAGTAGGTTACACAGTGTTTTAAACCATGGCAGATGGGGGCGTTTTCGAACGCATTTGACCAATCAATGTCTGCGTGCGTCACGGTTAGTACCAGTTAAGCTGGTTAGACCCTGCTCTAGAGTAGGAACTAATTTGGTTCTCGAAAAAGGCAGTCCGGTACTAAAATCACACGAAAACGCACAAAAGTGGGTAGTTCCACAATTAGTTCTGGTACTATGAAGGTTCCAACGGTGCGAAAGACCCTATAGCTTCAGTCTGAATGAATTTAAGTTGAGTCTCATACAAAGATTTCATACAGCTTGTTAATCTGTAAAACAATGAAATAAATCGTACTAGTTTGTTTCCTCTGAATTTTTTCAATGTAACTCCAGTAGTAGAGAAATGGTTTGAAGTGTTGTACGAATGGTTTCCAATGCTCACCTTAGATCAGTGTGGTTAGTTGGATGTCCTGTTGAGTCAACATGACATCACTTCCACATCCATTTTACTTCTTTATTGTGACTGTTCCCAAGTAAATAGGCACATAAAGAGGTGTGTGTGTGTGTTAGTGTGTGTGTGTGTGGGCACAATTGCATAGTGAAAACTTTTAATGCTAGTGTTTGGATAGAAAGTTTGAAATGGGGAATAGGTGACATTAGCCAAAAATGACATTAAATGGGGCCAGTTGTGATTTCATGATGTTGTAAAATGTATGTGGTCTTCAGTTTCTGTCTGTGACAGAGGTGGAGTGGTGTTCATCTCAGTTTCCAGTTGGCTTTCCTCAAAAGAGGACAACCATGTAGATTATCTGGTTGTTGTAAGGTATGTTGTCTATATGATTGTTTTTCTTTTTAGAAAGAACAGCTGCAACATACTGTATAGGTGTACTACTGTACAACTTCAGGAGAGGTTGCTTAGCCCCCAAAAAACTCTGTATTTACTGTATACTGTTTTTTTTTTAAAGAAACAGTTTCATCATCTCTGACACTATTACTTAATTCACTGACTCTCATACAAATTTTACATTTGCTGTTGTTAGCAGGATATGACTGGCCATTTTTAAAATGTATACCAAGACCAAAACTATAGCTCTTGCCATTTCCACATTTCCTGTTAGAATGTGCTGTATTTGTGCAAACCAATTTTAACACAAACACACACAAGGATCTTATCAGGTATTAAACTGGATGTAAGCAAATGTCTGAAGCAGGAGGATTTAGTCTACAGATTTTCTGCAGTTTCTATGGGCCTTTCCCTTTTCACTGCCATAAAGTGATCCATGGCTCTTTCTGCCTGAAATTGTACTGCTCTACGGCATTAATCCATTCAACTCACTGCTAATTTCAGCCCAGACTCCATTCCTACCACTCATATTGTGGTTCTGTAGTAATGAACAACAAAAGTGTTTTTTGTACAGTATGTCTGTGTCTACAGTGTATTCTGAAGATTTTTTCTATCACATCCTACAGTGGCCACTGGTTAGTATGTTGGTCTAGGTGTCTGTTAGTGCAGGTGTGACCACTTGAGCTGGACCCAGGGAGGAAGTATTGAACCTTACAGGAAGTCTGCTTTGTTAAGATAAAAACATGAAGCCACCCTCAGGTCAACCGCCCCCTCCACAACAAGTACATGGACACAAATTCAAACACACCTTACTGTTTGATGTGGTTAATTTTGCACACCAAAACCACAGAGATAAAGAGCAGATAATTTTATATATCCACTGTGTTTGAAACCCTCCGCTTCTGTATATTTAATTTAATTCAAATTTACCTGTTGACCTTTCCAAAGACATATTTGAGAATACAAAAAGACTTATAAATGAATAAATGGAGATCCCCTTGAAGAATATGCACTATATTTAAATAATACTGGGACACATGACCATTACACCAACAGGGCTTTTAATGAATTCTAAACAAATTAATATGGAGTTGGTCCCCACTTTGAATCAAAAACAGCTTCCACTATTCCAGGAAGGCGTTTCTACACAATTTTAGAGTGTTTCTGTGGAAATTTTTGTCCAATCTATTTATTCAGCAAAGCATTTGAGGTAAGGCTCTGATGTTGTACGAGAATGCCTGTCTCACAATATTTGTCCTAATTTTTGTTATATAATTTATTTAAGTGTTCAATGCGGGCCAGTCAAATTCTTTCACACCAAACTCACTGAAATGTGTACTGGACACATGTTTGAATAGTAAAGGGCCTTCCACAAACTGATCCCAAAAAGTTGGAAGCATAGCATTGTCAAAAATATCTTTGTATGCTGAAGCATTTAGATTTCCCTTCACTGGATGTAAGGGGCCTAGCCCAACCCCTGGAAAACAGCCCTGTTCTGTTATCTCTCCACCACCAAACTTTACATTTGCCACAATGCAGTCAGGCAAGTAATGATCCTGGCATCCACCAAACCCAGACTCACCCATTTCCACTGCTCCAGAGTCCAGTAGCATGTGCTTTATCCCACTTGGCATTGTATTTGGCGATGTGAAACTTGCATGCAGCTGCACAGTTTCTGTGCTGATATTAATGCCAGTGGAAGTTTGGAACCTTTCAGCTATTGACTCTGCAGGACGTTGGTGGCGCATTCTATGACTATACAGTATGTGGCCTTCCACTTCCACTCTGAGACGGGATGAAATTTCATGAACTGACTTATGGCAAAGGTGGCATCCTATCACAAAACCACACATAAACTCACTGATCTCTTCAGACTGACTCTTTATACATGTCTGTAAATGCAAACAGCTTAGCTAGGTGCTTGATTTTCTGTGGCAGTGGATCTAATTGAATCACCTCAATTCAGTAATTAAGAGCTGGGTCCCACTTTTGTCAATATAGTGCACCTTTTTTAGGAGTATCTTATTTTTGAATGCACTTCTCTTTTCGAATGGGCAAATCCCCTGTAGTCATATTTGCTGTATGATGAATTAGTTGAACTATTTTTAAAAAGAGCTTAGTCACTATTAAGATACAAAATATTTGCTACAAAGGTTGCACCAAAATTAAACTTATCATGAAAGCACTAGTGGTCGACCAATATTGGATTTTTAACACCCGATTGCGATATCTTGGAAAGCAGGGGGGCCGATAACCGATATAAAGCTGTGTGTGTGTGTGTGTGTATAATTTTTTATTCATATTTAACAAATTTTAAATCATTTGACAATGGATTAAAAAAATAAATGTGTAAACTAAATATACTTATACTTTACAAGTTTAAAGCATTCAAATAGCATGGACCGACTGTCACACAGAGAACAAGTGATCATGCTGGATAAAAATGTACATTTTACAAGATCTCACAGTTGGATTCGACTAAGTTTGCAAGGTTTGTGAAATTAAATATTCATTAGTCATTCAAAGATTTGTTTAAATGAAGTTTAATAAGTATCATAATGTTTGCCTTTCTCTTGCTTATAATATAAAATAAATCATTATAATACTTTTTGTATACATTAATTCCTTTGTTTAACCATTTTATCTGATTATTGGACAGACTTCTATCCATATTAGACAGAACTGTTAACACTGACAGTAAACGAAAGAGTGTGAGCACTGTGTGCGCTAAGGCGCTGCCGCTCTTAGTGCCATCAAAATAAAAGTTCAGTGCGCCATCAAAATAACACATTGGCCAAGCAGAAAAATTTATCGGCAGATGCCGATATTTGAAAAATGCCAAATATCGGCCGATATTTCGGCCTTGGCAATATATTGGCCGACAACTAGAAATCACCATGAAAAAAAGGCTTTAAATGTAATTCAGATTATCCTCTTTAAAATATATAAGCTAATAATAATTTTTTTTTTATGTAGATAGCATTTGAACATTTATTTACTCTTGATTTAATTTGTATGATTCATATGAACTGAATGATAATGGTTGACTATGTATATGTGTGTTTATAAATATCTATAAATAGTTATTTGACCGTAATCTGTTGGTGGATTGTTTGTTCTGTAGTCAAAGTAAGTGGAAAATGAGGAATTGGGAATAAGAAGTGAGAGGTTTGGATGTTCCCCTGCTGGCCTGGTCCGAGGCCTGGTTTGTGTCATTGTGAAAGACAAGGAGGCCACCAAAACCTCCTCTTACTTGCAGACAGGAAATAAAGGCTACTCTGTGGCAGGTCCACTGCATGGTGTTAGTAATATTTTACATTCCCAACAGGTGCTCCCTTTTCGAGAAAGTTTTTAGAGATCTGAGAATTTGTGTTCCTAGGCATACGTACCCACAACACATATATAAATCTGACCTATGGCACAGACGGTTTGATATGCCTACTTTCAGTTCTGTGAATTCAGTGAGGCTGGGCCCAAAAAACAAATACCCTTAAAAATTGAAAGCTCATTTTGTTGCAGTAATTAAATTAAAAGAAAAGAAAATAGCTGAGAAAATCTGGAGAAGAACCTCAAGGTGCTAGACTGCATGCAGAATTAGAGAAGTTTCAAGTTCCCCAAAGAATTCTGTGATTTAAAAGACTTTCCTTGAAATTTCTATGCAGTCGGACCCAAACAAGTAATAAGTAGTAGCCAAAAATCTTGTGAACTTTTCTGAGTTTTTGTAATTATTGTCTACAGCACTGTCTTTTACATTTTGACATTAAAAGGAGGAGAATAGAGGAAGTGTTTTCCCTTATAACCTCATGGGCAAAATAATATATTACATTAAAAATATTTTATCCAAAGTGCTTATAATTGTAAAGAATCTCATAATTGTTTTGATTTTGATATTTATATAACATAACAAACTATATGACCTCAATCAGAAAACGAAGTATTAGGTACTTTAATTTGAAAGTAATATTTCAGTCTCCCACATTTTAAATACAATTCCCCAAATGAAGCTAATCATTTATTTAGTCAGTTAAAAACAAGGTTGTTGGGCATTATAAAAGCTTAAATTATTACTGAACTTGAATTAACAAATTGTGAATAGTACTGTATGATTAAGATGACAGATCTCACAACGGCTTTTTATACAGCTTCTTGATGTCAACATGAGCATGTGGACATCAATCTGGTGAAACTTCAGGCAAGACCGGTCATTATTTAACAACATGCACTTTTGCAATCCACCACACAGCTTCCTGTTTTTCTTAATATACTGTGTGGTCATAAGAACCGATGAAGCTGAACTGGTCTGCCCTGTAAGAGAGAACAAGGTGCCTGGGGTCATCCTGGTCTTTCAAACCTTTTACATTTTGTCACCATTGTGAATATTATTTTAAAAGAGCAACAAGGCTTGGATTTATTAAACCATAAAAAATATATCATTGCTTGTGTTTCAGTAAAAACACACATTTGTAACTCTCATTCAGTTACGCTGAATATGTGCTTCAGTTCTGCAGTCTGGATGCACACCATACAGCACAGCTGTCACAATACTTGCACAGCTAGGGAAAAATCTCACCAAGGAACCTCAGTAAAGATGAGTCTTAAGCCAACGTTTTAAGTGCTTTGCCCTAGAAGCCTAGATAATTATTAAAATATTGTAATTTATTTTTGTTGTGGACAATTACTATGACCTGTCTGTTCCATCAGATTTTCAGCTAGCAATGTTCGTCAGTCAACTAAAACATTGGTTCAAGAAAGAAAATTTACATAGTCTCAAACTAAAGCTCCTTGTGGTAACTAAATGTTCTTATGGTTAGCTGCTTAAACTTAAGAAAATATGACACAAGCATAAATGTACAGACACAGGACAGCAGACAGATGTGTGAATAAAGTGTTATTAACACCCATGGTGCAGTATGGGTGCTGCGTACAAGAACTGCAGTGTTTCCTGCACTACTGGTGTGTAATGTCTTTATTGTTATAACTGTACACACACACACTTCTTCTGAAATCTACTGGAATCCTAGCCTGTCACTCGCTTGAAAAAGCTTTCGGATCACTGACTGGTTTTCATGTAGTCTCTGTTTGAAATTTCACAGAATATGTTAATAAGAATTAAATCTGGAGATTGAACAGGCCTCTCAAGGACGTTCTACGAGCAATGCCTGGAGCATAGTCTGAAGCTTAATGATCATTGGATTTTACAGTAATCATACCAGACTTTGCCAAAATATTCTGATGCTTCAAAGAATTCATGATGACCACTTCCTGCAACAGCAAAGAACCTAAGACTGGTCCACCTCAATGTTTGACTGAGTTCTTTTGCTAATAAGCATTTTTTCTTCAGTGCCCACAAATATTTTCTGGTACAACATAAGGCTGTGTCTCGGAAATCTTCATGTAGCTTTAGACTTACTATTTAAATTCTGTAGCATTTATGAGAGCTCTTGAATTCAGCACATTCATGGGTTACATGCATGTATATGTAACAACTCTAGCTAATTCAGTTTTGTAAATGCAACACTTTTGTTTTTGCCCCAATTTTTCATAAGCTGAATTCAAAGATCTATGACTATTTCTATGTACACAAAAGGCCTATTTCTCTCAAATATTGTTTACAAATCTGTCTAAATCTGTGTTAGTGAGCACTTCTCCTTTGGCGAGATAATCAATCCACCTCACAGGTGTGGCATTTCCAGATGCTAAATAGACAGCATGATTAATGCACAGGTTTGCCTTTGGCTGGCCACAATAATAGGGCACTCAAAAATGTGCAGTTTTATCACACAGCACAATACCACGGATATTGCAATTTTTGAGGGAGTATGCAATTGGCATGCTGACTGCAGGAATGTCCAGATGAGCTGTTGCTTGTGAATTGAATGTTCATTTATCTACCATAAGCCATCTCCAAAGGTTTTTCAGAGAATTTGTCAGTACATCCAACCGCCCTCACAGCTGCACACCATGTGTAACCACACCAGCTCAGGACCTCCCCATCCAGCATCTTCACCTCCAAGATCGCCTGAGACCAGCCACTGAGACAGCTGCTGCAACAATCGGTTTGCAGAACCAAAGAATTTCTGCAAAACTGTCAGAAACCATCTCAGGGAAGCTCATTTGCATGCTTGTCGTTCTCATCAGGGTCTCAACCTGACTGTAGTTCATCGTCATAACCAACTTGAGTGGGCAAATGCTCACATCTGATGGCTTCTGGCACTTTGGAGAGGTGTTCTTTTCACTGACGAAATCCCAGTTTTCACTGTAAAGGCAGATGGCAGACAGTGAGTATGGCGTCGTGTGGGTGAGAGGTTTGCTGATATCACCATTGTGGATCGAGTGGCTCATGGTGGCGGTGGTGTTATGGTATGGACAGGCGTATGTTATGGACAATGAACACATGTGCATTTTATTGATGGCATTTTGAATGCACAGACATACCGTGATGAGATCCTGAGGCCCAATTTTGTGCCATTCATCCACGACCATCACCTCATGTTGCAGCATGATAATGCAGCCCCATGTTGCAACGATCTGTACACAATTCCTGGAAGCTGAAAAGATCCCAGTTTTTGCATGGCCAGCATACTCACCGGACATGTCACCCATTGCGCATGTTTGGGATGTTCTGGATCGGTGTAAACAGTATACCCCGGACCCCCAATACAGTAAAACTGCAAAAATCTATCTATCCATTTATCTATCCATTCATCCATCCATCGATCCATCCATCCATATATATATATATATATATATATATATATATATATATATATGTACACGAGCATAGTTTTTCAGATAGATATATATATATATATATATATAACAGAATTCAAACCTCTGAGATCAAAAGTTCATTCTTCTCGCATATGCAAATGATACAAGTTGGTTAGGTAGTTATACTTCTGTGTAGACGTCTGCTTCACTCAGTGACTTTAAGGCCTCTAAAGGTCCTCATCAAGCCATTCACTTGCATTTACAGGAACTGAATCTGACAGAAGCCTCCTACTTCTGCTTTTCTCTCTGATACCCAGAGTGGGTTGCTTTATTTGTGTGGGTCTGTGTGAGGGTGTTGTTCAACCAAACAACAGGTTTGGTTAAAGTCAAGACATGCAAGACCTTTACCAGCCAACAAGAAACTCAAACAAATGGTGAGATTATTACTCATAAGAAGGGACTCATTATCTACCACTGATAACACTATGCTCCTTTTGCTGACTCTGAAACCATTTACAGTTCTCCATTCTCCATCTCCGGTTAATTGTTGTATTTCAAATTAAGGGACTTGCCTGGATATTTCTGTAACTGTTGCACACATGATATGTCTAGCATTGAATGCACAAAGGAATTATATTGCGTTTTAAAGGTCATAATCTACAACCATCACCGAGAAGGACGCAAAAAATCTCTTATTTCAGATCACTGAAATTGAGAAGTGAAATTTCTCTCACTTTCTACCTGCTTTTTTTCAGTCAGGAATATAATAGTGTCTTACATAAGCATGTTTCCAGAAGAAATAATAGTCTGTAATAGTATATAATAGTAATAGTAATAATATAATAATATAATATAATAGTCTGTAAATAATAGTCATCATTTGTCATCTTCACATTATTCCGAACCTGTCTGGCTTTCTTTATTTCTTCTGTGGAACACAAAGGAATCACATAGGTTTTGAACAGTGTGAAAGTGAATTTTTGTTTATGGGTAAACCCAAATACTATTACACTTAAACTCCATTGGTCAGGTTAGCGTTTTTAAATAAGCAAAACTTTTTTCAGCAGCCGGTGACACTATGCTGGGAAGGGTGTACAGGTTTAAGCAACACATTCGCAGCTTTCCCACAGTTGCGCCATGCTAAGACTGGCAGGGAGAATGAAGCAAGAGCTAAAGGAGCTGACGCTGAGTGGATGAGGAAAGGCAGTGTGGGTGGAACAGGGCACTAGAGCTAAACATAGTCAAATGCCTCAAACACTAATGAAGAGCCACCAACAAATTGGAGAATGAGCCAGATTATTTACATTTTTGTTACGTGAAAAACAAAAAGTCCATTTTGAAATATTTGTGGAAAATGCAAAGCCCGATCATATCCAAATTTGAATAAATCCAATCACAAGAAAACATCTGTGGGGCTCTGAATATAAAATTGGAAAATATGGCAATGTTTTCATAAAAAAAAAATAATAATAATAATACATTTTCACACATGCATTAAACATTTGTGTGCACCTCTTGAAATAGCGCTGGAAAAAAATAGACTGGCAATGTAGCTGCGACACATGCAGCGTGTATTAATATATGAAGAAAACAGCAAAAGTCATCAGTTTTAGCCGGGTGTGCAGGCAGCTGTGCATCGCACCAGGGCCGCAGTAAGCTCTGTGGTTTGGACAGCTTGAATCGTGGTGAAACGAAGCAAATACAGTAGCAGTTTGAAAATAATTAAACTTTATTTAGAAGTACAGCGATAGGCTGAACGCAAGATTCCCAAAAGTGTTTAGTGCATGCTAAACAGATGAAAGAAATTTTTGCAATACGTGTTTGTACTGGTAAGTATGCAAAAAGTAATTTAACAAAAAGGGCACCGCCTGCAACGATATTCTAAAGTTAATATACAAATAAAAAACTAATGCTGATTTGCAGGAACAAAAATGTCTAAAATGGAAATTCTGCAATCACCGTTCCAAAACATTTTTTTTTACCCATGAAACACATCTGTGACCTTTTTAACAGTGAAACACAAAGATGAGGAATGATGATTGTAAATATGAAGCTTCAAAAGCACTTTGAAGTTCTATACTTCTAGTTACATCATACAAATCTTATCATACTTCTGAAGTCATATGCATACTTTTTTTCAAATTCAGCCCAGAAATGAATTCATTAAGCATTCCAATATTGAACTGGCCGTTCATTCTGATGTGCATGCAAGAACTTCTTACATGCAAACCTAAGTGGTTCTCTAGCATCCAGAGTCTATTACATGAATTGTAATGTCTGAAAGTGAGTTAAACAAAAATAAATTATTAGAATAAAGTTAAATGTCAGTCAGAATTAATATGCAGTGCTCACTTGGTAACACTTTACAATAAGGTTCCAGATGTGAACATTAGACAAGTCATTAGGTATCACTGACCAACAATGAACAGTTCTTAATAAATATCATTTTATTTATTAGGTTATTGTAATTCATTCATATATTTAGTTATATTTATGGAAATGTGTATTGCATGTCTTAATGTATTAAATGCTGCAAATCCATGTTAGCTATTGCATACCTAATGTTATACAGAATCTTATTTTAAATTGTTGCACTCCATTTATTTAATTATTCAAATCAATTCATAAATGTATTTGTCAGTAACCTGACGAAAGGTTAAATCTTTGACCAAAGGCAACCAAGAAACTACCACTTTTTTTTTTTGGAGGCAAAACGTGTGCAATAATTATAATATGTGCAAGTGTCTGTGTGATAACAGCATATCAGTAATAATCTTATGGGTCACCACAAGCAAGTTGACAGGATGATCATGTTTGCATCTAGACAATGATTAGCAACAATTTCTCATTTTTTGTATAGACACATACAATATAAATTTAGAGACGCAAGTTATGGCAAAACATAGTTGGATAATCACCTATGGGTTATGGGTTAATAACATAATTTTTCTCCTAATATTTTTTTTTCCTAATAATGCCATCTAATATTATACTAGTATCTCAATTTGATGTAAAACAGAAATTGAATCAGTAAATGAATCATACAGAGATACTATTGTACATAAAATTTTATATTTAAAGGGCCCAAAGCTATGCTTTGGAGTTAAAAAGTATCCCATATATAGAAAGAAGAAGTGTGCGTGCAAACACTCACCAAGATAAAAGCAAAAAAAGTACAATCTTTTGTTATGTATGACATTTTTATCTTTATCTTCATGCTGCAGCTTAGCTTTGTGATAAGTTTGACATAGTAGATGAGGAGACTAAGCGGTATTTCATACAATGCACTATATTCCAAATCACTGAACATTTTCGATTATTTCAAAGCATTCACTGTAGACTACAGTAGATCAACTGCCTATATGTGCAACTTTCTCTTCCGTAAGTGATTTTAATGATATTGTTAATTGTATGACCAGGAGAAAGGCAGACAGAAGGTTTGAGACAGGTGGAAGGTTTGATAAAAATAGAAGATGTTTCATCATTGTCATTCAGGATGTTGTATCTTCTGTCTCAGCATGTGATGCAGATAGGAAATGCAATACCATCAGCCATCTTATCTGTTACCTTAGGTCCTCAAAGAAGCCCCGACTCCGAGATGTTAACATCAGTTTTTCCTAGTTTATTCATGAATCTGTTCATTTAATTTGAAGTCTATTGGGTAGGCTTAATTTTTGTTTGTGATATATTTGTCCTCAGATTTGCCTTATTTACTGACGGTTTCACCTGACAAAAATCATCTATCCTCTAAAAAAATAGGAAGCCTTTTTTTAATTGAGAAAAGTCTGGAAAGTTTTTACATAAAACATTACATTTCCAAAAATGGCACCAATTTTAGTGTATTTTCATCCCGCATTAAGGACTTTCTATAGAACAACAAGCACCATGGAGGTGGACAGGAAGAAGAGCGGTCAGCTGAGCTGTCTCTGATTGGCCACTGGGGGAGGTGACACTTTACGCCTATTTTGACTGCAAAGATAAAATCCCCACCTGCCATTACCCTAAAATCAGGAACCTCCAGCAAATACGCACACACTTACCCACACACCCCCAAAATAAAGAAGTAACAAACAGAAACTCTGTCCCTTTTCTACGGCCACTGCCAGGGTAGGTTGCCCTCTGCAGTGTATCTCTGGTTGGCTTCTTTTTTGGGCCTTTGGATACCTTTGAGGCCCCCCGCGTGATAAGGTGCGTGAGTTAGATCATTGGTTTCATTTGGTAAGAGGAAATTTAGTAGAGTTGAGCAATGGTACGAGGACAGTTTTGAAAGCCCTTGAGAAAGCATCAGAGTTGCAGATCGCGTGTCAGGCGGCAAGGAACCCATGCTGCATCCGTACAGAATGGAGGGGTACATCATCCCACCAGTGAGTATTTTTTATTCATATAATGTAATATAAATGATCCTAATATGCTGCCTCCGCTGTTAATACGTAGTTGCATACATAATGCACTTTTTGTTATATTTCTGTCATCGTGTCAAACGGCACTCCAAGTACTTCGTGGACATACACTACCGAATGAACAGCTTGATCTTTTGTCTTTTTTGTAATATTTGTTTGACATCCATCAGTCTTTTATATCGTTAGGATGTTTTGTACATTTTTTTGGTGTGGTTTATTTAGTTATTTATTTATTTTTTACAAATGTTAAATGTAATTGTGCCAACCACTTCAAATCAGTCTGTTGAGATTCATTTTTCTCGTATTGGATCTAAACATCTTGTGAAGTGGATCAATAAGAGACCCTTTGACAGTTTAGTTAATTCATCTGGGTTTGGATATTACCGACTGCTAATCAACAAATGCCTTTAAGTATAGCTAACATGCAGTGATATGTTTGTTGTAACAGGCTATGAATAATGAAAAAATAAAGTGTTCTCCAAACTGTATAATAATCATAATTTCTACATAGAAAGAAGAGAGTAGAGAAAGAGTAACCTGGACTGGCTGGATGTCACAGACACCGTCTGTACAAAAAGATTACTGGGCAGTTTTAACCAAAGATGTGAGGCTTTTCCAATATGGTACAGTGTATTAATATTTTGATACTGGCTCCAGTCATTCAGACTGCTAACCCTTCGTCTCTTATTTATTTGCTTAGCAGCAAACAGAGGAAATGTTTGAAGCAGAGATGTATCGACCACCAATGGAGTATCAGTATATCATTGATGACAGTCAGAATGGTGAGTTTGCATTTTATCCATTATTTCTTGTAACTGAAGATATACACACAGTCAAAAGGTGGTGTTTGTGTGTGTGTGTGTGTGTGTGTGTGTTTTACTCAGAAAATCTAATAACATTCCACAAAAGGATTCTGTTAATTGATATAAAGTAATGAAACTAAGTTATTATCCACAGTAAGACTAAGAAAATGCCCGTTTTTATTAAAATAATAATAATAATAATAAATAGTAATAATAATGGTGTTGATAGCTGTTGTCTCTGAGCCTTCACTCTTGCCCATTCACTTCCCAATGTTATTATTATAATCAGGTATGTGATACCAAAATAAAAGTCATTCAGAAATAATCAATCAAATAATCATAATCATAATCATCAAACAATGGTCAAAATGAAAAACCCATAAATCGGATTTTATCATCTAAAAATTGGTCAGTAAATTTAATAAACCAACAATTAATGTAACTGGATTAACACCTGTATTTAAACAGAAAATTTAAAACACAATTTTTTTTTTCCATTTAGATTTTTCCCCTTTAACACCAGTTAAGCAAAGTGCTTTGACTAAATGCCCTGCATTTTTAAAGATGTCTTCTTATATAAAATCAGTTTCATAGACATCACTTACACACTTGAGTGTTATAACACCTTAAGAGGCCCATGTAAACAGTATCTTGTTATATTAAGCTAACGGATCAAAATCACACCCAGGGGCAGCTGGGACTGAACTGTGAGGGGACGTTAGGAGAGCGAGCGAGTGGAACCGGGCGAGTGACCTAGCACAAAGCAGGAAACAGATGCCTCTTTCTGACAGACAAGAAAACTACAGACGTAGAACGACAAATATCCCCAAGGGCTTCTGTCCAAAATGAGACAATATAGCAATTAAGCTATGTAGGCGTCTAAAATAGCGTGATAAACAGTAGCAACAGTTTCTGACTTTCAGGATGAGGGTGGGTATTGCGTTTCGGTATTGTATAGGACTGTGAGAATCGTTTTTGATACAGTTTATCGTGACCTTTGGTTAGACCTTAGTGTTATTTAGTCTGTCATTTCGTCAGACAACTATATGCCGATTTTGGAAGAAGTTAAATGACAGGGAAACCGAAAACAGCTCTGAGTTTCATTATATAGCAGTAAAGAAGTGCCGTGTAAAATTTCCTTTTCTTTTTCGCATGACTTGTCAAACCATTTATGTATCAGCTATTTTCTGTTAATTAGAGGAATGTACAAATATTTCTTCAGAAAATGCAATAAATGTCAAATACAGCTTGACTACAACATTTATGAATATAAATTTCGTGAAATAAGATTGCTTGCAGTGGTGATGTGGGGAAAATGATTGAAAATGAAAACACAGTCAAGTGACAGATGCACAAAAACCTTCTGTGGATTATTTTCTGTTTCTATATGATGAGACTTAAAACAGATAAATAAAAAAATCTAACCGTTAAATACAAATGGCAATAAAAAAAAAAAAACATGCTTGAGGCTATTCAAAAACTAAAGGAAATGGTGGTGTGAACAGGAAACAGGGCGACACTCGAAGTCCCAGGGCTTACAGTGAGAAAGTAAATGTAATTTCTTGCATGCGATTGAATTGACAGACAGAATAACGTGACATGGTTGATTTATCAGTTGCTGGTATTAGTTTACACAAAGAGCATGTGACGCATTGTCATATTACTTTTGCGTGTTAAAAGATGCTTTCTGCTGACCCTCCATTTCAACTTCACTGTCCTTGTCTAGATCACGCTTGGGATTATAATACACATCATGTCCATCCAGTGGATTTCGAGAACCTGCCAGAGAGCCACTTCACAGAGCTACAGAGCGTACAGCCACTACATGCATCGAATGTGCATCGCTTCCCAGACGTTGAGTCGGGCCATTTTATCGATCCAGGCATGACTGGGCATCACCTGACTCTGCCCCCTCCACAGGTGAGACCCTCATTATCTATTAAACACCTGCTAATAAATATCACATCACTCTCATGCCTAATTGCCAACACTTTCTTCCATGTTTTGATGTCCTTACACAAATTTTGTGAGAGCTTCGGTCACAATATAACGGATAAGAGTAACCATTTTGTTGAATACAGTGCAGGAGACATTTAAGAACAGAGAAATCTTGCTTGTATTTCTATAAAACTGGGTTTAATAACTTTTATCTGGTGCTACGTGACACAAGTGGGTGTTGATGCTGGTTAGGAGGTTGTTGAAAGCATCTGTGCCCAAGCTATTGCTCAACTAAGCCTTATCCTGACCAAAACTCAACACTGTCACCATAACTGCAGTCTGCACACATTTATCAACTGCCATTATGCAGAAAAGCCCCACTTACACAAACAAAACCACTCTTTATTGTGACACTAGCATACAAGCGCACAAATGTTACAGCTTGAAGACAGTTAGAACGGGGCTTTGCACACTCACAAACAGACAAAATGCATGATATTAGCATTTATGTTGAAACCATAAGGGATATTAAACCTTTATTAGTTTGTTTTAAGCAGTTAATTAGAAAATAGCTACATTATGGAAACCTTCTACACTGGCTTTGATGAAAAAAAATAAAAAAAATAAAAAACATGGTCTGCTTGCTTGACCTTTTGGTGTAGTTTTTGCTGATATTTGAACCAAAAAAAAAGGATATATGTGTATATTGACTGCTCTGTGGGTGGAAAATCAAAGAGAACCTCTTGAAAGAGATAATTTAAGATCTCTTTTGCATAACGCAGTGATTGATTTCCCTTCCTTTGGTTGGACTTCTTCTTAAAGGCAAACTCTAACCATAAAGTCTATCGCAAAAAAAAAAGCTTTTCTTTTGCAGATGTCCTTGTAGGATGAAACAGAGATCTGTCCTTGTCAGAATGATGTACTGCCCATCATACAAACTCAGAGACATTGGAAGCTGCATGAAACTTAGAAAAAAAAAAAGTCCTGGATTTTAGCTAATTTTATAATAACTTTCAAAATAATAATTTGGATGTTTCGAAAGAAGTCTCTCATGCTCACCAAGGCTGCATTTATTTAATCAAAACTAGAGTAAAACATTAATTCTGTGAAGTATTATTAAAAATTATAAAATTTTAAATAACTATTTTTTTTATTTTATTATATATTTTTTTCTATGATGGCAAAGCTGAATTTGCAGCAGCCATTACTTCAGTCATCAATGTCACATGATCCTTTTAGAAATCATTCTTATATGCTGATTTAGTGCTTCAGAAACATTTTTTTTTATTATCAATGTTGAAAACTTTGCTTTAGAATTTTTTTTCTTCTTAGAACTCTTTAATGAATAAAAAGTTAAAATAAAATATATATCTTTGTAACAAAATGAAGGTTTTAATAACACAAAAACCATAAACACAACATAAAGAAAGAATCATCCTTTCAACGTTAGTTTAACATTACCTTACCCAAATTGGTAATTGGTACATATTTTCTTGGCCATAAATAGTGTAAACCTTGACTGCAGTAATTTACCATATTAATCATAGTTCTGCCACAATTTAAGTTATTAAAGTTATAAAGTACTGTGCAATCTCATTCAAACAGTGTAAACCATTTTTTTTTAATTATTATTTTGATGTGAGCCTAATGCCAAGCAACCACATTTTTAATGCCAAACCATAAAAATAAGTGTTATTTTTTCCCGGAAACTGCAGTTACTATGGTAATTTCTAAAGGGGCTGTTCTGTGAATTCAGCAGCAGTTGTTCTGTAGATAAGTTATTTACACCTCAAACCCTAAGCAACGACAGCTTTTTTGCATTTAAGCCTTGTATGTACAAATATAACTATCTTGAGAAGAGCAATGCTGCTTTCTTGAGTAGATGCGTATCACTGTATCACACTGAAAAGTGTTAACTACAGATGCAAGTATTATATACATTCTAAAAACAGGCACGTCTGTAAGGGTTTAAATGCACAACGCTACCATCTGACTTCTAGGCCCAGCACAAATTAAGGGTGTATGACTTTTGTCTTAGTAAACTCCTAATTTACTGTTTATTAATAGTTAGTAAGGTGGTTGTTAAGTTTAGGTATTGGGTAATTAGTTAACAATAGGCATGCTAATAAACAATTAATATTGAGAATTAACTAAGGTGTTACCAACATTTCCAAAATAGTATGACGATCATGTGTTTGTGAGGACGCTCTCTTCAGACTTTTCAACTGTCATGTCGCAAGAAATTGCCACCCCAGCACTGTGTGTGCAATCGCATGAGACGGCTATGATCCTTGACACTTTGGGTTTCTGTAAGGGCTTTTTTACAGTGAAGCGGTTTAACCGACTAACAACTGCTGTTAACAAACAAACACAAAATATTCTGTAGCTTTAAGTTTCACTGCACTGTTTTATCGGCAATATATAAAAACGTAATGTTCCTCTTTCTTAATGTTGAACAAGGCTGAAATCTCCAGATGACACATTTCGAACCACCTGATCGCACAGACATGCTTTCCTCGTGTATAGGGAATTCCCCTCGTTAAAATAAGGCTTTTTAAATGGTTCTTGCTATATAGAGATTGTGTTTGCTATATTGTTCTGGAGAAAAGTCTGTTAACAATGTACTGGTCATTTTTGGCCAGGATGTACATTTCAAGATTTTTAGAATCTTCAGATGAGCATTTCGATTACTGGGTACCAGTATGAAAAATAGTTATAGAATTTAATTTAATTAATTGATTCTAATTGGAACATTTTTTCCCCTATGTGTTCTGATAATTATGTACTTTATGTCTTCACAGATGACATATTTGCCACGGCCATCCGTGTGTTACCCTCACAGTGTACAGCCGTCTCCTCTCCAGCGCAGCTCGGATGACGATGACCCCGGCAGTCGCAGTCCTCCATTAGAGGTGTCTGATGAGGAGTGTATGAGAGACCACATCACATCAACAACAGGAGGAGAGCACGGTAAGGACAAAAGCCAAGACCAATCTCACCTCATAAGGACATGTGGATCTTCTAGAATCTAGATGTAGGTGCTCATTTCCTTTGTTCTTCAAGGTAACAAGAAGAAAATTCGCTTGTATCAGTTCCTGCTGGACCTTCTGCGAAATGGTGACATGAAGGACAGCATCTGGTGGGTTGACCGAGAAAAAGGAACATTCCAGTTCTCTTCCAAGCACAAAGAGGCTTTAGCACACCGCTGGGGCGTACAGAAGGGTAACCGCAAGAAGATGACCTACCAGAAGATGGCAAGGGCGCTGAGAAACTATGGCAAGACGGGAGAAGTCAGGAAGATCAAGAAAAAACTCACCTACCAGTTCAGTGGAGAGGTACTTGGGAAGAGCCATACAGAAAGGAAGATTTACATGTAAACATTGGCCTATCAATTAAAAAAGCAAGACAGAGGGAGAAAAAACTTGGAGAAAACAAGAGAGAACCTTTTTCCTCTATGAAAAGGGCAAATGGACCAGAACACTTACCATAGTTATGACCCTATGGTTTGAAAGTCGACGATGATATTTTTCCTTCCTTTTTTTATTATTCACCTTTGCATTAATTAAGTAACTTTAAGTCCTTTAAATTTCAGTAGCTTTTGTGATGCAGGACCAACTTTTTCACGTCTGTGTAGTGTGTACATATGGAGAAAGGACACATTTAAAGAGCAGATACATTGACCAAAATGGGTAGTTTTTATAAATTAGACAAAAAGCTATTCTCGAGTTAAAGACAGTTGCAAACTTCACCACCACGCATGATGGAAAAAAAAATCACAAAAATACAAAAAGCAGAAGTGAAAACCAATGACACAGGCTCACACAGCACGGAAAACTCTGTCACGTCTGGGTAACACACACACACACACACACACACACACAGAGACAGATTCTATGCTCATGTTTGTACAGTCTTTATCTCAGCATTACATTCCATCTGAGGAAAATGAAAAATCTTTATAGAACCATGACGAATAAACATTAATTGTGAATAGAAAAAGTGAGTTTGCTGTAAACCATTTGTTCAAAAGGCTGTTTCATATTTCAGGGTAATTTCTGGGCCATGCAATGACTCATTGCAATTCTTTAAATATAACCTTAAAAATAACAAGAATCAGAGCCTAAGAGCTGTGGGGAAATCTTAGCGAACAGAACAGACCCAATGCATAAAAAAATATTTCAAATGACCTTTTTACAATAATTGACACACATTTTCAACTCTATGCTAATGAGTGTTTGCAAGGATTGAACAAAATGTTCAACTCTATGCTAAGAACATATTTACACTTACGTATCTAGGGCCAGGTGGAGTGAAAATTAATAGTTCTGTATCAAATGGATGATTAATTACTTGGATATATGTAAAACCAAGTCAGCATACTGTTGTTGCCAAATTAATTTTAATGGTATTCTCACCAAACACATGAACTTTCAGGTCGCACACCTTCATCAGACATCCTTTGGGATCAACAGTATGCCAATTTTGTTTTAAACTTAATCCAATTTCATGGTTTTCTGTTATTATTACTTTTTTATTCTATTAAAAATTCCTGAATATTAATGTGCCATATCGGTTATTTTTGGATGTGCATGCTTTTCTGCACTTGGATTAAGTTTAAAACAATATAAATACAATACCCGTAAACCAAATATGAAAACCTTCTCGAAAAACTATTAGTGAAAATCCAGCTTGTCAGCAGCAGTGTAAACCGCACCCCTTACACAGAACACCTCAGCTGAAAGCAAAACAACCCCCGAGCGCCCCCTGTCAGCAACAACACTGAACTGCTGAAACGATATTTGATGTGCCCCATTATGGATTTTTGAAAATTACCTTCCATGCAGTGTGTAAATTAAAACATCCTGTTAAGTTTAAACCATGTATAAAGTTATTGTCTCTCAAAATAAAGAGTTGGCTCTGAATCATTGAAACGAATCGGTTTTAAAATGAATCCCAAGCCATTTCATGTTGACATCAGCATGAAATATTGCCAGCCAACTTGTTGGTCCTTTCGTGCTGGTCAATGTAAATGCTAATTCATTCTTTGCCACTAGGTGCTGCTTTTGGAGCGGTAAAAATAGCGGTTTCCCTGGTAACTCTGTACAGAAAGCAGCACTGCACTCACAAACACTGCTTCATCAGGCATTACATGCAAGAGGAGATTAAAATAAGATCAATCACGGCAGATTAGCATCGCGGAAAGGAGGGGTTTGGAAAAATGAATCATTGAGCAAATCACTGGGGAGTCGTTGAACAAGTAAGGTAAAGATAAATGCATATTATAATTATAATGAAAGTGTTTTTTGACCTTGCATGTTATTAGGAACCAAAATATGAATCTTCCATTACCCATAATAGGGGCACTTTGATAATGTTTATTTGCCTAAATAGTGGTTACTATGGGATGGTGGGGTCCATATTCCTGGACTCACAGATCCATTCTTTTGGTTTCTTTACCCTCAGGGTTCATCTGATGAGCATACAAGCACACTCTACATTAAAAGTCCTTTTTACAGAATGCAAAACAGGTTTAATAAATCCAATCAGGAGGTCTTCTGTAAGCTGCTGGAGGGCTTGACAAGAGGAACATACCACTGTGGGTAAAGAGGTTGAACATGATTATCATTTGGTTTAAGTTACGCAGTCAAAAAACAAAACAAAAGTATAATAAAAAAATAATAATAATAGTAATAATAATAATATATATATATATATATATATATATATATATATATATATATATATATATATATATATATATATATATATATATATATATATATATATTAAATAATAATTCTGCTGAAATTCAACAATGGTATGTATACCTCTTCTGTCATCCCTGCTGTCCTCCTTCCCTCTGTGTTGAATGGAGGCTTCAAAAACCCTTTGAAATGCAACTTCACCAATTCATGGAACATTTTTAAGGAATCCTAAAGTGTATTGAGGGAGGGAAAAACAGCTTTCAAGCTAGGAACTAGACTTAAGACTTTCTTGCTTGGAAACAGACTACTATCTAAGCATTTCAAGCCTATTATCAAAGACATGCTTTAAAAAATAAAACAAGATTTTATGATGAAATACTTCACATTCACAGTCATATATTTACATTAATGGTACTGTTACATATATATTTTTTTTATTATGTCGTTAGATCTCTTACCCATCCTTCTTTTGAGCAGATGTATGTGAACCATCTCAGCCCTGCAGCCACATGTGTGATCTCATCTGCATAAATGACCTCCAGCACCTTCACTGAGCTCGTGTCTCCCTGAGCAGCGAAGCGGGACAGAGTCTGGGGGTGCACATCTAAACCTCTGTGAAAAACCATGCGCAGATACAATTAAATAGATATTTTCAGATACATACATGAAAATAACAGAATCTGACAGACACGATATGTGTTTTACCTGGCCTCGTGGACCATGTGCACTATAGCTAGCCTCGCCAAAAGGTCATGAGACGTATCTGTTGCCGATTGCCACAAACCTTTTTCCAAAGAAAAAAAGACTAATAATGAATCTCTAACATCACCCATGTTGACACAAAGAGACAAACACATGAAAACACTGACCGTTGTGCACTGGTAAAGCACCAAAGAAGCTGCCGAGCTCCATAATCCTTTGCTCTAGTAACTGATAATGCTGCAGATGTCAAATGATTCAAAGTTACTAAGTTAGCTTTTAGCCTAAATAAATAAAAGGTGTAAACATGTAGACAGACCTTGGCTTCATCTCCTGCTACCTTGACAAAGTCATCAAAGAACTGGCGAGGCAATGGCTCACCATTGCTCAATCTGAATGTGGAGAATCTTGCGATCACATCCCAGGACAGGTCTATTGCCCATTGCTCTATATTAGCAAGAGAGTGCAGTAAAGCAATCCTACTCGCCTGTTGAAACATTTTTTCCTAATTACACTCTAGCTTTCTACTGAAGAACATAAACTAGTGTCTGACTAAAACAAAGTTTACCAGTGTGCCACCCTTGCCCCGTTTAATTTTTCCAGGCTCCACAACAGTCAGATTGTCTTTTCTGTTGGGCTGCGCGGGGGGGCTGGCCTCCCCAGTTTCTCTTATTTTCCCGCTGCCCCAGTTCTCTTGCACTATCTTGGTCAATGAAACCTACACAATACAGAAAAACCAACAAGCAGTAGTTGTATGACGATTTATTTTGGCCAATCAGAAAGTGTGATGTGGCGAATGATACTGTTTAGTCAATCACTACACGTTGAAGGACATTTCCAAACCTTTTCCTGTGGGTCTGCCGTGTGGAGGATTTTGGTGGCCCACATGCAAAGTGTGTTTTCTGAGGAAGTTATTTCCACAGGCAAACTATCTGCAAAGAATACAGCACAAGCATGCATTGTGTACCATAACATGTCATACAATTCATATTTTTGTATTCTGTCATTGCTTACCTTGATGAGTTATTTTTGTCACTGGGATGGGACAAATGGACAGTGTGCTCTGGGTATTTATATACACTTTTCCATCCAATACACGGACATCATACACTTGGTTCTGGTGATAATAATATGAGACACATCAAGAATTCTAGCAGTTTGATCACTGTAAGCTAAATGTATAGATCACACAGTAATGAAAAGACAGGATGAGTAAATGACAGAATTTTATTTTTTTGGATGAACTATTCCTTTAACCTGGACCATCATAAGAACTTGCCTGCAGTCCAGTGGAAGAGGAGCCAGTTTCAAGGCTGAAATCAAAGTAATGCCATGGGCAAATCAGTGCCAGTTTCCCATTGCCCAGATCCTCAATATCACCCTGCTCAAGTGGGCCCCCTGTTAAGCAATGGATCATTATATTCAGATATTAAAACAATTCTTTCATTGTGCTGTATTACAGTTACACAATATTTTCACCCAAAATCCATAATTAACTTACATCACTGTTTTGTCAGAAAATGCTTTTAAACGTACATGCATTTAAAAAAAATCTGGATAAATAAATTAAATTACAGATACAGTAAATATAAAACAATATGTCTAATGTATCACTAATGTTTCATCTAGGAAGTGGAAGTTACATCAAACCATCTAGAAAGAGGTTTCTCTCAGGCTGATCATACACAGGGCAACTGATACTTTGGGCAATGTTGCCATCATTAGGGAACCGGGTCTCATCTAAAACATCCAGATAAAAATGTGTTACCCATTCTAAATGGGAAAGTGGCCAAGCAGCATTGGTCCAAAAAAGCCGCCACGTGTATCATCAGCATCAAAACTTTCTGTTTAAACAAGGCTTGTGTGGGAAGTCAGAAAAAGGGCCAAGATGGTGATAACAGTTTGTGATGGTCGGATGACAAATTGAATCTAAAACCAAAACTGGTCCATCCAAGAAAAGTCACATGCCGTGCCTTGCCTTGCTTTGCCTACGTGACGCACAATAAATATTTGTATCTGACTACAGTTACAACTAACCTTCATGTGGGCAAGATGAATCCATAGCCCAGAACTGATCATCCTTTGTATGCACCAGGACTATATGCTCTCCATCATCTGAGTAAAACCTTAAAAATATCGTTATTCTCGTTATTTTATTTTTTTAAGAAAAAAGGTAAATGTGTATAACGTTATAGGAAGAAATATTACACTGACATTAATTTTTTTTAGCGAAAATACAAATATCTATAATAGTCAACATTTGAAGTGGATCAAAACCTTTCATCAAAGTTGTCCTAAAACCAAAACAATGCCTGTTCTTGTCTTAGGACAACTTTGATGAACTTGATCCTCTTCAAATGTTGACTACAGTATATATATATATATATATATATATATATATATATATATATATATATATATATATATATATATATATATATATTCATTCTCTAATACATGCAAGTGGTCTCACTTTAAAACCCCAATGCATTCCTCTAATTTAAGACATATTTCCCCTATTTTAAAATTACGTTTTAGTATAACATTCAAAACAGATGCATTTTAACAAATTCCTTGTCTAATTCCATTTTGACAGGCGCTTACTTCGTGCATGGTGACGTAAATTTAGATTTGTCTCCGACACACTGCCAGTTCCCCGCCTCGACAATGTCTTTCAGCGCATCAACTAAATCCTTCTCGAAGTGATCCATTCAGAACCTCCTTATACCTTCCACTACGTTTCCAGATCCATGTGGCTAGCAAAGACTATAGAAGTCAGTATAAGGTCTTTGTGGCTATAATAAACACTGAAGGAACTGTTTATTAGTCTTCCGGTTACGTGTTTTTTTTTTTTTTTTCAAAATAAAAGTTACAAGTTTACGTCTTTATTCTTTTTCATTAGCTTATTTTTGAAGCAAGTGCTCTTTTCAAAAAGTATTGTTTTGACTATCACATATTGAAGGAATGGCTTATCTCTTCGTAATCAAAATACTTTACGAGATCTCCAGTGAAACTAAATGGATCTCGCTGTACAGCGCACACGTGGAGGAGAGGAGTGGGTGGGCAGAACCCAGAATGACGGCATCATACAATGACGGGCATCCAGGGAAATTAGAAAATAGACACGCTGGCAAAAGAAACAACAAGGAAAGAGCATGTTGAAGTCCAAATTAAATGATCAAAAACAGAAGGCAAGAGTTTGGGTGTGGAAAAAGATCATGCAAAAATGTCAGCAGCAGCGGGATAATGATATCAAAGGGAGACACCTGTACGTGACATGCAAACTATGATAGGTATGGAAAGTAAAAAGAGAAATAAAAAGAAGGTGCAAGTCAAAATAAATAGCCTACGGATTGGACATTGCAAGCTAAACGAAACTTTTCATGGAAAACACCCGAGAGGACTATGGGACGCAAGTCAGGAGTCATCTTTATATCATGTAAAAAATATATACAAGAAAGGCAAGCGTTCAAGAATCAGCTACGGGAAACAGGTATAGTTGAAAATAATGAATAAATATCGAAATAATGATCAAGGACGGATATATTGTTAAATTGTCTAATGAGGACTGGACTGGAAGGACGCATTTGAAACAGCAGATGGCAGTAATGCAACACTATGAATGCCAACTTCCATTAAACTCCAACGAAGAAGAAAAATAAGAAATAACTGCGCATGCGCAGTTAACAAAGTCCGCGTTTTGATGCTCCCATGGTGTTGCTTCTGGAAATGATTGTAGTTCGCGTGGAACAATAACAGTTTTTTTTAAAGTTTTAACACGATTACAACACCATGCCGATCTCTTGCTCAGCTATTGATTGCTCAAACCGGTTTGCCAAAGGGTCAGAGATCAGATTTTACAGGTAAGTTAACTCAACGAAGATAACACGATTTTTTGACACGCTTGATCTTTGTGTAAAGCTTCACTGTTTACATGTGCATGCTGTAAATCCAGATAGAGGTTTTACAGTTAACACATGACTCGGCGTAAGTGTAAAATACCTAAAATACTACTTTCTATCTTGAGGCAGCACAATCTATACGCTTATTGTGGCGCGTTGTGTTTGTCTGTGCTCCTCTTTTTACTTTCAATATACATAACGTTAGTCTTTCAGAGATGTCAGCAGAAATTGATATTATGATGTCATAACATAATTAACTAGCTTGTGTTATGTTGCCATAAAAAAGGACTTGTACCAGCTGATTATGATAGGTCCGCTTTTTAAATCTCGGTGATTTGCACAGCTTGCTAAGCATCAGAAGCCTTGGTAAACTGTATTGGGAGCAACAGTAACCAATGGAGTTGCAGCCACCGTTTCTTTCTCTCTCTTCAGGTTTCCAATCAGCAAGCCTCAGCTAGCCGAGCAATGGGTACGAAACCTTGGGAGAAAGAATTTCGTTCCCACTCAGAACTCCTGTTTGTGCTCGGAGCATTTCCAGACCGACTGCTTCCGTGACTATAATGGAAAGCTGTTTCTCAGAGAGGATGCTGTGCCAACTATTTTCGCAAGCTCTGGAGGAGATGGCACAAAGGTGTGTTTCTTTTGCATTTAGTAGAGTTATTCTTGTAATCCAGTTCAACAACATCAATGTAACTTCTTCAGCAGTGCCAATCCACTCATTGTTTTATTCACTGTGTATTTCTCACAGATTGAATTACGGAAAAACAGAGGAGGCTTAGTGGCAAAGGATGCAAATGATGCCAGTCGGTTTGGTTCACTTTCTGATAAAGACCGAGCCAAACTATTCTCAAAAGACCGAAGACAGCCTATAAGAGACTCTAGCATTAAGGTAACACATGAACCACTGAATATGCAATTACTAACACTGGATAATGTATTGGAAAAAAAAGAGGCAGATTTGATGATTTTCAAACCATTCCAGACATGTAGTTTGTTTAAGGAAAACCAAGTCTGCATAAATCTTTTTTTTTTTTTTAAATAGTATAGATGTATAGATGAAGCTGTATAGATTGTATAGATGAAGCTGTAGCATTTATTATTATTATTATTATATTTGCAATGTAAGACTAGACTAAACCTTTCTGGTCATTACTTAAGAGCTTATGTTATAGTAGTTTTTTTCTGGCATTTTTAAAATGATTAATAAAATGGAATTCTCAATTAATTCTTCATTCAAAATTATAGTAGTCAGTTTCTGCCATGGAATAAAATAAATACAAACTGAAATGCTGAGTTCTCACAATTCCGTTTTCTTTATAAATTCTGAATTTACATCTCGCTCTTCAAATTTTTTTTCAACCTGTTTACTGCTCTCAATTCACTTGTTTTTTTTTTTTTTCGCCACTGTATTTTCGTACTATAAGTCGCACCTGAGTATAAGTCGCATCAGTCCGAAAAATACGTCATGATGAAGAATAAAAACATATATAAGTCGCACTGGACTATAAGTCGGATTTTAGAACCATGAACCAAGACAAAACATTACCGTCTACAGCCGCGAGAGGGTGCTCCTTGTTTTCAGTGGTAGACTTCAGGACCACTGAGCAGCATAGAGCACCCTCTCGCGGCTGGAGACGCTAATGTTTTCTCTTGGTTCATGTCAAATTAATTTTGAAAAGTCGAACATGACTATAAGTCGCAGGACCATCCAATTTATGAAAAAAATCGACTTATAGTCCGGAAAATACGGTGTGTATATAATAAAGGTAATTTGACTTCTCTCACAATTCAGCCTTTTGTTATCAAAAGTTTAAGGTGTATATCTTGCAATTGAGAAAAGTTAACTAAAGTCACAATTACCATGTTTTTTTTTTTTTTTTGTGTATCAAAAAAACTAAATAATTTAGAAAAATTAAGAATTTGTGTTTTTTGAGAAACTCTGAAATGTGGTTGGCCACAAGGTTGTCAAAGCATTGCTTTCTAAAATAATTGGTGCCATTTTAAAAAGGATCAGCTATAGTTCAGCTGACTACTTTTTCTTTAGTCAATCAGCTGTTTTTGTTTCTTCTTTGTTATAGAGCAGAGGTGTGAATGACCGGAGACGTGCAGGGAAGGTCTCTCTAGGTGACAGGTATATGTCTTTCTAGATTCTCAAACTCATGAACACATCACCTCAGCCATAATAAAGATTAGCATATAAATCACGATTGCAGTTAATTAAATTCCAGTTGTATTCAGAGTGTTTGATGGTGTCTTTTAAACATTGGAGAAGAAAAAAAATAAAACTTACCCCATTTTTTGCCATCTTTCTTGTCCCTGCAGACAGACCATGTCTCTCAAGAGTAAAGTGTATGACAGCAAAGGTCTGTTGATCTCCTGTGGAAGGGATCTGTGCGACTGTCTGGATGTGGACTGCATGGGTTGCTTTTACCCCTGTCCCGAGTGTGGATCGCGGAAGTGTGGAGTGGAGTGCCGATGTGACCGGAAATGGTTGTATGAGCAAGTGGAGGTAGAGGGAGGAGAGATCATTCGCAACAAGTTTGCAAATTAGCTATGACACTACTTCTACTTCTGAGCAAAAAGACCGTCACAGGCTTGGTACATGGACATTGCAGAAGTACCTGCTTCATTTGCTATATTGTTTATTTTTTAATGTAAAAGTTTAATGTTGTCTTGTGTTTTTGCTGCTGTCACAGCTGTGTTCATTTTTGTATTCTTTCCAGGATTTCCACTACTTTGTTGTAATGCTGTACCTCTTTCCCCCCCTCTAAATTTTTCACACTTCCAAAAATAAAATCTTACTATAAGGAGAATGCATGGTGCGGATTCATAGGGTTTACAAATATGATCTTTTAAACTCATTTAAAAATATTTGGGAATATTTCTCTCTTATCCGAATCACTCCGTCTACACTTTATTTTGTTTAAAACACCAAGCATAATATGTAGCCATTTTATTATTTAATTTGTTTTGAAGTAAAACAAATACACATTTTTAGCTCTTTGATATACTCCGTAAACCGACTGTGATGATATCCAGAAACCTGTTGGTTTACTGCAGGGCACTTTGGTGTTTGTTTGGTGATATCATATATTAGATATTGTCTAAGATGTTTTTCTAATTGACCCATTTGTCTCAGCCTGCACATTCAGCGCGCTCCACCTCGTGTTGCAGTGCTAGGAGCCAGGAATGTCAAGATGAAGAACAATCTGTCATAGGCCCAGTTTGCCTTGTAGCTCCACAACAATAAGAATGTACAAACAGCAAGAAAGTTGACTTGAAGCAGGGATAATGTATTGCAAAAGCGCTCAAATGAGGCAGATTTTGATGATTTACAAAACATCCCCATCTAGACAGGCAGTTCATCTAGGGAAAACTGCCTGGGTGAAGCTTTTTGCTGTGCAAATAACTGGCAGTGCAATTTTAAAGATGAAGCACTGATATACTTGTTTAAATATTACAATACTTGCAACGTAAGGGGAGAGTAAACCTTTTATCGCCATAACTTGAGGCCTTGAGGTATAGTAGGGATTTTTTGAGTTTAAAATCAATTAGTCAAGTGAAATTTAGACTAATCCTTAAAATATTGAAAAGTGCTTGCAGTGTAGTGTCTCTTGTTTTTATCATCTGTTCCTCTTTATTACCATACATGTGATGTGCCCTAACCCATTTCTCTATTTATATGTAAGACATTACCCCTTTTTCCGAAAACTCTTTGATATTCATGCTGATTCACTACTAATTTGATTATGTAAATGTAGGATGGTTTCAATGAGTTTGCTCAGCGTATCGGAGAAAGCATCCTCACAGAGAGAGATTTTTACAGTTGGTCTCAGAAGGACAATTATAAGCTCTGGTAAAAACGCACCAATTTCACAAGCAAAATTAACGTGTCTGTGTGTGTAAGCGCTTGGGAACAGATGGTTTATCACAGGAAATGAGTTCTGTTTACGCTATGTGAGAGCTGTTTTAATGGAGCAGTTTGTGCCTGACTGAGATTATTGATATCAGAGCGCACAGAAGATTCCAGAAACACAACGGGATGAAACAGCACCTCACGGATGACCTGTCAGGAGCTTTGAGCCAAAGCATCTTTAATACAGATTTAAAAATTCATTAGATTTAGCCTTCAATGGGTTCTTGCAGTATGTTATATTTATTGATGCTTGCAAATAATATTAAAATGTTATATATTTTGTTTCATTCCATTATGCAATTTACATAGTATTATGAAATATTCAGAACTGTACAAAAGGCTTTCAAAGTTGCAGATGGGGTGTTTAGTTTCCTTGTCTAATGTGCATTGCAGCCGAGTGTCTGCTGGCTGAGGACTCCACAGTCTGTGATGTCAGAGTTACACTTGCTGCATTCACAGCTGAGGGCCACTGGGTAAGTGAAAATGGAGTCAGCCCTGGCAGGGCAGCCTTTGAACTCATAGGTCTCGTACGTCCATTCTCTGAAGTTACAGGTGTTCTGGTAAGACAGCATCAGTGGGCTACGGTAAACACTTTCCTGCCAAACAATAAATAGAATGCATTTTAGTTCCGCTTTATCTGGTGCAAGAGGAAGAATGAATGTTGTATAAATAAATAAAAAAGGTCTGCATATATACTATATAGAGAAAGAGACAGAGAGAGAGACATAACACAGACATACGGTAGATCATTTAATGTTGTTAAAACAGTCTCTTATGCTTAGTAAGGCTACATTTATTTAATAGAAAAAAACAGTAATATTGTGTAATATTACACTTTAAAAAAATAGTTGGCTATTTTACCATATTTTACCATATTACCATATTTAAAGTGTGATTTATTCCTGGGACGACAGAGCTGAAAATTTAGTATCAGATCATCCTTCAGAAATCATTCGAATTTGCTGATTTGGTGCACAAGAAACATTTCAATGTTGAAAACATTTGTGGCATTTAATGTTTTTTTTTTTTTTTTGGGAAAGTGTGACAATATACAAAGTTTGGGGTAAGAATTAAAAAAAAATAATAATAAAAGAATAGCCTACTTTTATCCAGCAAGGATGCATTCAGTTACAGAAAAAACAATTATGTTACAAATACATGTCTATTTTAAATAAATATCGTTGTTTTGAATTTTTTTTTATTCATCAAAGTATCCCGTATCAACAAAAATATTACACACACACAAAAAGGATGGATCATGTGACACTGAAGACTGGAGTAGTAACAGCTGAAAATGTATATATATATATATATATATATATATATATATATATATATATATATATATATATATATATATATCAATTCACATATATGTCATATGTGCACAAATCCTTTTAAAAGCAAGGTGATAAGAATAATACTTAATCCTACCTGTGTTTTGCAAAGCCCGGCACAGGCAGTGGTGTCAATTGTGATGCAGCTGCCACATTCCTCACTTTCCACGGTGATGGAGATATTGGTGAGCCGACAGCTGGACCTGCATTCCGATCCTGACATCATTAGCGCCGGCAACAGAATCACCATAACAACGAAGCGCATCCTCATCTGGGAATCAATGCGAAAGTGTGCAGCTAATCTAATAGAGGTACTGCAGTGGATAAATTATTAGCGTTGCATTTTGTTTCCATCTTGAGCTTTACTACTTAATTATTATTTTTAATTATTAAATTTTTTTAATATAAAGAAAATCACTATTGAAAGTACAATCTAACTCACAAAGCCTGGACATAAACAAACAGCTGGCTAATTTATTATTAATTGAGCAACTAAGATGAATCAATTTAAATTTGGTTTAGGAAAAGCAACTATCAAACACATTGAAACTGAAGACAAATTACTAATATACAGTTCATGCTAATATCAATATAATTGCTAAAATACTAATATATAGTTCATGTCAGTCCTACCTGCTGGAGTTTCGCTGAGACAAAATCCTTTCAGCTCAGTTTATGTGGACACTTATACCCTCCTGTCAGACGTGACGCCCACATCTAGTTGAGAGCAGCCATGTCTTATCATACTACTGCGTTTGCTTTTGTGGAGGTGGCACAAATCCCCAAAAGCCCTGTGGCCATGGCATTCAGTCTGGAAGAGGCTTAGACAGAACAGGATCCATGTAAAGGCCACCACTGATGTTTTCAAGGTCAGTGTTCTGCAGCACAATTCCTGGATTGAAAATCACTGGAACAACAGCTTGTCATCTCTAAGAGATCCACACACGGTTGCTTTAACAATTTATTCCTGGAGGATATATATATATTTAATAGAAATCCATAAAATTTTAATCTCCACAGCATCAGTTCAGTTTTTACCTGGCGAACTTTTGAAACAGTCATAACAGATGGAAGTGATGTTTTTGTTTGCTTTAACCACTCTATCTATTGATATTTGAAAATTATATTGGGATTGAGATGCTCATTTGAAATGTGTAATGGATAATTTGATGCATTAAATTGATAAAGGATGCAATAAATTGATCAAACGTGACAGGTTGTTCAAATGTCTTTGACAGATCATAGACATTTAGAATTTTAGATTTAAAATACCTTTTCATTTAAGAAATATCTGTTTCAAATGAAAGCTGTTCTTTTACAATTTATATTATTTATATTATTATTCTTTTAAATAATACTGAAAATCATGTATTATGATTTTGACAAGAATATTAAGTGGCAAAGCAGTTTGTTTTTCTGTTCAACTGTTTTTCAAATGTTGATGACAATAATAATCATTATTATTAGCAACTGATCACCAAATCAGCATATTAAAATAACTTCTGAAGAATCGTGTGACACTGAAGACTGGGTTGATGGCTGCTGCTTTGCCATCAACAGCAGCATTTATTTTAAACTAAAATCTCATAAATTAAAAATAATATCGTTGCTCTTTTGTTGATTGCTTCCATTGTCCTCATTTGTAAGCTGCTTTGGATAAAAGCATCTGCTAAATGGCTATATGTAAAAATATAAAAAACCCTCAAATTCAAAATGTTTACTGTCACTTTTGATCTGTCTAATGCACCCTTCACCAATTTAATGCATGAAATCACCCATTACTCTTTTCAAAGCTTGTGAGCATTTCAATCTCCATTTCATTTTCAAATACGAATGACAAAAGATATATCTAGTGGTTTGCATAAAGACGTATTTCAAACATAAAATCTTCTGAACATTTTATATACAGCATATAGTCTTTGAAACTGTCCTCTGCAAAATAACTATTCTAGCATTCACTCTATTTGGCAGCAGGCCTAGTCATTAATGCCTTGACCGTTCTCTATTTTAAAGTTTAAAGTGCCCTGGATTTTCATTTTGATTCTGTTCATTGTCTTTAACAGATCTCAGTCTGGCTCTACGGCTTTTCATCTCCAGCTCAACCTTGACAAAACAAAGCTCTTTTATCTTTCAGCCGCCCCCAGTCTCTTTCCATCGCTTTTGAAGGTTGTACAGTCATTGACTCCTGATGTGTCCACATCTTGGAAATTGTCCAAGATGACCCACTGACCTTCATCAATCATGCTGCGACAAGTGCCCTATCCGAATAAAGCTTTTTAATGTAGAGAAAATCTGTCTTTTCACTCCCATCAGTGCATCCAAAATGCTTCTGTCTGACTCTGTATATCCAGTAATTCTCACATTTACTCAGGTCTCAATGTACCTCTCACTGCTGCTCAGTCATATTCAGCTCATTCCTGGAATACAATGCAGTCAGCACCATTATTGGAATAACTATAAGCCATTATCCAGTCGCACACCCACAACCTTCACACTACATTCAGAATCTTTACTCCCTACACATATAAAGCAGCCATACTGTGTGCTTGCACACAATGACTAAATGTTGTCTTGTGAAATACTGCCCCCTTTTATTTTGTATAGTGCCAGCTGCAGATCCAATACAGAATAGACAGTAAGCATAGAAAAAAAAGCATAAGCCAAGTCCAAAACAAGCTACTTAGGTGGGGTATTTGAATAATAAAACAACAAGCAAGAAGTCAATTTGTCAAGATAGTAAAGGTTGGTCAATGCACACTATTTTAACAAGAGAAAAAGACAATGTCTGCTGCATAACTAATGAGCTGGATCAAACAGCACAATCATCCTGATAGCACACACACATTTCCCCCCTACAACAGAATATGTCAGACATGAGTTTTTGTTGAGCGTTTCTCTGTCTTGCGAAAAAAAATATTTGTTTTCCAGGTGATAAATATAAAGGATTTGTTGCTTAAAAACAGTGCTGCTGATGAAACTGCTTTTCTAAAGCTATCTGTTGTAACATAGAGAGCAATGAGAAACAGGCAGGTGGCTAGTGGGAGTTATCATTTGCATTTTGCTAGCATACAAACATCATATGAGTTTAAAGCATTAGCAACCTCTTCTGAGTTTAAAATTTAGTTGAATTAATATATATATATATATATATACATATATATATATATATATATATATATATATATATACACACATTTACAGTGCCACTGTTTCCTGTATGATTTAATGCTAATGACAATACACTCACATATGATCATATTCTAGATAAAATAAGATAATTTGTCCCATATTACCATTGTTCTAAAGCCAAACTAAACTGATATAAAATATTAGATGCAACTTATTTCAATAAGATGACAGCTTCTTTTTTAACATAATAAATGTGTGTGTTATATTTTACAACAAAATAAATTGAAAACTGTGATGAATCCTGTGCCTCCTTGTGTTTAGAAAGAACACCAGTTATTGCAAATTCTAATAAATGTCTTATTTAATTTACAGTAGTTACATCAATATTTAAACTTTGACATCTCAAAGATAAATGTTTTAAATATTTCATTTTCTCCTCAAGTTTTCAGCAGATCCAACTGAAAACTCCCCACGCCCCCCCCCCCCCCCCCCCCAAAAAAGGAGTTGAATCTTTTATTTATGTTCTTTGCATAAACACTAGCTTGTTTAATGGAGCAAGGAAGAATGAAGTGCACAGCTCTCACAAAACAATCACATTCATCTTTTTTTATGTTGTGTTTACATTCTTAACTTTTTCCAAACGGTGGCTATACATAAGCAGGCCGTGACAGAAAGTGTATGAGGCTTTTTGACAGAGCCACACACCGGCTGCTTAGCGTGTGCAGCTCGTGCTCTGCAGCAGTCCCCCGGGTAGGCAGTTGCGATGAACTGGATGTCAACAGATGCATAAGGGGCTGTCGAAGTTTGAGAACTGCAGCAGCACACCGGTGCGCGCCTGCCACGACCACAGGGGGGCGATCGAGGTCTTTCCGCGTTGCGCAAACGTGCCTCTCGCGGCGGAGCGCAGCTCCCCAATAACACGAGCACAATGGTCAACGGGCGAGACTGAGCGGCAGACAGATGCGCGCTGCGCATACTTACCTAAGGCTATTTCACATGGCATCCTAAAACTTTGATACATCTCGATTCTGACGCTGCTCGTGTGATTTATGGAGCCACGCAGCATGCTCTCGGTGGCAGCACCTGCTTTTTGGTGAGTGCGAGTCCAGGCTTAATGCAGCGGTGCATGCTTTTTGGGGAGGGGGAGATGGGCAGGTGATGAGAGATCCTGTTGAATAAAGACCCGACGGCGAGCCGTGACCAAAACTGTCATCCTTCGAATGTGATCACACCTGACTGCTGAGGTGTCATGTTCTGCGTTTGGCAACGTCGAGGAATATCTGAGCGCGATGGAAATCTGCACAAACCTGGGATGTACATCCTCAGCCGTCTCTACCTTGTTGTATTGAGGGTGGAAGCTGAGAAGACATCCTCATATGATTTCCTACGTAAGTGGCTCGAGATAAAGGAACGTGGAGTGCATGAGAGGGCTGATAAATTGCGTGCGACGACTGTTTATAATTAATTGTCAAGAGATTTTGGATCAGTAATATCACGCGCAGTATCCTGTTTCCATTCTTGTCTGGCCTGTTACAATAACGATGTGCCACAGTAGTATTGTTATTAATATTATTATCAATATGTAGCTTAGGATGTCTTTGTTAATGATGACTTTTTCCAAATGTTCTGCTCATGTTGGTGTAGATAGGCTCCATCACAGTCTGCTTGGGCTACATTTCGATAAGCAGTTTGCATTCTACAACACGTTTTTCTTTTCTTTGCAGCTGTTGCTGGTGTCAAGCGGATTCAGTGATTCATTCATAGCCACCGAAGGGGCAGAGGACGGAGCAAACCTACACCCCACCCCTCCCTCGCAGCGAAGATGGGAACCAGTGATTTCATATGGGAATAAAGTCTCTTCCGAGCACCTCAGATAACGGAGCTCTCCTCCTGCATTCGGTTTCCTTTTGGATAACACATGCGCGCGCCGCGCACATGGATTCTAGAACTGTTGGACACCTTTTTTTCTCATTATGATGACGATTATGATGATGATGTCACCAGAAGCACGTCGCTTCGCCACAGTTGTAAAGTCCAATCACAATAAGTAAAAGTGCACTGAAAGAGCTTAAAGCACTTCCGAAGGCAGCGGACCTGCAGTGCCAGTGAACTGCATTTATGAACTTGAGGCCGTCTTTAGCTCAAGCTCGTTCTTCAGCCCGTTGACCATCATTCTGAACGCTTTATAGTTTGAGAAGATGGAGTTTGCTATGGTCGGCGCGGACAGCGGGGGCTGCAACACCCACCTGCCCTATGGATATGCCCAGGCACGCGTCAGGGAGAGAGAGCGCGAGCGGGAGCGGCAGTCTCGCGCAGCGGCGGTAGCCGAAGCCGGAACGGTCGGAGAGGGAGGTGGGTCCAGCGGCCATCCCCACAACCATCCGCATCAGAGTCGCACCGCCTCTTCAACGAATACCAACAACAGTAGCGCCGGGACCGCCTCGCGCCCCTCCTCCTCCTCCTCCTCCTCCCAACAGTCGCAACAGCAACAGCAGCAGCAGCAACACCACGAGCCGCTACAGCAACTTCTCCGAGAGCGAAAAAAGCAACGAAGCGTCGCGCGCTGGAGACGGAACCGCGCGGCACTCGGCGGGGATCTACGCCAGTCAGAGTTGGCGCTCCTAGGATCCGAGGAGGACATCATGATCGAGGAGGAGGAGGCGGAGGGCGAGGAGGAAGAGGAGGACAGGGGAAGCAAGAGATCGACTTTTGTCTATAACATGGATTATGAAGAGGAGACGGTTTCGTTAACAGACAGGCGTCCTCAGTCCGGCTACGAAAATGTTTACAACGAATATGGCTGCTGCGAGAGAGTTGTCATCAACGTGTCAGGCTTGAAGTTTGAGACCCAGCTGAAGACACTCGCGCAGTTCCCAGACACGCTCCTGGGCGACCCTGAGAAGCGAATCAGGTACTTCGACCCTCTGCGTAACGAATACTTCTTCGACAGGAATCGACCGAGCTTTGATGCCATTCTGTACTTCTATCAGTCCGGGGGGCGCTTGAAGAGACCCGTCAACGTGCCATTTGACATCTTTTCCGAGGAGGTCAAGTTCTATGAACTCGGGGAAGAGGCGATGCTCAAGTTTCGCGAGGATGAGGGCTTCGTGAAGGAGGAGGAGAAGCCGCTGCCCGAGGACGAGTTCAAACGCCAGATCTGGCTGCTCTTCGAGTATCCGGAGAGTTCAAGTCCAGCCAGAGGGATCGCGGTCGTGTCAGTGCTGGTCATCGTCATATCCATCGTCATCTTTTGTTTGGAGACATTGCCAGAATTCAGGGACGACAAAGAATTCCTCAGCCCAGGTAAAAACTCCACGCAGGCGGACAATGGATTTACGCCGTTCAACGACCCATTTTTCATCGTTGAGACGGTGTGCATCATTTGGTTCTCGTTTGAGATCATTGTGCGCTTCTTCGCGAGCCCCAGTAAAACAGCTTTCTTTAAAAACGCGATGAACTCCATAGATATCGTCTCTATTTTGCCTTACTTCATAACTCTCGGCACAGACCTCGCACAGCAGCAAGGCAACGGGCAACATGCAATGAGTTTCGCGATCCTGAGGATAATACGACTCGTCCGCGTGTTCAGGATCTTCAAACTGTCTCGGCACTCGAAAGGTCTCCAGATCCTGGGGCACACTTTGCGCGCGAGCATGCGAGAGCTGGCGCTGCTCATCTTCTTCCTCGTCATCGGCGTCATCCTGTTCTCCAGCGCGGTGTACTTCGCGGAGGCGGACGAGCCCTCGTCTCAGTTCACCAGCATCCCAGACGCGTTCTGGTGGGCTGTAGTGACCATGACCACGGTGGGCTACGGGGACATGAAGCCCATCACGGTCGGGGGCAAAATCGTGGGCTCGTTGTGCGCCATCGCTGGTGTCCTGACCATTGCGCTTCCAGTCCCTGTCATCGTGTCCAACTTTAACTATTTCTACCACCGGGAGACTGATAACGAGGACCAGGCGCCCGTTGTGGAACAGCCCCCGCCGGGCTGCCCGTACTTTCCGGATTTCCTGAGAAAATTCAAAGGTTCCCCATCGGGGTCGTCTTTGGGTGACAAGGCGGCAGAGTACATGGAGATGGAGGAAGGAGTGACAGAATCTCTGTGTGGGGCAGACACGCAAAGCCCGAGTAGAGGGAACGGTACTGACTTAGGCGGAAAAAACAGTTCACAATCACGAACCCTACAGACAGATGTATGATTATGGACGAACGATAACCGCCTCGGGAGGTTTTCATAAAGATGACTGCACAAATGAATCAGTTAACAGCACACATGCACAACTTGAATACATATAGGCTATCCAGTACGCACGTGCGCAACACAAGGAGACGCTCTCTCTCTCTCTCTCTCTCTCTCTCTCACACACACACACACACACACATATACATGCATACACGCACTCATCAAGTTCTGGACCTGAGCTGAAACATTTTTGCAATGTGGCTACTTTTGTAGTGAAACATACCCTGTAATCACGTGACAGGCAACGCAAAAACCACCAGCTTTACGTGACGTGGAGGTGTCTCTATCTGCCCACGACTCCCGGTTCATTAATGAAGGCAACAAAAAGAACTTGCATAGGCACTTTATGAGTTACATTTGTCAGTAATTGTAGGTAAAAGAGGCGAGTTCTTCTTATCTAATGCTATTATGCAATAACGTTTAAATTGTTTGCACTATCATCAGTTATGTTATGGTCTCCCAGTTTAAAGCAGAGGAAAGGACCAGGTAACATTGAGGTAGAGAGGGAGGACACTGAATTGAAAAACAACTCAGTAATCATATTACGACTTGCATTTTGGATTAATTCGAAATACTAGCAAACATATGCTGCAGTCTTCTCTGATGAAAACCAATTCAGCTAATAGTAATGAATTATTTTAACGTATTTGAATTATTATGATTAATTAAAAGGCAGCATACTGCGTAACTTAAGGCAATGTTATCTTAAATCCCATTATGGCAGCAATGTGTCAGTATGGCAGTGTTCAGTATGTTCTACACTCTGGTAAAACTCCTTTTAGCACACACCCTGTGTAGTTATTTGTGCTTTGTCCACAGTGACTGAAGAGTCATTTATTGTCAGTCCCTTTTGTGAGTATTGGAAAACAAATCAGTCATGTTAGTTTTTGTTCATTAGCACAATATTTGAAACAAACAGCATAATTCATCCATCATGAGGATTCAGTCTTTCTAAGCATCACAGTCACATTATGGCATACAGAGGCCAAAATAACCGGTTCGCATTGTCTCACAAAGTAAACACCTTGTACAACAGAGTCAGCGACACCATGGCTTGAAGGATCCGTTTGGCCACAGTTTTCAAGTTGCTGTCATGGGAGTATATTTCAAGGGAATGCTTCATGCAACTATTTGTCTTCATCCCTTTACCAAATGACACTGCATCCCTTTATAAAAATGCTGGCGGAAATGTACAGCATGGAAGGGAACATGAACTTGGTGGACTTCATGCACAGCGAATTCTCATCCTTTTGGAGTGCAGGATGACCACTGAGCATGTGCAGTGCTTGCGGAAGCCAGGTAAGCCATTTCTGCATTAAGTTTTCTCATTCACACAATTATCATGTTGTCATCATACTCTCAGTTTAGTAACACAGCATCCAGGTGTTTACATATCTGTGTGAATCTAATAGTTGTCTGTTAAGGCTAGGAACAGGTGCTCCACGTGATCTCAGCATGCATGAGATTTCAACTCTCATTTTTTCTCGTTTTATAATAATGTGTCAACAATGACTTGAATTGCTTAGCAACAAGGGGCTTATTGTCAAAGAGACGACTAACTGTGCTGTGTTCCCTTGGAATCCAGAAATCCTCATTGCTCATTAAGTGTTCCGAGCTTCATTCTCTGATGTCATAATAGCTGTTACTGTTTTTTGTAGACATGATAATTACAATTTAATCTCCAGTAAATGATATTTTGTCTTTAATAAGACATACTCTTAGAACACGCTACAGGGAGATAACTGTGGCCTCCCTCGCCATGCTCATCTCTCACAACACGATTACTTGGCCAATGTGTACTTGTGTAAAATATGCACACTTGATATTAGATTATCATAAGTGCCTTCTGTGTCATGTCAGTCTAGTGCCTTGTGGGCTTGTTACAAGAAAAATGGCTGTGTAGGTTGATGAAAACGTAACCGACAACTGGCATTTATCAGCTGTTAATGCTGTCAACTCTATAAACTACGCTCACTATGTACAGTGTCCTTTTTGAGGAGTGATCCTCTTACAGGTTGTAGTAGATGCACTACTGATAACAGGTTATACAATGACATTCAATTACAGGCAAACTGCTCTGCCTTTAAGTAAAAATTAAAATTAAAATAAGCATATTATTACTGTCTTAATTATTTTATCCATATAGTTCAAAGAGTTTTAGGTCTTGTTATGAACAGTTCATTGTTAAGAAGTCAGTCTTCACAATCTTCATCACATTTCATGATCCAAATGTAATAACTTCCCCTTGCTTGCTTTTCTTTCCTGATGTCACTTAATCTGCACAGAAAATCTGATCATTTTAAACAATAGTCTAATACTTAAACCAGGGAACTCATTTAACAAGCTCATATTTGTTAAAAATCCACATCTAGTAAAACGTTTCTAGAAATCAGGTTCTTTTCTACATTTTATTGGTAAATGTCCAGCGTCGCTTGGAAATGCATCATATTAGGGATTTAAAATGGGTTGTGACCATTCATTTATGTTGGCTTCAATATTCAGTATTTAAACATTCTCTATGCTAAAGTCTATCTATCTAGGCAAGTAAACCGTTAAAAGATCTGATAGATAATTCGGTGCAAAACCATGCAAGGCCTTATATGTAAGCACAAGAATTTTGAAATCAACACGAAACCTCACAGGGAGCCAGTGTAGGGATTCCAAATTTGGAGTGATGTGCTCTCTAATTCTGGTCCCTGTCAGGATTCGAGCAGCTGAATTTTGGACATACTGCAGTTTATTTAGGGTGGTTTTTGAAATACCTGCAAGCAAAGCATTGCAGTAATCGATGTGTGAGAAGACAAATTTGTTGATCAGTTTATCGGCCACAATAAAGGAGAGCATGGGGTGAATTCATGCAATATTTCTGAGATTTAAAAAAATGGCATTTTAACAGTGTTTTGAACAGGGGGTCAAATGCTAAATGAACATCAAATATCCCGCCCAGGAAGCAACAGCTGGATAATCAGCCGGTTTTGAGTGAATGTACTCAATGAACTTTTCACTTTTATATGGTCTATCTGACTTACATTTTTCACACAAATGCTTTTTGATACATATCTCATGTTTTTGTTTACAATGTTAAGGTAATATATTGGCTGCCCCATTAATATAGTTACAAAAATAAGAAGTGGTAGTGGGTAGTCTTTGCACAAATCTTTGTTTACTGTCGAAATCTGAAATAATATTCAGTGTAAATAAAAATATATTGATGGTTCTTAAACATGCAGTACTTTTGCACATATATGCGTCGAACCCCATATTCATGATAACCCAGGCTATTAAGCACTCATTTACAGGTTAATGTTGCATAGCCTGTGGAGAGGTGTTGCACTAGCTCTGTGTCTTCATTTTCTGCTGTAGATCATAATGAATTGCACCAATACTTCACAGCACTAATTATTTGCTGTGCTGAACATTTTTAAAACGTTTGGTTTTGGCTGTGAAGTATGGCTGTGGCCCGTCTTGAGCTCTTTTAAGTTTCTCTGGGCTTGAAGGTTGTTGTTAATAATCATTGCGTCCAAAAGATGAATCTGCTTCAGCTTCAGAGGATATTTTCTGAAAACAATCTGTTGTGCTGCAGTCCAGGCATTCGTTAAATGGATACCAAACTAAAAGTTGGCTTCTTTCTCAGACTTTATTATTTGGCATCCTTCTCTCAATCTGTCTTTCCCTTTTCTTTCTCGGTCCCTTCGGTTTGCCTCTTTATCTACAAGGCAGAAGCCTATCCCTCCACTTGTGGCAGCCTCCTTCACTTCTTGTAAAATAACTTACAGAATCACAGCGATGAAAAACAGAATGTAATTCCTGTGAGATCAGTGGACTGTTCAGTTCACAATGCATGTTATTTGTTTAAAGTGTAGGTCCATGTGTGTGCGCTCGCTTGTCTGCGAGAGTGTAATAAATCAATAAAACCCTTCAACCACATCACCTTCATAAATATCAGGCTCAATGCCACAGTAAATGGATATTAAACTAGATTTCCTGATATCAATCACCCATGACTACGAAAGACATTTTGCCATATTGATAGATCAGTGTAACAGCACTCATTCCCACAACACTGACTCTCTGTAAATATCAAAACTGGCATTTGAGCAGTGTGGAGAGCCAGAATAATGTGGCTTTAGTCCAACCGAAAGCAATCAGCGTTACTCCACTCAGGGCATTAATTAGCTGCCGACGTGCATGTGTGTAGTATGACACAGACGTGTAGCTGTACTTGGCTTGATCACCATACCCACACTTACATTGGGGCTTAGTGGATAATGGGAAAATAAACAGCACTATAGATTAGAAACTGAGTTGTCAAGGCAGATTTTTCACTCCATAATATTCTCATCTTCTCTCAGTAGAAACAACAGTGTTGCATGTGTTGAATCAGTTGGGCAGAAAAACGCTAGCTAGTTAGCCTTATGTGACCTTAAAATTAGCAATTTTATTTCTGCTAAGTGCTGTCCTCTAAACCGCTGTTAGTGTCAAGTGCATTGTGTGGCCCCAAGCACAGGTGGTGTGATGCAGATGACAAATTGTTCTATGTAGCAATGTTTAACTTCTTCATGACACAGAGGTACATGTTCCTGCCCAGAGGGGTTCAAACTGGATTTTTAGGATCATAGGGCTTGCTAGTGTCAGTGTACAGAGAGGTCTGTGTTTGGATGCGTCCCTCAGCTTAGAAAAAGTTCAGTAAGAGGGTGAGTGATGTACAGTTTAAAAGGAAGAAAACCTCTTTGTATTTATGTTGGTTTTGAAATATATCAAAACCTTTTTTTTTAAGCTTCAGTTTAATTAGGCATTTGAGCAGTGTGGAGAGCCAGAATAATGTGGCTTTAGTCCAACCGAAAGCAAAACCTTTTTTTTAAGCTTCAGTTTAATTACTCATGTGATGCAAACATCAAGTAAAATATGATGTGAGTGTACACATCTTAATCATTATTTCAAACAAGGTTTTAAAATATATTTATCAAGTTATGTACATTGCATTTTGTTGTGTGTGTGTGTGTGTGTGCTCTTGTTTTTGTGACATATCAGGACTCAACTCTGTATAATGACATGGGTATGACACAGGTATTACAAGGAGAGGGTGACTTATGAGTACATAACCCATGTCCCCATTTTTCAAAATGCTTATAAATCATACAGAATGAGTTTTTTTGAAAAAGTAAAAATGTTTCCTGTGAGGGTTAGGGTTAGGTGTAGGGCTGGTTTAGGGCCATATACAGTTTTTACAGTATAAAAACCATTACACCCATGGGATGTCCCCATTCCCCACTTTTCACAAAAAAAATAAAACGTGTGTGTGTTGCAACACATGACATTTTACAACCTGAACTAAACTTGCCTCACAATGCAAAGGTCAAATCATCTGATATTTTAAGAAACTTATTGACCTTGACACACTATAAGGCCGAGGGTCTGCTGGGGTTCGCTCTATTATATCGTTTCCTATTTTATGTTTTTTCCCCAGCACATTAGTTGCACCACATGACTCGATCAGCACAGTTGTTTTTACCCCTATATTTCTGACTTTTTAAGGGTAAAAAAAATCAGCCTAACAAAATTAATTAATTAATTTGATTACAGAAATAAAACCGTTCTAATCATAGAATATATGTATTCAAGTCTCTGCACATGAAAATTGCATTGTAATGTGCTTTTTAAATAAATTATTTGATAGGACAGAAAATAAGTTACACTTCTTTGACCCAAAAGCTGATTCAGTAAAAGATTTAGTGCTTCTAACAGAAGGGTCTTTCACCCTAAAGTCATGTCTGCTGAGGTTTGTACACTCATACACTCATATTTTCCTGGAATACAGACAGAGTGGCTCTGCACCTGGGTGTGTGGAAGAGCGACTTGATGAACAAATCTTCTGCTTATATTCCATGAGTAAGATCAGCTTCTATAGTTGCTCGGTTCTATTGATGTCAGCATATCTCTCCTTGACATGTTTGTTTGTGTGGTTGACTTGTCATGGGCACGAACAAACACACACACACAGACAAAAACACTTCCCTTCGGGGTTTAATAACACTCCCGTAGGGCAGGGCACTGGAGGTCAGGATGTGTGTGTTGCTGAGCAGTTCTGTCTTGTTGGGTTGTATTCCTCTCATCTGATGGCTTATGCCCGGAGGGGTCAGGGTGCATTGTCTGTACTAATAGGACTGACCCCTCTGATGAGAGACCCAAGACGGGACACACGTAATGGGACGCTCTAACAAACTTCACGACCTTAGCGGAGGTCAGCACATCATCACTTTAATCTGCATTCACATACAGCGTGAAGAAGAGCAAGTGAATGAAAAAAGCAATCAAAAGACAATTCCAAAAGCTCCTGAAGCTATTTAGAAAATCATTTTTAGGACAACCTCCTTCGTTAGCGTAGAATGCGAACATGCAATTACTGAAAACATTTCCATTGGAAATGAAACAGGTGTTCCTCTTCAGCTGATCTGCCATTGTATATTGAATTATATGTGTACTATTGTATATGTGCTGTTGGTTATGTGACCGGTCTGGACCTTCACTCTGCATTGTGTTGATAATTTAATGAGACTGGACAACAGAGATTCCTCATTCTGAATGAATAAAAAGGTAAATTCATGGAAAAAATTTTAATCTGTGGCCTTTCTCTACAATTACAGAATTGTACCTTTCCCCAGACGTGCTTACTGCAAACTGTCTTCATATTACAATTTTTAAATGAACTGCATGTGATTAAATCAACAATATTTAAAAAAAATTCTCAATAACATCATTCTCAATATAATTTACAGAAACATGGAAAGAAAACATACCTGAATGACTGTAAAAAAGGATAATTTTAGCCACAAATCTATATCTGGTCTATAAACACTAAAAGAAAATACATCCTTCATGTTACACAATCTCTATTAGTGTTTCAATAAGATTAAACTGTATTAAAAACAAACAAACACATAAATCACAATAAATTATACTTTTTAAATGTATTTTAATTTTTTTTTTTTCTTTTTAGCCAGCGCTCCAGCAGAACTCAGCTTTCCCCAGCCGCGCTTGCCGCCAACTGAAGGAAATCAACCGGAACCTAATTGTTAAAGGGGCCACGTAATTAAAAACGAAAAGTAATTATAACAAATATAAAATAATTGATAATAACAAAGGGAGAGATTTTGTGAGAAATCTATAAATTAATATAACACCTGTTACAATTATCACAGTACTGTGATTGATGGTTACTTGAGTTGTTTTTCATTTGACCGACATATGCTGGAGAACACACTTCAATAATGCTTAACGAATAGGATATGCAATCCAAATTAATTCTGCTCAGGTCTGCTAAATATCTTAAACAGTACAATCTGAATATTGTAAAAGATGCCACTAGAAGTTTTGAAAGACTACATTTGATTTGTTGTCAGTTTTGAGTACGTATAAAACACTGTAATTAACATAAAAAAAACTGTAATGATTGAAGGCAATCCCTAACAAAGACATTTCTAGCACAAGTAGCATCATTATATCATTATATCATCCCAATTGAACTCCACCTGTGCTACAAAGATTTTGGAACAGGAGGGATCTCAGTACGTTATTCTCAATATCTCAGTTTTAATGGACCTGTTCATTATATATATATATATATATATATATATATATATATATATATATATATATATATATATATATATATATATGTAGTTATTAGAGTTGACAGCAAGTCGATTTGTTTCACAGTTTCCTTGTAGGTTTCTTAAAAGACTTGTATTTCCACCAAGACAGAGGAGATGGACAGACTTTTTAAGACTATTTATTGCAGCAAAAGTAACTTGAAGGGAAAAGCATTTTATACTAAATACATAGGCTACTTAGAACACAGCAAATAATTTAATAAAAGCAGTACGGCCTGAGATGGGGAAAAATACCAATCAATATATTATCATATCTAAATAACATGTCTGCTTTTAGTTGTTTGGTTTACCTTTTTTCCACTACCTTTATGTTACTAGTAAAACTGCACTATTTGTATTTTACAGATAATGATTTAAAGTCATTTTGTGAAAAAAGATGTGAAAAATGCATGCATTTATTCAAATGCATGTACATTCATATGAGATAGCTTTTATAAAAGCTGATATATTTGACATACAGTGGGCGCAAACTTATTAAAATTACATGACCTGCCAAATATTACACACTTTACCCAGGTAACCCTACTTTGACACTTGTGGAATAAATCATGTCACTGACTGTGAATAGGGCAGTTCTGAGTGGTCAGTGCAATGAGTTGGACCAACTAAATGAATGGTTTGAACACACCTGTAGCAGTTACAGGTGGTGGAGTATTGGCAAAGCAAATGATTTGTTACAGCCCTAGTTATAAGTTGCATCTCTGCAAAGAAACATTTCCCAAATGCATAAGATCGAAACATACAACGATTCAGTTTCTTGTCCTTCCTTGTCAAGTTATTCAAGCATTGATTCCCTCCAAATTACACCATCTTTCAAGACGTGACATTGTAGTGTCCTGGGGAGGTACTGTGGCCTTGCATTATAGTCTCCAATCCACAGAACACACACACACACACACACACACAGGAAAAAGGAATTACAAACTGCATCAACTGTGCCCTGATGTAATTCCTGCTCTGTTTGGTGGTTATATGCAGACAGCAAAGTCAAGCGGCAGTCAGTGACCTTCTGACATTCATGCACTCGGAAATACAGCATGGAAACTGCTGAGCTGTAAATGCAGCAAGCTGCCGCACAAGCAGTCTCATAATTTCCCGCAAGTTGTCTATGGATCTTATAGCAGCTGATATAGTGTATCAACTTTTAGCATTTGCCTCGCATCCTGGCCCGTTTTACAGCTATTTTTATTTCTCCTCTGTGCTGAGCAAGGAAATCTTCATTGTTGTGATAATTCTGGTCTGAATGTTTATCTTGGTGGGTTTCCTGTGCTTTAATTAGCTTGTCATGCTGCCCCCAGAGAGCAGGCAGAGAAACTGCAGTTTAGGCCTCTGGAATTAGCCAGCACTTCCTGTCTCACTATGGGACAGACATACTGCTGTTAGCATAAACGTAGACTAATGTGTTTTTGTACAATTATTTATAGTACTGTTGTGGAGGGTACAAGAGTATCTATGGCTTTCTTTGAGAGATTTTTATTCGCTTCATTTAGTTGTTCTGCTAATCAAATGTTTAGTGTGGATTTGCTTGTGGAGGACCATCACAGGGAAATAAATCTGTTTTAGCAACAGAATGTTTTCTTGTTAAACTATAAAAATTTATTTGCTGCTCTGGTGATGTAGTCCTCAACAACAAACTGTTATGAAACACATTTGCTTTATAAAATGTATAGCTTAACGGCAGAGGCACTGGCAAAATGAGGTGACAATAATGATATATGATAAATGTTATTAAAATCTCATCCAGCTTTACACTGTGGATGTAATATGGTGACACCATAACCGTTCACCTGCTATGGTGTTTATATTGAAGTTGTTTTTGATTCTTCCCATCATAAATGCAAGATGAGTTTACAGTAATTCAGACTACAAAGTGATAACTCTAGATTAATCAACACTCAAATGAGAAATGCAATACATTAAATCAAATCAAATCATCGATGTATTAGAATGACTGTATTGTATTTTGTCTTGATTGCTGGCATTGCAAATCTCTGTCAAACTGTGCCTACAAACTTTACATATCAATTCACATAAATCTATTTCCACTCTAGAGTTACATACAGACAGATGGATGAGGCCTAGCAAGAAGATTGACTTCTCTCGTGTTGTTTTGTCTGCAGGAATGGAGGGAGAGTTATTCTTTCCTTTCCATTCTCTCTCTCTCTCTCAGCCTCTGTACAGCTATAGAGCTGTCTTAGTTTGGGGGACGAAAATGTTAATGTTGCCATGGAAACCTTAGCTAAAATCTATTTTATGGTACTAGCTCCAGAGTTAAGTGTGTGTGTGTGTGTGTGTGTGTGTGTGTGTGTGTGTGTGAGTGAATGAGAGAGAGGACTTGCTTGTTCCTTGATTGAAACAATGTTTTCTTTATTCTTTTTTTTTTTAGTTAAGTTTTGCTCTAACTAGATGATTGGTGTTAGATGATTCAGCATAGACAGAGTTAGTTTTGTGGAGAGGTTTTGTCACAGAAGTAGGCAGTGAATTAAACAAGGCATGAACTTAATTCATTTTTGATGTGACCCAATATTATTAAAAAGTAGCGTGTTCATCAAAAGAAAATATGCTAGCATTGGTTTCTTGTTAATACTAGTGTAATTAATAAAATATTAATTAAAATTCAGAATGAATTTACATTAGATAAAAGTGTGGGAACACTTAACTTGACACCTTTTTAATAATAATGCATCATTGAAGGGTTATTAAAGGGTATAAAGCATTGTGTGAGTTGTAATACATTATATCTTGCTGTAAATAATTATAAGTGAACTTAAAAAGCAAAGCGTAACAATGAATCGATAAGTTTTATAATGTATTAACTGTGGTTACAATTATTCATGAGACGAACTGCTTTTAGAATGCATTATATATAAAGGCTTTAAATAAAGTGTTACCAAAAGTGCCACTCCTTGTAAATGAAAGTGGGGTTGTGAGGAGCCACAAGTTATATCTGAAGCGACATATACTGTGTCCAAAATTAACATCTTGCCAACTGCCAATAGATAGTGGATTTAGAAGACTGTAGAGAATTAGTTGTTTTTTCCTTGCAGATTTATGGCAAACATTGAAAGGCCATCATGTCACTCACAGCATCAGATATTGGCCAACTTCTACTCTCTGTGTGAAATTCTGTCTCTTGTAATAAAAACATTTTGGTGGCTTTATGCAAGTAATCAGTAAGTCACAAATGCATCACATCAAGCAGTTCAGTAGAAAAGCTTAGTTGATAGATGTGCAGGACAAAAAAGTCACTTAATGAGCTCATCTTTTTATGGTAGTGTCCGGAAAGATCACACTTCCATCATTATTAGGCAGTCACTTTAGGAGAGTGCTTGTATGTCTCATTTGATTCCCTTATGTCACTTACATCAAGTAGAAATCAGTCAGAGTTTAACTATCATTCTTGGCACTGAAACAGTGCATTATGTTACAGCTCCTAATAAAGCTAGCAGTCAAATGCCAAGAAAATCCATTTATTTTTCATCTATACGTAAGGTATGTTTACACTGAACTGTTTAATGAGCAGAGGGGACATAAATATATTTGCAGAGTAATCACAATTGCGTCAGATGCAGAATTGTTATCATGAGAATTTATAGGGGGAAAAACATACTGGTTGTCATGGAAACAGCAAAGTTTAAGACACAGAAGGAGAGGGGTAGATTTCTACACCGTTTTATCCACAATGGTCATTCTAACAAAAGTCCTTCATTTTCTTCACATGCTCAAACAACAATCTAACATTTTCAGCCCCTGCCACTGGAGGAGCCGTGCCCCTGGCTCTTCTTAAACAGCTATGAGATGCAGGTGTATTTGCCCTCCATCCCTCATGCTGTGTTCTCTCGCTCAGTTACCTGGGTATTGTTTATAGTGATTCCATATTCATTGCAGTGCGGCAGACGCCACGACTCGGCTCATGATATCTCTGCCGCTCCCTCAGGCTTTGCTGTGTGCAACATGTGGAGCACTTAAGTGCTTTCCTGCTCCTTACTGCAGGAGAGAAGGCTAGATCCCCAAGCACAGCTCATCACGGCAGCTGCTGCCCTCTTTCCACATGGATTTTGACAAGTTTCTCCCTGTCGCTTAAATAATGCAAATTCTCTTGCCCCAGCTTAGCACAGTTAACCACAGAGACACTGTGTGTGAGTTATGACAGCATCTTTGTTCTGTATGATCTGACTCTCGCCTATACCAATTAGCCGGTTTGTGTAATGAAGATAATTGAGCACTTTTAATTGTAATATTATTGCCAATAGAAAACTTTTACTCATCATTTACACCATAAACATCATTTACATCTTCATGTCATTCCAAACCTGTATGACATTCTTCCTTGTGTGAAACATAAAATATTTGAAGAATGCTGGTAACCAAATAGTTTCTGTTCCCATTGACTTTTTGTTGTATATATATATATATATATATATATATATATATATATATATATATATATATATATATATATATATACAACAAAAAGTCAATGTATATATATATATATATATATATATATATATATATATATATATACAACAAAAAGTCAATGGGAACAGAAACTATTTGGTTACCAGCATTCTTCAAATATTTTATGTTCCACAGAAGAAAGAAAATCTACAGATTCGGAATGACAACAAATGTAAATTAAGACAGAATTTAAATTTTTGGGTGAACTATCTGTTGAAGTAAATCATAGAAATGTGTTAAAATGCGTTTCCTTATGGTTCAGTAGTGAGCAGTTTCAAGCAGTTCCCTGCACAATGCATCATGGACTGTTTGCTGCCCAGTTCACTTGTCTAATCAGAAACAGAATACTCAAGAAAAAAAAAATGTTGTTTAAGACTTGATTTTGTTCTTCAGGAATTGATTGGATTGTTAAAAGGGGGTGTTACAAATCAGAATGGTAGCTGAACAAATTCAGAGTTACAGGATTAGTTTTGAGTTGACAAAACCAAACCTCTCCAATCTGACTTTGTTGGTACCATGATGCTGTTCATCAACTTTCTATGTCAATTCGGGCTTTAATCCTGAGTTTGTGGAGCACGTGCACATGAATGTGTGACATCACTGGCGAACAGCCAATCACGAGCCTTGCAATACAAAACAAGTTTGATTTACTTCTCGCGAGAGACCCAGCGAGATTCAAAACTGAAGGTTAAAAGTTTTGCTAAAGGTTGAGAGATTGAAGAATATGACAAATTTAAATGTCATATGAAAAATGAAAATAAATGATCTTGCTCCATCAGTGTAGTCACAAGTGGAACTTGTTAACTTAGTTTATACTGTGGCGAGTGGGGCGGGGCCGAGAGGCATGGGAACAAGGAGTGAGGCCAGGTGTAGTGATTGAAGATGAGCTGCACCTGCGCCCCACCGCCAGTATCGAGTCCCATGTAGGAGATGGAAGGAAATAAAACTGGAGCAACGACCGTGAAGGAGGAGAGGACCAGGCCTGGACATTATTTTATGTTTTGGTTTTTATTTGCGCGCACCAGTTGTCCGCGAGGGGCTGGTGCGCTGTTTTGTGTTTATTTTGAATATTAAAGTTTCATTTTGATTGTGCGCCGGTTCCCGCCTCCTTCTTCCCGATGATAAGGAAGTTTTTATTATTACAGTGGTGCTGTACCGGCATTTAAGCATAAGTGACCTTTAATTTGGAGCAAGATAAACTGGAGTGACTTTGTGTCAGACATGTGTCACTTCTCTCACATCTGATTGGTTCACCTTCAGTTTGAGATCTTGAATCCAGAACATAACCTGCCCCGGAGCAGGTTAGCCGTGCAGCGTAAGATACCATGGCAACGAACACCGATTAAAGCCAAGCTACTTTCATAGTACCTAAAACCCAGTGTTGGAGGAAACTAAGCTGAAACATAGCTGGCTAGCCACTTAATCCAGCTTCATGGTACAGGCCCCTGGTAGTTTAAACAAATAAGGGATTTGTGATATCAGCCAAAAGCGAAAGTCTTTTCAGAGGCAGAGAATCTGAAGATTACAGGTTAAGAAGACAATTTAAATCATTTTAAATATATAAAATATTTTTCAGATTATTCTACCCCAGTGCAATGTAATATTTGTTTACAAATCCTTAAAGGAAATCATACATTTTATTATGTGAATCTTCTTGGGAAGTCGTGGCCTAGTGGTTAGAGAGTTTGACTCCTAACCCTAGGGTTGTGGGTTCAGATCTTGGGCCAGCAATAACACGACTTAATAATAATAATATATTTATTTTGTATAGCGCCTTTAAAAGTAGCTTTCTCAAAGCACTTTACATACAAGCATAACTCCAAATGAATAAACACAATGTAAGTACAAGAAAAGAAACGCATAAAATCAAGTTCATGTAAAAGCAATCCTAAAATAAAATGTTTTAGGTGCCCTTGAGCAAGGCATTGAACCCCCAACTGCTCCCCGGGCACTGCAGCATAAATGGCTGCCCACTGCTCTCTCTGTGTGTGTGTGTTCACTGCTGTGTGTGTGCACTTTGGATGGGTTAAATGTAGAGCACGAATTCTGAGAATGGGTCACCATACTTGGCTGAATGTCATGTCACTTCACTTTTTAAGATGAATGTTTTATATACTTTAACTGTAATTTACAAGAACAAAACAAACAGTTAACTGTTTCACAATTATTTGTTTAACAAATAATCCTCAGTTAAAGTGTCATGATTCCCTTTATAACTGTTAATCTCTCACTTTTAGACCCCACTAGATTCCTGTTCCCTCAGATCATTCCAGTAGATTCTTGTTTAGTTCTTGTCTGCCACCACCTAGCTGTCCTGATTTCATTTAGATGAGGCTTGAAAAATGGCAGTAGACTGCAGTGCTCATTGTGAGCATGTGAGGGAGATTTGTCTCAGTCTAGAAATACTCTTAGGCTTCAAATACCATTGTAGATGAAGTAGGCTGTATAAGAAGTGGATTGTCCAGAACAGTAAAGTGAACGCATGACACTTTCAGGCAAGACGCTTCATAAAATGATGTTGACACACTGTAAAAGTGACATTGCTGTGGAATAGTAAGCTTAAAAGCAGTGTGAGCAGCACTTATGTAATAATAAAGTCAAAATGTCCATTAAATCTGTGAATTGGTATATACTATGATATACTTATATTGGTTTTGTCTTCACTTGTTTAGTCCTCAAAAATGGTCATACTTTAAGGATTCTTCTCTTTCTTTTCTTGAAAATGTAAACATTTATTTTATTAGTTTTTCTTTATCTGTAAAGCCACAATATATACAGCTCTGTGATCCAACTGCTATTGCTTTATTCATTTTTATTAGCTTGACTGCTAATGTAAATGGCATCTTGAGCCCTGAGAGTGTTCATTCATCTGTCACAAATTGCAATAACCAAACACGAAATGCATAATGCTATGCCTCAGTGCATATGACAGAACCGAGTATTCCTGCTACAGATAGTGTCAGGCAAAGCTTTATTGATTTGTGCGTGTGTATGCATGTTTATGCACATGCATTTATGTGAGTTTGTGTTTGGAAGAGGCAGAGAAAGCATTTTAAGTCCAACGACTGTGCTGCTTAGACGCTGACAGCTGAATCATAGGTTGCTAGGGCAGAAGGAGAAAAATCAATGGCTTTTAAATTCACTTTGTGAGGTAATATCAAAGGCAGTGACTGTTGAATCACAAATAAGTACACGGCTGCTTGCAGGTGTTATGCAGAGGCCGGGTGAAGGGAATGAAGTGTTATTTAGAGGGTGTTTTCAGCATGCACTGGGCAACAGCATGATGAAGATGCCTGTCGCTGATAAAAAAATAAAAAAAAAATTCTCAAGACCTCCCACTCACCTTCACTAAATGCTGAAAAATGTCTATCAGCCGCAACAGCTTGAAATCTCAAGCTGACAACCCATCAGCACACAATATTGTTGTTTCATTGGTTTTGAATGCTAATATGGTGCAGTCGATTGTGCATTCATTGTTGATTTCATCACTCAAAATGTAAATATTTGTATATTTAATCTTATATATTTATTTGCGTTTTGGGGCAGAATTATCTATATGTTTGATGGGCGGACTGTTCAAAAAACCTGTTTGACAACAGTCATTATTTTCCAATTCTGTTTGGTGATGCTGTAGTGCATAAATGATGCACTTTTCTTTTAAGGGCATGTTTTGGAGTAATTACATATGGCTACATTAAAAAATATGAGACACAGTTGGGTGTTGGCATTGTCTTTTCTGTTAGTGACACCTTCTGTTGTGTTCTGCAGTTTATTGCTTTAATCATCCACTAGCTTTGCAACAGAACCTGATCTCTTATTGATTTCACAAAACATATATCAGTTATGGGGGAGGCTATGGTTTAAGATTTGACATGAAAGTATTTAATCTTAAGATCAAATCCCCCTTTCACATTCCATTAACTATCATCATTTTGCCCTTGAGCAAAGCACGTTATCCTGTGTCAGTATCTACACATTCATGTTTACTTGACATTGTATAACTTCTTTTCAGTGGAACACAAAAAATGGGGCCATTGGGCTCTGAAAATACAATAAAAGGAGCCTATTTTATTTCGTGGGCCATATTTTCATTATTTCAAGTCTTTTAAATCAATACAACAGCTATTTATGAAGTACAGGCCCTAAATTAAGCAGGTGTTCACAGAAAAGTCTCAAATTTTGCAGCTTATGCACTAGTGTGCATTGAATTTTAGTTTTTTTTAAGAAACCGTACTGAAAACATGAATTAAAAATGTCAATAATTATTAACCTACAACTCACAAGCATTTGTTTTATTAGGACAGCAGTAGTACAGGGTATATTTAATGTAGTGGTCTGTGACATTGTGTTAGTCTTGCATTGTACCCCCATTCGCTGGAAGGCCAGACGTGTTTCTCATGGCTGTACAGCGAGACATAATTGGCATTAGGCAGAGCCCGTCTGAGGCATTAGATCTGTCTTCCTCTAATAGGGATGAAGGTCATTGGCAGCATAAATCTAGCACATGAAAAGAGATGAAAACGGGCACGGGATGACTGCTGATATCATTTCTGTTTCAGATACGTCTGTGTGATTGATGAGGCTGAAAGCAAACAATAAATCTCCTCTCAGGTGAGGAGAAGCAGCAAGGGAACTGACACACTTGTGTCCCTCCTTTAGATCACCTGCAATCCATTTCGGCTCTGAATGATCAGACATATTGGCATTCGACTATATCACAGATAGAGAGAGGTGTGAATCAAAGCAGACACTCTTGACTTCATAATCTCTGTCAGCATCTGCATGTTTGTTGGTTAATGGATTTATTAGTAATGATTATATAGTCTGTAAGAGACACTCTGTAATTGCTGTCTCATAGATCATCCAGCACCAATCACTTATATTGATCTTCCTTACAGACATCAAATAAATGCTGTTTTTCCATTCATGAAGGAATAATGAAAAGAAATTGTCACTGTTTCTGCAAAAATTTTGAATAGCACATCTATTTAAAACAATAAAGATGATATATATTTTTTGAGCACCAAATCAGCATATGTGTCCCTGGACCATAAAACCAGTCTTAAGTGTACATTTTTCGAAATTGAGATTTATACATCACCTGAAAGCTGATGCTTTCCATTGATGTATGGTTTGTTATGATAGGACAATATTTGGCCGAGATACAGCTATCTACAAAATCTGGAATCTGAGGGTGCAAAAAAAATCTAAATACTGAGAAAATTGCCTTTAAAATTGTCCAAATGAATTCTTAGCAATGCATATTAATTCTAATTACAAATTAAGTTTTGATATATCTACAGTAATACATTTACAAAATATCTTCATGGAATATGATCTTTACTTAATAGCCTAATGATTTTTGGCATAAAAGAAAAATTTATAATTTTTTTGGCTATTGCTAAGAATAAACCCCAGTGTCTTAAGACTGGTTTTGTGGTCCAGAGTCATACATTATAATGATATCTGAATGATGAAGTGATACTGAATATGTGAGTAATAGCTGCTAAAAGAAATCAGCTTTGCCACTACAGAAATAAATTAGATTTTAAAACAAATAAAATAATATAAATATAGATTTTTTTTTTTTTTTTTTACATTTTTTTTTAAATTGTAATAATATTTCACATAGTTTTTATTGCATTTTAGATCAAATAAAACTGACTAGGTGAGAATTATTTGTAAAAAAAAAAAAAAAAAAAAATATATATATATATATATATATATATATATATATATATATATATATATATATATATATATATATATATATATATATATATATATATATATATATATTAGCGACTTTAAACATAATATATATAATATATTAAATACCTATAAATCAATTAATCACCAAATCTACAAATCATATACATTTTCTGATATGGGTAAATTTTGACATAAACTGAGGTGAACGCAAACCAAATACCAGCTTACGGAAATGAAACAAAACAGCTTAATTGTGTCTTGTTTTTTTTATTTGGGTATGCGAAGTTGAGTCCAGTGCCAAGAGAGAACGCTGAATTAACTGAAGCTTGATGATTTAATTGAAACATTATTTTACAGAGGAATTAGTCAGACAGTGATGTCCTTATTTGGACATGTAACTTCCCAAGTGTTTATGTAAATTTCATGCACACATCTGTTTGTACATTTTATAATTTTATTGCTAGAGGGAAAGTGTACAATTAAATCTGTTAGATTTTATCCATTTTCACTATTCCCCTAATTTAAATCTATTAATAAACACTGCCTCTGAGCAACACCACTGACAAGTCTTTTTTAACGTCATTCTGAACATTGCCCTTTTTAGTCACCATGCTGCTACGAGAACGTGTTTGTTATCACTGCCAGAAGCATCAGCTAAAAATGGAGTTTAATAACCCTGTACAAGATAAAACGTCCATGCACTGTCGCAAAATTGGCTGCTCATCCACTTGGGAATGCACTGTTTCGTTTTCCTGAAATGACATGAACGTTAGAAAGGTATAATGGCAAATAACCTCTAATAACAGCTCTCTGTATATTCACTTTGAATTGTGCTTTAGTCTACGTGGAAGAAAAATAAGATGTGTTTGTGGTTCTGAATAATTTATCCATTGTCTTAGCTACTTTCTTTCTGTTTTTGGCTAAATGTATTAGCTAAATTTGTGTTCTTCCCATTTTCAGTATTCAGCAAGCCGGGTGTGTGTTTGACATGGCAAGTGTATGTGTGCTCCAGTCTCATTTTTACCCTGGTAAATGAACACTAATATTCAAGGTCATGCTTCATTGTGCAACTAAATTAGTAAAAGGGTTTTAAGAGCTTAATACAAAGTCCTGTGTCACATTACAGGTTGTACAGTGTATATTCAGCGTACAAATTGATCTACAAATGGTTTTACATGTGTCATATTTTGGCTGTCCGACTGTCAACCCACTTAGTTTCCAGGATTAGAGATGTTTGTGATGGATGAATCAAGAAAGCGATCTCTAATTGTAAATGCTCTGCTGTCAAACTCGAGGCTGTCCGTAGAGAGAACAAAACTTCCTCTGATTAAAAATCAATAATTGCTCGACAGAGCATAGCACCTCATGTTGCCGTCTTCATTGTCTCTCGGAGACCCCCGAGGTGCCACTGACTTCATCAGGGATCGATTCTCACTCCTGTGTTCTTGATCAGAGGCATTTGGTGAAGAAGAAGGCATTCTGTGTAGATGCCTTAGTTGTACGTGCTTGTGTTTGTGCCCTGTTTTGAGTGGGCGGAGGACGTCTTTGCTTTAATGATGTTCCATAGCCCCCGTCCCTGTGAACGGGATGCCGCTAATTCGCACTGACGGTCTGTCATAGAGTCAGATGACTCAGAGGCACATCAGGCACATGTGCCTCCATTGTGCCCCCCCCCCCCCCCAAATCAGAATGCCAAGGGTTCCAGCGTTACACTCCGTCACATACTTACTACATGCTCTGCCTGCTACATGGATGCCAGCCAAGAGAGGGACAAGAAGAGAGAGAGAGAGAGAGACAGAGGGGAAAAAACAACAACAGCAGCTATGTAGGCATTCAGGCAAGTAAAAGAGAGATACATTGCTCATTGCGCAGGACAGATCTGCAGTGATAAATGATGTGGATTTCTGCTGTGGACATTTTGTTTTTGATATATATATTTTGAATATGTATGATTGTCTAGTTGCGAATAGCAGGTTTTAAATGGATAGTTCACCCAAAATAGAAAATTATGTCATTAAAATTAGCTACTCACCCTCATGTCATTCCAAACCATGTAATAATTAGAAAATAAAATGCTTTTGATCATCTGAGACTTTTGTGACCCTGCATAGACAGCAACACAAGGCCCAGAAAGGTTGTAAGGACATGGTAAAATAAGTTCATATGACATCAGTGGTTCAGCCTTAATTTTATGAAGCAACAAGAATAATTTTGTGTGCAAAGAAAACAAAAGTAATGACTTTATTTAACGATATCTTCTATTCCGGGTCAGTCTCTGCCGCATGTTCATGACAGTACCACGATGCATGCGTGTGCATATATGGCATGCCACTCTTGTAAACACACGCTGACTGACACGGAAGAGAAGAAATTGGTAAATAAACTTTTTTTTTTTTTTTTTTTTTGTACAAAAAGTATTCTCGTAGCTTCACAACATTACTGTTGAATCGCTGATGTGATGTGGATTATTTTAACAATGTCCTTCCTTACTACCTTTTTCTGTGCCTTGAGCGTGTCATTCTGTTGCTGTCTATGCAGGGTCAGAAAGCTCTCGGATTTCATCAAAAACATCTTTATTTGTGTTCTGAATGAAGGTACATATATACCTAGCAAGACTACTTGAGTGTCATTATGGCTGTGTTGGTATTCAGCTGTTGATGTTTAGACCAGCAGTGCAATTGCTAATGTGATATTGCTTTTATACAGTTCAACAAGCACAAAATTAATATTAACTCACGTTTTAGACTCTTATACTCTTAGTGACTTTGTTTTTGCTCCGCCCACAAAAGTTCAAAATAAAGCCACAGTAATTAGTTATTCAGCTGTTTTTGTGGCATTCTTGAATGAATGTTTGTGTTTGAATGAATCAATTATAGTAAGTCACTCATAAATACATTTGTTCCTAAATAAATATGTGTTTGAAAAGAAGAGGCTCAATGAATGATTCAGTGACCTTCTCATAAAGACAGTAGTAACTTAAAGCCTTCTTGAATGAATCAGTTTCCCCACCCCCAACAAATTGATCAAAGAATGATAAACTTGTCACCACCTACTGGTGTACTGATGAAATCTGCAGAAAGATCCCAACACTAACACACAGGCTAAGTGAATGAAGCAATGAAAAGTCCTAGTACTGTTGGACTGTATATCAACAATCTTGGAAGGCAGCTTTCAGTCAGATTGGAGAGTAACTCATTTGCATACATAATAATGAAGTTTGATTTTGGTTACAAAAACGAAGAGTGGTGGGTGAGTATACGAAATAGAATTATTGTAAAAAGCACTTAATTCTGAATCGAAATGTTATCTTTCTTTTCTGTTGATCCCAGCTGTACAGTAAATCTGAGTGATGCAGCTTCAGCCTCGTCAGAGTTCATGGGATTTGTGGTTGTTGTTGGATCCTTGTTCACAGCACAGAAAAGGCAGGAGCGCTAAAATTAGCTACGGAATGAAATGTCTCAGAAAAAGGAAAATTGGACTCAATTACTGGAGAATTCCTTATTCAGTCATGTTTTGACCTCTACTGTGCCAGGAAAATATGAACGTCATTTAGTAGCGGAGAGAGGAAAAAGAGGAGAGCAGCAAAGAGAGAGTCAGATGGAGAATGTGTATGTTAGTCGGGGGCTCTGAGGGGTACGCTTGTTTCCTGTGGCATGAATCAACTCAGAATATTGTGGACTGATTAGACCATATGCTTGGTTGTTTTTATACGTCTGACTTCTCAGCACAGAAACAGATCTCACACATTTGATGGCTTGCCAGCCCAACGCTGTGCCAGTGTTTGTCAGTGTTTATTTTTTACTTCATAGTGTTTATTGGAATTTCAGCTGTAAGAGAAGAATTAGAAATACAAACAGGCATTTCAAGTAGCTTAGACATGCTTGCTGAAGTCGGTCCTCCAAAATAAATAAGGCTATTGCACACACAGTTACATTATTCACTACTCAACTACACAACTGTACAGAACACAGTAACTGCACACTAATGATCTTCTGTTCGTTTTTAGGTTTAAATTCTTTTTAGATTACTCTATTAGATTATATTATTAAAATACCTTTTGTAAAAAGTCACTTTTTATTTTTGTGGTAGACCGTTAATTTTTTTATGATTTTGAAACGTCTCTTATCCTCTCTAAGGCAGCATTTATTTATTTGAAAACATACAATAAAAACAGTAATATTGTTTAGTATTATTACTATATATATATATATATATATATATATATATATATATATATATATATATATATATATATATTACTGTGATTGCAAAGCTGATTTTTTTTAGCTGCCTTTACTCCAGTTTTCAGTGACATGCTTCAGAATTCATTCCAAAATGCTGATTAGTGCTCAAGAAACGGTTGTGAAAACAGTTTTGCTTCTTAATATTTTTGTGGAAACTGTCTTAAATTTTTCTCAGGATCCTTTTAAGAATATAAAGCATTTATGTACATTAGGAATCTTTTTTGTAACATTATAAATGTCTGTCACTTTTGACCAATTTAATGCATCCTTGACACCTATTTCTATAAAATGTAAGTGTAAGTTAACTCGCTATTATCACTTTTCTTATTTCTTCTTTTTAGAGAATGAAAACATTTTTTACTGTTCAAAATTCTTTACTTCTCATTTATAGGCAAACAAAGAAAAATTAGCATGCCAGCTAAAGTAGCAATAACTTTGAAGAATATATCAGTCATTATTTTGCTTTTTGTATCATGTTTGACTGTTCAATGCAGAAGAGGCTCTGAAGCATAATTTGTGGGATGTTCTCCTACATATTTTTGCAAAAAGGGCCTGACAGTGTTCACTGGCTGGCAAAAGCTTACGTTTCTAGACTAAAAGTGATGTGTTGGCTGTGTTCTGGTGTAATCAGTCTATCATTGGAGGTTGGATTATTCATCTGTTCTGTTGGCCATCTTCTCGGACTTAGATGAGCAGCCTATGCAGTGTCTTGCCAATTTGGTATGTGACATGGCCACTAGCATGTAAAACCAATGACTCTTGTTCTTGCTGCAGCTGGCATTTTAGGCATTATGGAATACAATGAGAATGACTATTGTGGACTTTCATGCGTTCATGGAATCAGCTTATGTGGCATTGTTTTGTATGGACATCTGTGGTTAAAAGTAAGTTGTCCTGCTGTAATTCAACAAGTTGTATTTTAAACGACTTAAAGGGATAGTTCAACCAAAACTGAAAAAATCGGTCTCACCCTCATGTCTTTCCAAGCCTAAATGACTTTCTTTCCTCCATGGAGCTCAAAGGGAGATGTTAGGAAGACTGATATCTTTTTCCATACAGTGAAAGTAAATCTTCTCTTGAGGTACATTCTCAGAAGTGGTTTTTCAAAATTCTATTTATTTTTATATGTGTACTAGTATGCTTTTGTGTTGAAGGGCAGATCTCTGGAAAATATTAGCTTAGGCAAATAGCAAAGTGCAGGGATGGGTAGATGAGATGGAAGAAGTAATTATACTGTTGTAAACTTGTGATCCAGAGTAGTGCTTTCTCTAGTGAAACCTGAGGTAATTTATTTTGACAAATTTCCTAAAACTTTTACCTATTTATTAGGTGTACATGTTTGCATTTTTATGTTGGTTTGTTTTAAACATAATGTGAAATGAAAGGACATTACAAAAGACATTTGCATTAAATATAAAACGGTATTTATTTTTTACATCAGCTGCATGAATTTTATTCTCATATTATGAAGATTGCATTCTGGTTTAAACTAAAAGTTTGGGGTCTACAAGATTAAACTAATTTTATTCAGCAAGGATGCAATTAGTTGTTTACAAACAAATTCTATTTTAATTGAATGCTGTTCTTTTGAATATTCCATTCATCAAAGGACTGTGAAATATGTATCATGAAATGAAATATGTATCATGGTCTACCGTGATTTCTTAGTTACAACCCCAAACAACAGTAGTGCAACATAATAAAAATTACTTCTCTGCACCCTTCAAGTGCTCTGTCCTTCTGAGTGAGTAGGGCACTTTTGAATGAATTCACCCCTAATCTCATTAGCTTGTAGCTGTTGATGATTAATGGTAAAGTATGCTCTTTACAGGTGAAGGTTGTCTGGGTTAATGTGCCGGACAGGACAATCTTCTGTGTGTCACTTGACACTGCACTTCTTTGTCACTGTAAATACTGACGCTGTAATGACAAGACTGAGGGAACTCTTACTTTAATTTTCTACTAAGCCAACTGAAAGAAATGGACTAAAATCTGATGATAGACAATATAAATGATACAAGCTGTGTCAGTAGTCAACATTTTTGTTGTATCCTTTCTGTTGCAGTGTTGTGAGTCTTGCCTATGAGAGACTTTTCCGTCAGCCTATGGACTCCTACAGAGGGGAACGGCCATGGCTGCCAGTCAGCGGATGGCAAGTGGACGGGACAGTCCCGCCGACGCAGGTGTCACTGAAGATCCTGCTGGACATCAGATAGAGAGTGGACACTGCAGCCTCTTCGACGAGCAGTAAGACAGGAAAGTCCATCATCAAGCCAGGTGTCAAACTGCTTAAGACCCGCCCCAATAAATGCCTTAAAGACACAGTACACTAAATCTTTATGTAGAGGAACCTGCAGCAGGAGACTTCTTAAAAAAGCTTGACATGTTTTCTTTTTCCTCTTTATGAGTGAATCAGTGTCTTGCAAGAACAGATGTGAATATTTTCTTATAATAGAGAAATATTTGTTTGGGTGTAATATTGCCACTTGTTTTTTTGTGGTAGGCCTGGTGAAAGCTGTTAAATATAAGTGAAGGGAAAGTCTACTGTATGTCTGTCTGTGGCAGCCTCTTCCATCTAGTTTTATCTCTTTTCATTTCTTAAACCAAAAGACTGCCAGCTGGAATGGAGAAGTTCAGCGGCAGTGCTAAATGATGTCAGTTTTGACGGGTCACACATCTAAAGTATGAATGCAGGGTCAAATCACATTCCCCTCAGCACCTTCAAGAACAATCCGCTTTTAGATTAGAAGAGCTGTTTTTCATCGTAACCCTAAATGTATTTTAAGGGATGGTTCACCCCAAAATTCAGAAAATATGCTCATCGTGTTATTCCAAACCCATATGACTTTCCTTTTTCTGACAAACAGATTAGTGTTTTTTGTCCATACAGTGCGAGTCTATACGTTTGCATGGACCTAAATGATCAGTTTCAAATTAAATTTGTATCAAATGGCAAGGTATGGTGTAAACTTGAAATAAATCAATGAACAGGACAAAAATAAGCACGTAAATGTTTGAATCCAACCATTTTCTCAGCTGGATTCAAAAATACCATGTGAACAAACTAATGCTTACATTAATGTTTTACATCTTACGATCATGCATATGTTAAAGTGTCTTCCAGGTCTTACATATATGTCCGCTTTTTCAATATTTGAATTGGATTGCAACATTTAGGGTTCATTTTAGAATCGGACTGAAACTATTTCAATTGCTTCACAGAATAAAAGTAAGTCATTCAGGTTTGGATCAACATGAGGCTGACTCAATGATAGAACTTCCCTTTTTATGTAAACAGTCCCTTGATCACCCAGAGGCGTAACGCATCAGTAATAGTCTTTGGACTAATAGACCTATGTTTGGTGGCCTTGATGGTCTCTAAGGTGCAGATAAATTATGAAAGTTGGTATGCGGGTGCCATCAGGTTTGGTGGACAGCTGGTTATTCATTTGAGTTGGTGCATTACTGGACTGATGCCCAGCACTCAGATGGTGAGCTGAGTCTGCTTCTCTCTGCCCGCATCTACTTTAAATATCAGAGTTGGGATTATAAATATTAGCTATCAGTTAATCGCAACAGAAATAACACTACTTTGCTGTTGTGAACTGGGAATTTTGGTATTGCAGTTCAATTCGCCCCTTTTGCAATACCCTCTATAAATAGTGCCCTCAAACAGAAGACTGCAAATTACAGTGCCACACACCAACAGCATGACAATAAAGCCACATATAAACAGATCTTCATATTCCCAGTTAACTAAGACTCTCTCTGTTTGGAGACACAGCAACAGAAAGAGTCGACTGCCCCGCAATCCTCCGTCTCTCTTTCTTTTCATTTGTCTTTTGCTTTCCCTCCCTTGCCTATCTGACATGCATCCAAGCATGCAGACTTATGCACACAGTTGTCTTCTCTTTCTCTGTCCGTTTCTGTCTGTCTGTCTGTCTGTCCTGTTGGAAGTACTCCGAGTAGACAGCGTGTGGGAATTTTAGGATAAACGTGTTCTGATCTTATAGAATATAAACACAAACAGTCTCTAGAATTGACCAGCTGCTTCGTTGTCATGGAAATCCATTCAAGTAATCTGTATGCAAAGTTCTATGGAAGTGTACTATCTATTTTTTTAAATCTAGCCTTGAATATTATATAACCAAAGTTGAACCCTGAAAATCTATGTTCTATGTTCGGACCTCTTTTTATTTCTTGAAGAGATTTAGACCTAGTGAAAATAGATGCACATGAAACACGACGTATGTACATAAGCAGATCTCTATTTTATTGTGTCCTCAAGGTCACACGTCATTTTAGGCAGATCTACTTTTTGACTGTTAGCCTTATTGAGTCCCGGGCCCTTGTTTTTCTCTCGTTCTCTTAATTCCTAATGGTTCTGTGCACCTTGTGGAAGCCGCTCCTGCTGGTTGCAGACTCTCTCTCCTCAGCTTTCTCTTTTTTAAGCGTGTGTTAGTTCGTTGACTGGACTCTCTAGCAGGGGACCACTTGCTGAGTGCTTTTCATTAACTGAAGCCGAGATCATCAGGTGGATCAGCGCCATGAAGCAACTAAACGTGGAGCATTGCGTCACGTCACATGTGACTTTGATATGTAAATACGTGTTAGTGCTATTATGATGTCACCACGACATGTCGCGCTGTGCTTGTTACATTGGGAACAAAAGAATTCCTTAACATCCACAATGCGATGCGCATGGCTCTTTCATTACACACTGAGTCAACAGCCAAGAATTACCAGCCAACCATGAGGAGACTTTGTTACCATGGAGATGCTCTGCCAGTGCTGACTGGTCAGCTGGCTTTGGAGGAAAGGAAGCTTTACCCTGTGAAAAAAATTACCTGCTAAACAACATAGACCATATCAGCACATCCTCTCATTGATTCGATCAATTATTTTGTTCATATTCAACTTGCTGTGATTAAACAGTGGCTTATGAGGACTGAATTACACAGGAATATGCAATGCAATGGAGAGAAATCTAAAAGCTCACTTATTATATGCACACATAATATTATCTGAATTCTGTTTGACTGTTAGGGATGCACTGAGAATAATAATAATAAAAAATGATTGTCATGGCTTATAGAAAATTAATGGCTATTTTCTCTTTATAATTTTTTTACATTTAAAAACTAAAATCAAATGTTTTTGAGGTGTTACAAGTGAATTTAGGCCTCACAAAATTGTAACATAGAAAATATTAATTTTAAGATTTGCTAAAAGTGTTATTGGATTAGTGTTTTTAAAAACTTCAAGTGAGCTTTAGATGATGGCTAGGAGTAAATAAATGTAAAAATGGTGGAAACAAGCATGCACAGATATATATTCATTATCGGCCGATATTGATCCAATACAGGGGTGTCCAATCCTGGTCCTGGAGGGCCAACGTCCTGCAGAATTAAGCTCTAGTTTGTTCCAGCATACCTACTTGGAAGATACTATAATGCTGAAAATCTTAATTACTTTGGTTCAGGCATGATTAATTTGGGTTGGAACTCAACTGAAGGACAGTGGCCTTCCAAGAGTGGGATTCGACATCCCAATCCAGTTTCTAAATTAAAAGATCTCTGTAATATTTACTCATATATTGTGCATCCCTATTTGATGGCAAAACAGCCAGAATCCTGCTACTGTGTGAGAGATGCTGAGACAAAATGAAGAGAATCCTTAGAAATGCAACTTGAAATATAGCAATCATAGAATACCTGAGACCTTAGCACACTAATGTGATATTTGATGTACCGTATGAACAATAATAATAGATAAAAAAATATTGTGGCTTTCATTACAGCATGGGATATATTGTACTTTGTGTACAAGTGACTGTCTGCTCATTGTTAATGAATTTCAGTGAGCTCACATACGTTCTTCAGAATCATTTGCCATTTTTTTTCACTTTTGTAAAGTGTCGTAATGGACAGAGTTACCTGTGTAACGCTTGGCTGCTCACCCTTGTCTCCACACAGTAACAAAACAGCAGGAGAACATGGCTGACTGGAAGAGATCTCTTTCAATTACCAGATCACCTTACTTCTAGTGTCCGTCCTACAGCAATGTATGCAGCTACAGGTCACTAACACAAAAACAGGCAATCGCACATCAGAAATATGAATCTAATATCAGATCTTTTTGGTAATCACAGGTGGACCTCTGTGTATTTCCGCTTTGATGAGAGGTGTGTTGGTGTGTGTTGGGTCAGCTTTTGTGCCTCCTAACAAGCATGCAGAGGGAGATGCGCTCGGTGAGTCTGTGTTCTTACGCTGAACAAACAATCCAGACGACAGCAAAGTGTATAGAATTACCCCCTCAAAGAAGTAAATAAATAACCAGATGTTCCTCTATTCATGTGAGTTTTGGATAGACTTGCCCTTTCTTTCTGCATGATGCTTTGGTTTCGAAAACTTGCATCCTGATTGATGATGTATTTGTGTTATTTATTTATTACTGTTTTTTTTTTTTTTTGTATATTGGAGACCCTGTATCGTTTCTTTCTTTCTTTCTGTTTCTTTTTTCGGGGGTTAATTCATCAATCTTCTGGATTTTTCTACATGCATATCATTTTGTAGGCAGCAATATGAGATGTGATGGAAATGAAATTATGTGCAATGTTGAAAATTAAAAACAAAACATAATATATTAAATAAAAACAAAGAAGGCCATTTTTTTATCTTTCCTCTGTGTGTGTGCATTTTTGAATGAATGATTTGGGTAATCTAACTCTTCATATTTTATTAGCAGTCATCCTGCTCCACTTCTGAGACTCAAATCTCCATTTGTGTGCGTGGCAGTTGATGTATAGCATGAGTCTAACCCGTCCCTCGCCATGTGCTGTCTTCGACTGAGGCCTGTGACCAAGGACAAAGTTTTGCCATTATGGGACATTTTCTGCTGCAAGGCCCACAGACTTGTTTTTTTGACACCTGATCCTCCAGTCATTCATGTACGGCAGCATCTAAATATTTAACATGGAAGGTGCATAAAGCAATTACTAGACTCTTGGATTTAGTCCAGACGCAGTAGCCAAACTCCCACTGAAGACAATGTGCCCGAGCTCACACCCTCCAAACAAAATATCTATCTAGGGGTCACACGCATATGCTCAAATGCGCCGATGTAAACACAATAGCACTTGAATGCTGATGTGGTCCTTCCCCTTTTACACACAGTCACTTGTCCACACCAGTGGACCAAAATAAATGAGGTGTTAATTAGTCCCACTCTTATCTGATGCCTTTGTCTGACTTCAGGGAAAAGTCACCAGTGGCTGGAGGACGAGAGTTAACAGGTACTAGGGTACAGGTGACCTTTCTACTTTAATTATAGATCGTCCCGCTCTCTGTGGGTTACTTTATTTACTGTAAACTGCAGAAGCTGACATGGAAAGAGACAGATTTGTCTTTGTGTGTTTGCATTCCGCCTTGAAGGTCAATGCCTGTGGACTCTGGGCTACGGCCACAGGGTGTAAATCAGTGCTGGGTGCTGATATTTATAGATGAGCGCCCATCATTGCTGTCTGTAAAACGGGGGTGAACTTGCCAGAGGACCCTGAAACAATCTGTGAGGTCTTCCCGCTCAGCGCGTCTGCTTTGGCACACTTACGTAACATTTCCGACGTGGAATGTCAGCTGTCACATTCGCATTAGCTGTGTCCGAGCATGCTTGTTACCATTGGCCGGAACAATCAGGGTGCTTAAGCTCATTTATGGCGACTGGCTCGCCAATGAGATAGTCCCATTTGGTCTGAGGAGAGCAATACTTTATGCATCACCCACATGCAAGGTCATTGAATGAAACAGGCCATGAATGTCCTTCTTGCTGGCTTTGAGTTGGAGCTTGTGGCTGTCTTCCAGGAATAGGCCACATCACTCAAAGGTGTAACATTAAACCTGACACAGGACAATAACTAAGCACATGGTGGGCATTCTGAAGCGTTCACACTACCAGGAAACATGGCAGTAAGCGGCTAGCCTTATGACTAACACTGCTGGAAACATAATGCCGGGCCCGTTACTGTCCCTAGAAATTCTACACCATTTTACACTCCAACAGTTTCCTTTAACTTGACTCTCTCTGTGGCGTAACCTTGGTCCTTCTCTCTTTGCACTCTAATCCTCCCATTTTAGGTACCCCCAACTCATCTTCCGATAATGTCCAATCTCTCTCCTGCTATGCTATTGTGCACTCTTGCTCATCACGAGTCTGGACCCTAATTACCAGCTCTTTTCCCAGGGCCTCTTCAGACAGCGTTTGATTCTCAACCAATTAAAGCAATCAAGTGATAATCAAAATTTTCATTTGCCCAAAAATGATTGCCGGTCATGGGCCGAGGAAGATTTAGGCTAATTATTTCCCCCTTTGGACAGCAATTGAGGAAGAGATCAATTGTGTTTTTACATCATTTATGAGATACTTGTTTAATAAATGACATATGGTCTGTGATCAGTACTTACTCAACTGTTAGATTATCATCTTGATGCTTGTCTTTTAATTGAAAAGCTTTGAATCATTATTTTTGACAGGTTGAGTTCAAAGGTCATAGCTTCATTGTTACTTTATGGTGCAACGTCAAGTTCAAAGTTTGATAAAGTGTTGACGTCAGGCTTGTGACTGAATTGACAAATGCAAATTCCAATCCTGTTCATTTAATTTGAATTAATTTTAAAAAACAGGATGAAGAATTTTACTCTAAAGTAGAAACTAATTTCACTTACTAATTTAAGTTTGTAGAGGTTAGGCAATTTTTATTATTATTTTTTAAAGGTTTATAGGTTGCATGGCAACATTTTCACTGGCGTGAGAAGATGGGTAGACAAATATATAAGAATAATAATTTAAAAAAAATTTTAATTGTCAGGCAATAAATTAACAATAAAACAACAACAAATATTTTTTTTACACTATATATTAAGAAACATATATTCACTATTTATTAAGAGTTTCCCCTGAATAAACTCCTAATTTGCTGCTTATTAATAGTTATTAAGGTAGTTGTTAAGTTTAGGTATGGGGGAGGATTAAGATATATAAAACATGGTCATGTAGAATAAGCCATTAATATGTGCTTAATAAGTACTAATATATATCCAATATTCTATGTATATGTATGCTAATAAGCAACTAATTAATAGGAGGAATTGGTCCTTAAAATAAAGCATTATTTTATTTTATGATATGGAATGGAATAGACCAGTGAGGCAGCACTCTCAGAATGCATCACCTGTGAGAAATCTCTTTGAATTACAGTTCAGTAAATTCCTCTTCAAGACATTCCAATTCAACTTCCTCTGGTGTGTGGCCAATTCAGTTCCAACACGTGAGTTTGAAGGCAGCCAATTATTCCAAACTTTGACTTATGTTGATGGATGATAGCAATCAAATTGAGTTACTTTTCAGTAAGGCGTACAAAGGGCTGACAACATCACTTCACCCTTAAATCTGCTGTAACTACATCCTGTAATATTTGCAGAGAGAAAATCTGCTGTCTTGGCAACAGAAGCCTCTTTTGAAATGGGTCCCTTCGGCAGCCATGAATATATGTTAGACCAGTCTGGTAGCTCTGCAGGACTATGTGTAACAAAGAGAGCGAGATAAGAGGTGCACAGAGTAAAAAAAAAAAGACTCCAATAAATGAGTTGGACAATGGATGACAGAGCAGAATAACAGTCAAGGGACAGTTCCACGGGAATGAGAGGAAGAGATAAAATTGTGAACGAGTGCAGAAGAAAAAAAATGTATGAACAAGAATAGGAGCATGACAGAGTGAATGGAAGTAATGCTCTGGCAGAGAGAGAAGACTGTTGATGCAGAAACGATTGAATTGTAAGAGAACAGAACACATAAGACCGCACATACTCAGCCATCCATGACACACACACACACACACACACACACACACACTGCCACGGGCATGCGGCCCATCCTCAGCCGCTCTGTGCAATTACTAACATCATTCTCAGCTCTGAGAACTCCATACATGGGACTCATCTTAACACACCCATAATACCAAACCGGCCTCCGAGAGATAGGGAAATGAGGACCAGAGAGCGTGATTCTATATGACACTCGTGCTCTCGCGGCCAGCGTGAGGCCTTGAAGAAGCTAGTGGGCTGTAGCTTGGAGCTAAGGCTTAGTGACATGGGTAAAGGAGGAGGGAGGAGGGCTTTTTGGTTGGGAGAAATGGAGGTTGGAGCACAAGAGCATGGCACAGACAGTTTGTGACACGGGAGGCGGGCGCTGTCTTCCATGCACTGGCGGTGAAATGCACCCGCATGAGGTGTGAAGGGAAATTTCTATTTGTTGTCATGGAAACTGCCAGTGTGAATTGTCTGGAGCAAAATTACAAGTGGAGGAGAGGAGAAGAGAGGGAACGAGAGAAGAGAAGAGAAGTCACATGGTAAATCTATTCAGGGGGGACCCTTTCTTTCATTGAGACTGTAAGATTTGTTCCTTTTAGAAACGAACGCACCTTAGGGCTGAAGTGCACTCTTTCACTATCAAATATAAACTGTTATTGCAAAAAGCTCTGTCTTTTGCTCACAGCCAAAGCGTTCAAACAGCCACTACAAACATGAATAATTGGATTTGTCGAGTTTCTGAAGTTGATATGATATATTACTCATCTCTAGCTGCAGATATTCATATAGGCTGTATATTCCGAGGTGTTCTTCTTCTTACAGCGGAATAGGTGTCGGGTTACATTTATTTTGATTGTGAGCGACTGAATGGTACATTCATGCCTCTGAATAGTGCACGAACACAGTGGTGCAGAAGCGCTGTGCTTAAGCGGCTCTATTTTAGAGGATTTATACTGGGGCGGGGGGGTGAGACGTATATTTCCAATAAGCATTCGTCAGAGTGATATATAAGGGTGTCAGGCATTGTCAATCATCTACAATGGATATTTCCATTTGCCCGCTCAACCTTTCGGAGCACACAATGCGCCGGGTTCTTTTGGAAAGGCCTCTGACTGACGCACAAACACATAACAGACACATGCACGCACACACTTTCAAAGGCTTCTGCCACTCATCGGGGGCCTGGGCTGAACCTGAGCAGCAGGAGTCTGCCTGATATTTTCTGCTGTTACACCCCTGACCTGCCAGTGCCCTCATCGTCCTAGGTGGCCACGCGTGCATGTATGCTTGTGTATGCGTGAGACTGGGGATTAGAGTTACAAATTACATTTCAGACCGAATGGGAATGAACACCACTCTACACAGCTCAATGACTGTTCAGAAATGACCTTAAAACAGTGCCACAGAATTCATGTTGAAGTCATGTTGGTCAGCCAAAACAGTGGCAGCTTGTTGGCCATGCTTGGAATTTTACCAAAGTACTCTTTATATTTTATATTTATTACAATAAAATATAATCATATTCATTTATATAGATAAAGGATAAATTATAACTTGTTTTGAGGGAACATTATATGAAAAGTTTCAGATTAATATTAAAACAACAACTACATTACATCACGTATTTGCCTTCCTTAAATGCACTCCAAATCAATTTCAAATAAATGTGGACAAAAATGTGCTCATTTAACAACATAGATATCAAATTCAAGCCTTGTTTACAGCCATGCTAAGTTGAGCAGTGGTCATGTGATGACTTTCATGCATTGTAAAAAAAATCCTCACATGTACACTTGCATGATTAACAATGGGCAGACATTTATGAGAGCAGCAGCATAAACATTTCATGTTAAAGGGGGTCAGCTTTGGATTCAGATTTCAATGAGGAATGCTCGGAGGAGGTTGAGATAATGCATGGGGGTGATGTGGAGAAAATGGGAATTTTTGATCCTACAGTGAGTCACTAGCTGATTTCAATGAGGACAGAAGATTGTGTGGTAATTTGGGATGAAATAGCAATGAAGCGACAGAGACTGCATGCAGAGAACATCTCTTGGAGAGGCTGGAAATGCAAGTGACATGAGGGTTTTATGCAGGCATGAGGTTTGATTGACAGGACAGTTTAAGGATTATCTGAATAAGTGTCATAGTTTCCTATTGAAGTTATGCCATGTTGAGATTTGCCCCCTGTGTTGATGCGTGCAGCGGCGCTCATTTTTAGAATTCCTCTTTAGCATTTATGGTGCATATAACTGCAGCATTCAGTGATGAAGTGTGTTGCATAACAGAGGTTCCTAAACTATTTCCTGCTAGGACCTACTGTAACTGGAGAGGTAATGAATCTTAAAGTCCACCAAAAACTGAAATATGAGAATAGATGCCTTTGTTTTCTTATGGTTCACTTTTTTCATCTAACCATTCCATATTATTAAATTAGGCATGCCTTTTTTCAATTTCAGTGTATAAGGGTCATGATAAACTATAAAAGATACAGATTAAGATAGAATATATGTACCATTCTACAGAATAAAAACTGCAAACCGCTGTCCCACAACTAAAAACACATTAAAAATCATTTAAGTATTCAAATCTTAAATGTTTACTAAGATCCTTCTATTATCTATTAAAATTTGATTTAATTCTAAATCTATTGTTCTATTTAATTCTAAATCTATTGTGAATCAGACTAGTCTGGTTGTGCTGTGTGATCATCTATTTAGAATGTGAGGAGAAGTGCAGCTGAAAAGCGGTTCATGAAACAGTTCAGTCTTGTCAGAAATGTTCAAATACAAGTTATGCCCACCACAAACTTGTTCACTGAATTTGAGAAGTTTTTGTATTTCTGGCATGGCATGAACAAATTCTCAAACTGTGGGCCACTTCTTTTTAGTGTTTGAGAAACGTTACCCAGAGGTGTAACTTTGGACTCGTTGTCCTGCGTTTTGTTGCACGTCTAGTGCAAATCTAAATTTGGAGTGTGCAGGTAAGTGGTATGCAGTGTAGTGTTCAGCTGAGCTATGCTGAACTGTGTTGCACTGTGCCGTCTTAGCTTAAGCTGCTCTGAGGGAGCTGTCAGTCAGTCCTGTATATGGCTGAGCAGCTCACAGGCATGGGGCATATCATTCAGCCTCACAGAGAGAGTAAGTGAGAGAGAAGAGACAGAAAGAAAGAGGGACACTAACAGTTTCCTATGGGAGCAGAGCAGTTCACTTCCAGCCTCACACTGTTAGAATACCAATTCATTCATCAAAGACTAAAACCACGCACGCACACGCACACACACACACACACACACACACACACACACACACACACAAACACACCACAAGACTCTTTAATTTTGCCATGTACAAAGCTATTTCAATGACACAGACTATTTATGTTCTCTTTTCTTTTGCAGTGCTTTGCTCCCAAACAGTGAGTCAAGTCACAAATGAATTTCTCATGGATGCTTATTTTTTACAGACTGCAAAGACAAGCTCATATTGGCCCCCAAACCAAGAAGTCCTTGATAAAAACGGTCCGACTTTTTAAAGATCTTGCATCTTTTCCTCCTTTTTCATGGACAGAAATAGAATAAAATAGCTTGGGGGGAAACGAAAGGCATCCTCCTGTTGGAATAGCACGCAGGCTCCGCCTGTAAGCCTGGGCTTTGCATAAAATGAGCATTGATAAATTTAGCAGCCTTACGTAACCATTCCTTCCTCAAATTCAAACTGATGAGGCAGGGAAAGATATTTATTTCATTCTACAGAGCTTCTATGCTAATGAATAGTGGAGAGGCTTTGAATGTGTCACACTGTGCTGGCTAAGTGACAGGCGGAGAGGAGCTGGGATTGGACTTGGCTAAGCTCAGATCCACACGCTGTCTCTGTGATGAACAGGAATACCTGCGGAGGGTCTGCTGCTTGGCCGTGGAATGCTCACGGAAATAAATAAATGAATTCATATAAAAAGCTCTTACATGCTGGGTTGAGATCTGCATTCATTGTTTCGGCTACAAACATTTTGCCTCAGTTGTAGTGCTGAGTTCCAACTCCATCTGGAAAACTTGAGTGTGAAAGCCATTCAGCGACGTGCAAGGTAACACACTAAAATGTCGCCTGAACATCTGTTTATTGTCTCGAATTTGCAGAGATTTGTAAACGAGCTTTCTAACCTAATTCTACATAATGGCATGCGTTAAAAATGCTCTAACGTTAGCGACTCCTCGGGTGAAGTGAGAAGAGCACAGTGAGGTTAGATCAGAGGAAGTCTCTCTCCATCTTCACCGCAGCTATCGATAAATTCTTATTGGCATCGTGCCTGAAAATGTTTACAAGCCATCACTGCTGTAAATCCCTCTAAAACATCCATCCTGTGGCTACTCACCCAGAGCTGCTCCAGGGTCTACTTATCTTATGAATGTGTACAAGGTGTGTGTGCATAACTCACCCTCTCTGCTGCCATCACTCCCAGGAACATATGTGATCCTAATGTGCTCTTCAGCTATTCTGTCACACTGCCTGCGCTGCCTCGTATATCTAACATTTTATAATGTAAGAACAGTTGACTTGTGGTGAAAAAGTGCACTTGTGTTATCACGAGACAGAGGAATCATAACTGTAATAGATTGCAAAGCAGCCATGTTTTTAATGCATTATAAAGTATAGGGGAATAAAATATGTTTTTAGCCCAGCAAGAATGCAGTCTGGTTCACATTGTCTGGCCCTTATGTATAGGGAAGGAAATAAGGAAACTACTGTAGAAGCAGATAAGACCAAAATAAATTCAGATAAATATAAAGGCATGAATAGAACTATTTGATGCAAAATGTTTTATAATGATGGAAAATGAAAGCAGGAAATACCTGTAAGTAAATCTAGAAATAAGGACTGCCTACTTTATATCACCTACTAAAAAGTAATTTATTAAAAAAATACATTACATTACAAATACAATACAAGTATAGTTCAAATCGTATTTACTGACATATCATTCGAGACTGACATAAAAATGATTATGACACTTTATTTGGAGAACTTGTGCACAATGTGCATTTCTTATTATTAAGCATGAAATGTGTTTTAATGTCACTACTGATGAGGATTGTAGCATCATCTTTGAATAATATTGGTCTTTAAATGCAATGGTAGCACTTTATTTTACAGTCCTGTTCCTCATGTACATACTATGTACTTATTATAGTAATTACAATAACTATGTAATAACTAGGTACTAACCCTGAACCTACCCCTAAACCTAACCCTACCCCATCTAGTTACCTTGTATTACCAGAACTTTCTTAGATAAATACACTGTAAGTATACTATAAGTACATGTTAGTACACGTACTGTAAAATAAAGTGCAACCAATGCAATATATTTAAAGTGTACAAGAAGTATACTAACAATAGTTCCAATCAAATATAATTCAGCATATATTTATTTTCACACAATTAAAGTTATACTTATAATGAAATTAATGCTAAATACATTTTAGTATGTCTATTTTTCACTGGAATTTACTTTACTAAACTTTATTGTTATGTTTTAACTTTATTATTAATACCATCAATGTATATTACCATATATGATTTTTTTCTAGACCTCTGTTTTGTTGCTTTATTTTTGTTTAGATAGTTTTCATTTGAAACAAAACTGAGCCCAAATGACCAGGTTATATACTTAAAGACAGCTAAACTCCTTCAAACACTCATTTAAAAATAAAGGGGAATTTGATATATGCCACTTGAGAAGCCACTGTAATCGCTTCTAAGACACTGCTTAGTGTTTCACAGGGAAGCGTTCATGACCACACAGCAACAATCATTCAGTCTGTCTTCAGTCTCACAGACACTCTCCTGCTTCAGTGCGAAACGGCTTCATGATTCAGGAGCAGCGTGAGACTGCTACTTGGCGCTAGTCACCAAGACTGTAAACTCGGCAGGGCCCAACAAGACGGAGAGAACCGGCAAGCTTTGGCACAGGAGGCAGATGGAGAGTTGTCTTGTACCCAGTGATGTTTCCTCAGGAGGCTGCCAGAACAACACAAAGATGCCAACGGCTTCACCACGGACACTAAAACAGTTGTTTCACAATCACAACACACATGAGAATACCACATCCAGCTATGCATTACTCATTCTGCATTAATATAGGGGAGAATCACATGCGGGACTGTACACTACTCTTCAAATTTAGTTTGAAATTTGGAGTCAGTAAGGTTTTGGAATGCTTCTGTGAGTCTCTTTGGCACGCAAAGGCTGCATTTATTTGATACGAATACATTCAAATCAGCAATATTTTGAAATAGTATCATTTACATTTATATAATGTATTCTATTTGTTTTCTATTTTTACAGATTTTTTAAATGCTATTTGTTTCTGTCATGACATTATTCCAGTCTTCAGTGTTACATCACCCTTCAGTAATCATTCTAATATGCTGAAAAGGTTCTAAAGAAACATTTTATTATTTTATATTTTGAAAATAAGTGTAGCAGTGGGAAAATATACTGACAAGGATATTATAGTTAAAACCAAAAACTAAACCATAAAAAATGTTACTTGAAATAAAATAAAATGTACCTGAAATAAAACTAAATAAAAAAATGTAACATTTTATTTCAGCAACTTGATGTACTAAAAACTAATAAAATGGAAATGACTAAAACTATAACCAAAAATATAGTGAAAACTGTACATTATAAAAATAAATATAATTAAAAAAATGTATGAAATTGATAAATTATCTCAGTCACACTAAAATAGCACTGCTAAGTATTACTTCAATTAACAGAAAAAAAGGTGGAATAACGTTATGCTCGGTGATTTCCAGGAGACAAGTAAATGGGAGTGGTGTCCTGACATTGAACTGGGTGGCAAAGGACAGAATCACACATGCTGCAAACAGATGGCACATTTGTCCTCAGAGATGCTTCTCATATTTTTATCATTAACCCATATTAACAAAATATAGTGTATGCAGCAGCTTTTTGTTTTAATAGAGGGTTTACTCTTTGGCCAAGGCAGGTGTCTCTGGACGATGTTACGCTGTCATTGCATCACATCTGGGCAAAATGTATCTGGTGGTCCTCCAGTGAATCATAAAAGGGTCACTTCTGAATGTCGAAAAACTCCCTATAATGTCTTGACTTTCAAATATAATGCTTGTCATTTAGTGTAATTGTTGGCTTCACTTTGGCCATCTTGGATCAATCAAGAACAGCTCTAATTGTATTGTAAAATCACTGGCTGGTTTCTAACAGTGCAATATTACAATGTATTATTTTCTGCAAATGTAATGCAGTAGCCCGTTTACCATTCACTTGCCCCTTCCAGAATACTGCCAATGCTTCTGCTCTTTGTGATAAACTGATCCCCCATCAGTCATCTGAATCAAAGCACATCCAAATCCAGGCCACATCCCAGCCAGTGTCTGAATTAAAGCCAGCATCCTAGTCTTACCCACTTCAGACCCGCAGTGACATGGGCATTTAGCTTGGCCTTTCTCATACATCACCTCGCTGAGTGGAACACGAATTTAAAACTAATAAAGGTCTTATCAAAGGTTAATTCACTCAAAAATGTAAAATGTATTTTTTTTTTCTGACCCCTTGTGACAAAAATAAAAATAAAAAATACATGTTAAAAATACAAATAAATGTTTAACTCATATGACTCAACCACACAATTGTACATCTTGCAACGTCATACAGTAAGTACCTCTGAGCGCAGAACATACAGACATTTTTGATTTATGTTATGATTTAAATAATAGTCTGTAAGATTAAAATAATAATGATAACACAGAAGAAGATTATTATCTTATTATACTGTTTGATTTTAACAAGACCAAATCAGAACATTAGAATGGTTTCTAAAGGATCATGTAACACTGACGTAATGATTGCTGAAAGTTCTGCTTTACCATAACAGAAATAAATGTGACTGTTTTTACTGTTTGTAGCCCTTGGTGAAAATTAGATTTATTTTTTAAAAAATCTTACTGATCCCAATCCTTTAAATAATAGTGTAAATATTACAATTTAAATATTATTAAATATTATTTATTGGCATTAATTTAAATATTGAAATTGGCGTTGTGTCCGTTTGACATGACCAGTCATCACTGGTGTCTGACGTTACATGTCTATAAGTCCCATGTGTAAATAATCCATTCATCTGACCTCTCTGTATGGACCTATTCCACATTATTCCTTTGTTTTGTTTTGTTGTTTTTTTGTAATATTTTGGCATTGTTCAGCACAGATAGTCAGAGCCAGGAATCTTTCACTCCCTGCAGCCACCTGCCAAAGCACATGAGTGCCACGGCAACGGTTTCATAACGACACAGTCATCAGTGAGATGTGGATGAGTTTGTGGGCGATGAACTCTTTGGCTGACTCTAAATAATGACATATAGCAGAGGTGTATTCTGACCTTCTCCTGTTTCACTCTATGAAGATGAATATACCTGTGCTGATTTATAATTCAGAAAAACTTCCAGAATGATCATGAAGCAAATCATTTGTTCTTTGGCTCTGAACTTTGCATGACTATTTTTTCTATTTTTATTTTGAGTATACATTTTGATTGATCTTTACTGAAATTATGCTATATACTATTCAGTATTTACCTTGGTTCGGGGGTCATGGTCGATTACAACAGGGAAAACAAATATTTACACTTAGATGTAAAAATACTAAATATTATTATATTATGTTATACATATAAAATCTGCAGTACATATACACAAAATATATTTGATTTAGTTTATAGATAAACAAGGGGAAAACAACAAAAGGAAACTCAAAACTTTATGGCATAAAGCAACATCCTTGTTTTCTTTATTTTACAAAAGCACAATGTCACAATGTCATACACAAATAAAAGCAGACCTTTGCACAGTGATGCATTATTAATAAGACAATAAGTGTTTAAAATTGATTCTGCTGGAATAAGGAAACAGTTGAAGTGATCGCGCCAGTGCGTGCACACACACACACACACACGCACACACACACACACACACACACACCCACAAAACACATCAGTTCCAGCATTGCTGACTTGACAGCATATTTGGTACTTTATCAAAATAAAATACAACATCAGTCTGGTCACCTCTGTGTCACGGCTAGTACGCGACTGAAACACAAAGCCAATAATTTACATAATAAATAACAGTTAAGCATTCAGATATGTTATGTTGCAAATATGTAAATATTATTGAATATTTGGATTTGTGCCGAATGAGAGAGGTAGGATACATGAGCACAAAGCTCAATTTTGCAAATAGTTGAGCCTTTAAAGTATACTCCTTTGCCAGTCTGTGAAAGACGCATTCAGAGTCAGCACATGATCACAGTCTAGTGGGCTTTGTTTTCAAGTGTGAAATTCGTAGGATTCACTGTTCTTCTGGTGCCAGCTGGTTATTGGTTATTGGTCTGTAATATATATATTACAGACCAAAAGTTTGGACACACCTTCTAATTCAAAGAGTTTTCTTTATTTTCATAACTATGGAAATTGTAGATTCACACTGAAGGCATCAAAACTATGAATTAACACGTGGAATTATATATGGAATCATATACATAACAAAAAAGTGTGAAACATCTGAAAATATGTCATATTCTAGGTGTCTCAAAAACCTTTTGCTTTAATTACTGCTTTGCACACTCTTTTAATTCTCTTGATGAGCTTCAAGAGGTAGTCACCTGAAATGGTCTCCCAACAGTCTTGAAGAAGTTCCCCGAGAGATGCTTAGCACTTGTTGGCCCTTTTGCCTTCTGTCTGCGGTCCAGCTCACCCCTAAACCATCTCGATTGGGTTCAGGTCCGGTGACTGTGGAGGACAGGTCCTCTGACGCAGCACCCCATCACTCTCCTTCTTGGTCAAATAGCCCTTGATGCCTTCAGTGTGACTCTACAATTTTCATAGTCATGAAAATAAAGAAAACTCTTTGAATGAGAAGGTGTGTCCAAACTTTTGGTCTGTACTGTATATATATATATATATATATATATATATATATATATATATATATATATATATATATATATATATACTGTATATATCCAGTCTGTCTGGAATGACATGAAGAACCAGAACAAACTGAGAAAGACTTAATCCAGAAGAACTGTGGTAACATCTCAAAGATGCTTCAAGAGACCTACCTGCAAAGCTACAGTACTGTTAAAGTTTTCGTCACTTGTGTAAAAATGTTGTAAAATTAACATGCTGTCAAAATATGTCATAAATAGATTTTCTTCATCAATTAACTTCTTTTAACTAAATTAAATCAACATTTGGTGTGACCATCCTTTGTGTTTACAGCAACTTTTGCCGTAGGTGCACTTGCACATAGTTTTTCAGGTAGCTTTGCAGGTAGATTCCTTGAAGCATCTTGGATATGTTAACACAGTTCTTCTGCATTTAGTTATTTAGTTATAGACTATATTTAGTCTTACCTTTTTATATCAGCAGGTAATGAGCTTGCTGCTCAAAATTCAAACACTTGGCTGTAGTGTTTGCTGTATAGATCTGTTACAGGGTGATTCTATGTACGCTATATATGGTGGTTATTCATATATGTTATATGTGCAGCTGCAGTATTTCTTACATGCTCAAAGAATGCTGTGGATGTATTATATATATATATATATATATATATATATATATATATATATATATTTCTTGAAGAAAGCGTTAAAGAAATCTCCAGCCTGGAGAAGGTTTTGTCAGTACAGCGACCCGACCCTCTAATGTGTATCGGGTACTCTTTTTACCGGTCCATTTCACTTTGTTTAAATGACCGGGTCGCTCTTCCTTTCTATTGAGCTCCCAGTAGTCCGTCACAGGTTAGGTTAAGCCTTAGGCAGCACTTAGCTTGGTTGTATTCATGTCTGATATTCAAGTGGTTCAAGGCAGCAGCAGAGACATGATCCAACCAATCTGATTAAGGGAAAGTGCTCGAGCACATATGTCCCATATTGCTAGATTCAAAAATGTTGTGTTTATTTAACATTTTAAGCAGCAAAATCTAGCTAGCTTAAACTTAAACAGTCATCATAGACATTGCTTGGATATTGGGTAAATGTTTTTGCCAGGATTCGAGGAGCGTGTGTGCACTTTGGGATTCCTCCCACAACGTTGGCTCCTCAAGAGCAGTCAAACGCCCACCATAGCCCTATCTTTTCATCGCTCTTTCGCGTTCATCTTAGCACCAACTTGTGCACATGAACGCTGTGTTGATCACTTGATAAATATCGTGATTTCAAAGGCAAAGCTTCTAGCCTGTTGAAAGAGCAGGTTCATTCGGTCTATTGCAAATTAGCTCTGTTGCAGCCATGCACATTATCCCTATTACAGCCTCATCTGCAACTACATGCTCTGAAAGCTCGAATGAAACAATGTAAAGAGCCACTGAGTCACTTCAGCTGAACACCAACTCTTCAGTGAGCATACAAACTCACATATGAGTCATCATTATCCAGCCAGTATCTGGAATGACATCACCGTTTCCATACAGCACTCCAAAGTGTGCTTAATAAATTAATCCGTAGTTATTCGGCTGAGAATAAACAGCTCTTTGGGAAATGGTAAATGGCCGCATTTAAAATCATGGAATGAAAATGACATTGTTTCAGTTCTCATCAGCAGAGCTGTTGTGTATCATCTGCTGATCATTGGAGTTTGCACTAAACGTTTCATATATTTTTTTTCACTAGCGAATGGGTTTGATTTTCAGGGAATGCATGAACTGATAAAAAGTAAGTCTCTTTGGATAAAAGCATCTGCTAAATGCATAAAGGCATCTAAAAGCTATTAAGGTGGAGTATCACAAAATAAGTAGGTCGCTCACAATAATAGTAAGCAGTCATGTCTATTGAAAGTGTACACAAACAATTATGTACCATTAAATGTTCCTGAATAAACTGAGCTGTGCTTGAGTATGTTTTGCTGTAGTGTGTCAGTAGAAAATATATTTTTGCCATTAATTATAATAATCCAGTGAGATTTTTGTTTGCACAAGGAGTCTGACAACAGCCAAAGTTCTAGGCACTTGTGTAAAAATTCTGTAAAGTGTTATTTGCTGTAAAGTGATATTTTCTACTGACACACTACAGCAAAAGATAGAAATAACTGACTTAAAACCATTTTTTTGTTGGTGAAAATACTAGTGGCCTAAGACTTCTGCACAGTACTGTATATATATATATATATATATATATATATATATATATATATATATATATATATATATATATATATATATATATATATATATTAGGGCTGTCAAATGATTAATTGCATTCAAAATAAAAGTTTTTTTTTACATAATACATGTATGTGTGCTGTATATATTTATTATGTATATATACATACACATGCATGTATATATTTCAGAAAAATATGTTATGTTTATATATTAAATATATTTATAAAATAAATTATATAAATATATAGATAAATATTTTCAATATATATACTGTATGTTACATATACATAATAAATGTACACAGAACACATACAAATAATATGCAAACAATATATATATACACACACACACAGACACACACGTATAAATGATGTATATAAATACACACAACACATATATATATTTAAGCACTAGGACTTTGATTTGCCTACATGTTAATGTTACATATTAATGCAACCAAAACTAAGATGAAGTCTGTGCCTAGTACCATTCTAAATGATATAAAATACTGATTTAGAGAAAGATATATAGAAGACACTCAGATATATAGAATTATAGAGATTTACTGAGAAATTGTGATCAAACATAAAGAAATGAATGTTACAAAAACAGTACCAGTAAAACAGTAAAAAAAAAAAAAACATAAGAGGTTGAAAGGACAATGCCAGCATGACGGATGTAGTTCATTTGTTTGGTTACCTCAAGAGGTCAGGTGTAAGCAGATGGTTCTTGGCCAGAATAAGCTGCAATGTGGACCAGATTATTACCAAAGATCTGGCTAGACGAGGCTATCACACGTAACCTTTCAATGACGCAAGTAAATATTTTTTGTATTAATACCTCTCTGTGGTGCTGAATAATTAGTTTGGCTTGGACTCATTTTTTCTCTGGTTCCAATAAGGACCAGATGTGTTCTCCTTTTCCTCTGTGAATGTGTGTTGTTGAGAGCAGTGATGACTGAGGATTGCTAGGCTTTAGTAAGGTGCAGAATCTCTGTAAATGTTTCCTGGCTAGCTTCCTAGCTGCCATATCCTTGCTGAGTTCGCCCAGTTGCTGCATACAGTAAATGCCAAAAAAAAGGCCTGCATTCACAGAGAATTGTGGGAAAATGACAACCTCTTCTTAGAGGGGTTAAACTCACAAACCAATATACAGTTTAAAACATTTTGCTAGTGTGCGCTGTTAAGTATAATTGATGACAGTAATGATATTTTTTTTTATAAAAAAAAAAAAAAAAAAGAGATGACGATGTTTAGCTTCATAAATCAACTTCAGTTTATTTAAAAATGAATCCAAAAAAGTGACAGAACAAGTACATGTGTTTTTATAAATCTGTAATGACACCTCAGGCTGTAATGTTCACTGTACTTTTCAGTTGAGATCAAAAATTTGAGCTGCCAAGAACAACTTTCAGAGCATTTCTAGACGTCTGGACTGATCTTCAGGCTCACTTTCACTTGACTGAAGAACTTAATCCTTGACTTGAATGAATTTAGTCAATAATCAGCATTAATGATACATTCTGCTGATAAAAGGTTTAGAGCTGAAACTCTGTTGATTGAATCTCACTGTGGGTTCACAGATTGAGCTTAAGCTCATCAAAATGGACTCTCTTGCTTTCTATCATCCTTAATTCTTTCATTTCTGAAGTCCAAAATGTCTCCCAAAACTGCTTCACGTGGCATAAGAGTGGGTTTTTGAAAGACATGGAATAATAGCATCAGGTTTTCCGAAACCCAAAAGTGTTTGACAACAGCAGCCTGTTGTTTTGTTCACAGTGGGTCCTTATGTCACCTGGCTGTAGGCCTGGAGGATATTGTGCGAGTTTTGGCTCTTTGGTACGCTGTGGTAGTCTGTCATGTGATGCCAAAAATAGATAGAGCTTCCCTCAGTGGACTGGAAAAAAATGATGGCCCGGTGCAAATCCCTCCAGAGCTAGTGTTTTCTAGGAGAGGATAAAAGTGTCAGGGAAACCGAGCTCGACTACATTCAGCGGAAGGGTCACCCTTATAGATTCATCACAAATGTGCATTTAGCACTCACACTTTCAAACTGATTTGAGAATAGCAAGTGATGAAAGAAAATGTTAAGAATGCGTTTGGGCTGGTCTATGATAATTAAAATGTCAACACATCTTTTCTCTCATGCAGGAAAGCCAGAAATTCGACATTTTAAGTGTTCATTTGTCTGTATGAATAACAGATTGTTTAGATGGAAAGTTTTTTTTGGAGGCCCATTCTTTCAAAGCTGTTCTTTTGGTCACTATGTCAAAGAACATTGAAGAAACAGGATGTTAGTTACAGCTGAAAAATTCACCACTATTTCTCTGCAGTTTAGACTGAATAGAAAAAAGTATGAAATGTACTGAATGAAAGAATATTAGTATTGACTGTTTCAAAATGTAGTATATCTGCCTTTATAATTTGATTTATAAAAATGTCTAGCCTCCAGACCGGTCAGGTATGATGCTCCCATTATCCAAAGAACAATTTGGTAAAATGTTTATTGAACAAGCATTTCAAGATGGTTGCAATACAGAGTTGGGCTTTAAAAAAAAAGCATAAATTAAAAGTTTACTGTTCTTCGTTGGTGGAATTAGAAAAATGACTCTCCAAAGGGGATTTTCAGATACCATACATTTTGGCATCCCGTTTCAGTGAATAGATCATAAAAGAAACACCTTTTTTTAGTGTGAAGAACATATAAGAATAATAAATGTTTCACTGTAAAGAAAAGTTTCTTAGATGTTACAGGTTCTTCATAGAATCATGAAGGCTAATAAAGAAGCTTTATTTTATTCTCGCTGATGACATTATTTTAGATCATTTTTTAGGAATTTGATCACTTTAGGAGTCTATCGGGGTACAAGATAAATTGGACCAAATCTGCTTTAATGCCAATTAACAATATTAAAGTTAACTCTCCTATCCCCTCATTCATTCCTATTAAAGGTTCTTTCATCTATTTGGATATTACCATATATAAAGACATTCATAAAACTGCCAGAAACAATTTTAATAACATTTTAGTCAAGATCAGAAGTGATACTCAAAGATGGAATAATCTTAAAGTCTCTCTTCAAGGCAAAATCTCCACCGTTACCTCTGCTTAATTTTCTTTTTTCTATGCTGCCGCTTTCTTAAAAGTTACTTTAAGGAGATCAATTCCATAATTTCCCAGTTTATCTGGAATGGTAACCCAGACAGCAAGCAGTTTCGGCCCAGGTCTGGCCCACATCTGGCCCACATGGATTTCATGCGGGCCAGATGTGGGTCGGTTCTGGGCCAACACTATGTTGCTGTCTGGGAAATGACCCAGAACAAAATTTGTCATATTGCAGCATCCTATACTTTCAGGAAGATTGGCTGTGCCAAACTTTGAATTATATTCTTTGTCATTTCAACTTAAGGCTCTTCATATTTGGATTGATCCTCAAGATCCTTCAAGATATTTTATTTGCTGGCACAGGAAATAAAAAATTATAAATATAAATTTGGCCCGGTTGTGGCCAGTTCTGGAAAAGGGTGGACTTATACCTACGATAACCAAGGACTCGTTTTGTTTACCAGCATGATCATATTTTGTCTTTTTTTAGTTACGCTCTGCTCTCAAGTCCTATGGAGTTCCCTGGGCATCCCCATTTCCTCTCATCCTATGTGGGATTGGTTTTCAGCTCCCTCTGGTCGGCCAACTGTTTCTTTAATATATAATAAACTTAACGATCACACTGCAAAGCCTCTTTCTATTAAACATATATGGAATTGTGAATTAACCAATTTTGACTTATCGTCGACTGGGAGAGGTTGTGGTCTAATCTAATATTTCTTAAAACTTGGCTCATCATCATAGAGCATCCTTACAAGAGGTTTAAAATGAAACTGCAATCAATCTATAACTGCCATATCTGTAACACTGTATCATTTTCTCCACGTTTTGGGAATGTCCAATTGTTCAACTGTCCAATTCTGTTTTGTCCTTTTTACTTCAAATTGATTACACATCAAATCCAGGTTTATGTCTTCTCAAAGACAATTCTAATTCCTGTATAAGTTCATTAAAGAAGAGAATGCTGTTTGCTGGTTTTACAGCTGCAAAGATGACAATAATACAAAACTGGTTTACTCTGCACATGTGTGCAAAAACATTTCGGATTCACAGCCTCCTAAAAATAGTGACTTGTGCAACAGCACGACTGAATAAGGCTGAACCTTGTTCTATCGATGCATGACAATGTTCTTCTTCTAAGATTTTGGAATATATAAAAGGAATTTTTCAAATTGTATAATTATTGATGTGTCTGTTGCTTCCCCTTTCCTGTTTTGTTTGTTTGAATTGATGTTGTTCTGTTGAATTAAAAATAAAAAAAGATCATAACTTGCTGTCATCTCTTTATTGCTGAAGTCTCAATTTATGCAAACGGTACAAGGGATACCAAAAGCATCTGTTTTCTTGAATGACCCAATAAATTCTAGTCTATTTCTTGGACATTTTGTCTTCATTGTACAAAAAGTAGTGGGCATATATAAATACTCTTTCTAAACAAGAACAACACCTGACCAGATGCAACAGGCAATTTCATTAAAGACTGACACACCCGGGATTAAACCAAGCTGACAATTTGTAAAAGAATGGAGTCACGAAAAACATGTTGAGTTTGGAGGAGAAAAAGAGAATAAAAGAATGGTTAAAGAAAAATGGAGTGAAAAGGGGCACAGAGAGGAATGCAAAAAGAAAAAAAAAAAAATCGACCAAATCAAGAAATAAACAAACTCCTGCTCTGGCCGGCATCCATGCGTAAATCTCTGCATGATTATCTCAAAGTGACTCATTTTCCGTACTCTGCATGTGGATGATGTCATTGGTATATTTGGGGTACAAACAGAGACCATACGTGCATTTGACATAATGGGGTCTGACAGAGTTGGTCACAAACCAGTCTGCCCTCATCTTCATTTGAATAGTGACAGCCACAATCTGCCCGAAACACACAGACCCAACACACACACCTACACACACACACACACACACACAAAGGAAACTTGTGTCTTTATTCACCCATTGGTCACTACAATGATGCTCTGTAAACTATATTGGTTCTGACAAAGTCATCAAAGATTTTTGAGCAAGACCTGGACTTCATGAAAACTGAAACCAAACAAGGTTTGATTTAAAAGTAAACTGAAAAGAAGATATCTGAGGACTAATATGTTCACTTCCATTGTTTTTTTTTTTTTTTCGTTTTTTTTTTTCATGAGATTTTGTGGCCTTGTAAGTTGGTAGTTGGAAAGCTTTGAAATGAAAAGAAGTCCTGGAAATCAACCAACAGGCAAACAGGCAGAAAGTACAGAAAGCCTGTCTGAAGTCCCATGATACATTTGCTTTAAATGGGTTTAAATGAGAGCTGGAGAAATGTGTGGTATACCCAAGGACGCGTTCCTTTCACTCATCTTCCCACCACATCTCTCTGTCACTGACTGTCATTCAACTGCAACACAATGATGAAAAGTAATTGAAGTAATTTCCCAATTGCTTCTGTGTGCTGTAGATTTGAATATCATCAGTGTCTGTAAACATCTAGGATGCAATGATAATGAGAGTGATCTACGGCCCTGCTAGAGCTGGGTGGAATAATCACATGGAGACGTTTCAGTCCGAGAGAATCCGTTTTCTGTGAGATGTCCTGGAGGCAGATGATGCAACAGTGCAGGGAGAAGGGTAGAGCTAGTCACGCGTTTGCTAGTCCACTGTTTTCATCAGACATGCTCCCCTGCAAACAGGACGTGTGTCACCAACACTGTCATAGCAGAACACTCACTCAGCACGAGCTAACGCTCAAAACCATGCACAAACACAAATAAGTGAAGGCAATTACAAACACAGTTGGCCGCGCAATATTCCCATACACAGACTAACACACAGGCTTATTATTGAAACAGCGGAATAAATCTGATTTAGTGGTTTTCATTGCATATTCCTTTTTTTAAATAAATAGACTCATGTTTAACCGACATATTAGCACATTAGACTTTCAAATGAGCACCAGTTATGCTCAGCGCTTAGGAGGGGCTTGGCGGATGTCTGACTGAGACACTGCCATGATGCAAACCCTTGCAAGTCGGCAAATCAACCTCCATCTGCAACCTAAGATATCATAATGAGTTATTGAGCACAGATATACCAGACAAAAACTTATGCTGGCTACTATGTTCGCAATTGTGAGAAGAGTCTTAAAACTTGCATTGTGGAAGCTTGCAGGAATGATTACATTTAATTGATTTATGTAATTAAATTGCATGTTGTGAAATTGACTGTACACACACACACACACACACACACAAACTACCATTCAAATGATTGGAGAAATAATAAAAAAGAAACCAGAAATAAATAGTAAACCTGTTTTATGTTTAAATATAATTTAAAATTGTATTAATTGGAATGCGATGGCTCTGATGGTATAAGCTTAATTTGAAATTACATTTGAAAATTTAGTTTTAAATTAAAGCTACATTTTTTAAAAAGTTGTAATTTGCTTATTTCATGCTCAGAAAACATTTCCTATTAATATTATCAATGCTGAAAACAGTTGTGCTGCTTAATATGTTTGTGGAAACCATGATCATTTGTGACCCTGGACAACAAAACCAGTCATAAGTTTTTAGATAATGTATACATAATCTGAAAGTTGTAATAAGCTTTCCATTGATGTATGGTTTGTTAGGATAGGACAATATCTATTTGAAAACCTGGAATCTGATGGAAAAAATCCTTCCGGCCCTTAAGATTTTGAATGTAGTGTGTATGTATTACACATACATACATACACTATATATATATATATATATATATATATATATATATATATATATATATATATACACACACATTTCTTGTGTATTTATTTGAAAACATCACTTTTTAAGTCACAATAATAATTCAGATACACATTTTTTTTTAGGCTGTTTGGCTATTTTATATCTATTTTATAACATCAGCTGTTGGAATTCTTGATAAACATCACAAATTTGCAGATGGAACAGAGGCGTTCCATTCATTTATTTGCTAAAAACCAGCTCACTCACAGATTATCATTTCAAGTTCACTTTTTCAAGGTCATCCTGACCGAAATGTTCGAGTGGGTGAGTGATTCACTCTGCAATTAGTCCACCAGTTTCACCTGATTCAGGCTGATTTACAGACCTGCTGTGAGGATGAGAGGAGGACACATCGTGTGACGTAAACAGCCAATCATCGTACGAAAGTGAACATGATACGCTGCCATTACCACATTGACAGCTTTGAACGGCCAATCACAACATCACTCCTGTGCTCTGCACACAATTCTTATTTATTCACCCTCATTTATTTTCGCTTTAAAATTTTTTGAAGAGCTCCTTTGTGTATGTAGGAGCTTGCCTGTTTAAAGAAAACAGTATAGCACTCGAGACAAAATTTCATTGCTTTTGTGCAAAACAACCCCTTTAATGGCTGTGAGAGGCACTCTGTGTGTGTGTACATGTGTGTGTGTTAGTGTCTGTATGAGAAAGCATGAGTGGAGCGAGTGAGCCTCTGATTGTGGTACCACTGTGCATCTGGCCTCCACATTACATCAGATATGTGTGACAGCTCCTCAAAGCCTTCAGGCTCTGAGATCCCCTGCCTTAGTGCATCAGACCAAGTAAAATTGAGTGCCATGATTTAAAATCCCCATGTATCCATGCAGTATTAGCCTAGAACTACTCATTAACGTAAGCCAAAGGTCAGCGGGAATCAATTTGAATTCTGAACAGGTAAGACAATGGCAAAACAATCTTAAAACACAATTTTACAGACTAGTGAGTTAAATCACGCCAATAAAATTGAAAACGTTTTGAAACCTCTATTTTTCTACCCGGCATCCCTCAGCACGAAGCTAAAAATCAGGAGCAACTTCCTCGCTCTCTTTCTATCCGTCACACATCCTTATATAACTCTAATAAAAGGCACAGCTTGCGATGAGGATTTGATTTAGTGTGTCTTTGGAGTATTCAGAGCCATGTTGCAGCCCGTGGCCCAAGAGGAGAGTGAAGGAGATGGGAGGGGGTGAGGACTGGAGACTGGACACACTCATGTGGAAAGGAGGATCTGGCCTGGAGGGGCTCAGCCGACCCTCACATCCCTATCTCGCTGTGGTTACCACACGAGCCTGTTTATGTGCCTGTGTGTGTGTGTGTGTGGCCACGTCAAGGAGGGGATGTCTCTAAGCCAATGAAATTCAAAATCTGAAATATGTGGGTGAAGTTAACCATGCATAACCATGTATGAATGTGTGGCTGAGCAAAATGTCATATTTCTATGCCTAGCTAGACACGCATGTCCCATGAACAGGGATGGCGTTGCATGTTCATTCAAACGCTCATGTGATTTAGACATAATTGCGAGTGTGTGACATGTTTGTGTGCACGACTTCCTTACAGAATGCCAAGGATGGACACGGACCCGTCCCAGGCTGACAAACACATGCTGATGTAAAAGTGTTTCAACACGCACACACCTTGCATGACAGTGCTTCGTTATGACAAATGGAAGCAGACGTGTTCTGCCCCGCCGGCCCTCCTGTCACATCCTCCTGCAATGACACACAGCAGAAAGGGGGGCAACTCAGATTTATTCAGATAAGATAATATAAAAAGAAACAAACAACTCATACTTAGTATTCATAATCTAAACAACGTCTGCAGAGAGAGAGAGAGAGAGAGAGAGAGAGAGAGAGAGAGAGAGAATATTTATACACAGCAGCACTCTACCTACCTTGTATTTCTATAAACAGATATATTCACATCTGGAGAGCTGTGGAAGTGCCCTAAAGATCAGGTGATTGGGAATAAGGGACCGGCCAGTCAGGATATTTGGCTGGGTGTCTCCTCTGCAGCACAACTTGCCTTTGACTTTGGAGCTTCTGTCTCAGTTGCATCGTTAAATTTGGTTCGCTGCACATTTTTTTTGTGACTACTTGATATATGCTGTCCTTTCCATGAGCATTTGTCCATGAATAATCAATCAAGTACCTGGTTTATAGCCAGTAAAGCATCTTTACAGGTACTAGAGTAGCTGCAAAGAGGGGAAAAAAAGAAGAAGCTTTTCCTACATTTTGCCTCAAATGACTCCATTTTGGCAATGGATTGTCATGCTTACAAAACTCTTGCCTGTTAATGTATCCAGGCTTGAGTTGAATCAGCGACCGGTGTCTGTTCTAGTGAAACTCTCCATCAAGTCATGTTTTATAATCTAATTTCTTTATGGATCTATTACTGCGCCGAACTCATCCATGCAAGCACAATGTTTGAGATTAATGTAAAATCGACTTACATAACTTACTTACATAATGAGACTAAGTTAAAGGCAGCGATTTATAACACCCTTGAGAACTCAGTAAAAATATAGGTAACACTTTACAATAAGGTCCCAGAAGTTAACGTTTGTAAATGCATTAACTAAAATGAACCAAATAATACTAATAAAACAGTTCTTATTCATCTCTGTTAACACACATCATTGTTAGTTGTTCAGGTTGGTAATTGAATAACATTTTTGTAATTAATTAATAAATGCTTACAATTATTTAGTTCATGTTAACTAATGTACTGTACTTAACTAATATTAACAAACAGGACGCTATTGTGAAGTGCCACACAAAATATGTAATAATAATAAGACAAATGGAAGCTCCTACATAATAACACTGAAGTTCTCTAGAACAACACAGAAAATTCCCTCCAGAGTCAAGCAGCGCGCCGCTTGTTTCCCCTTCATTCCACTTCCTTCCTTCCCTCCTTCATATTCAGCTTCTCATTTATTTTACAGCCTCGGTTTGTTTCCAGCAGGGACAGCGGCTTGACAGCCTAAGATGGTGTAGCATTTGAAAACATACTACACGTTTAACGGAACATAAAGTACAATCAGGCTTAAACTTGTTCAATTATGATACACGCAGCAGCATTCCAACCAGTGTTCTGCCTATCACAGCGGATGAATACTTAAGACCGAGCCAGAGGATAAAAGTGCATCTAGAACAGAAGTTTAGAGTCATAAATGTTTCAGCGAGGCCGTGTTGTGATGTTTTTTACATCCTATTGCAATGGATGCTTAAATTGGTGGCTGGGGGAAGCAGTTGATGAGTGATACAGTTGTGATGAAGAGGACAAATGGGCAGGAGGACCCTGCTACCCTTAAAACATCCACCTACTGTGAGAAACTCTGCAGTGTCAGAGTGAATTAGAGCAGCCCTGTGGGAAGGGATGGATGATATGTGTGAATGACAGAGTGAAGGGTAGTAATGGATTATCTAACACTCATTTCATGACGTCACAACAAAAAAACCCACCTGCTCTGTCGATGTGAGATCATATCATCATGGTGCGACTTTCATCTGGACCTAAAAAGACCATGACAAGGAGTTTATAGTGTTGATTCATGCACCCAACCCTAACCCTAACACACGATTTACTAAGCAGCTAACCATAAACGTCCATTTATTACACAGCCACTCAACTAAAAAATATGTGGACATGAAATATTGATTTGCAGTAAGTACTCTTACCTATACATAAGACTAAAATATCATTATTTACTAACCAATCGGCATAGCAACTAAACTATTTTTACTAAAATTGCTAAATGAGGCACTAGTAATGCCATTTGCGTTTGTTTGAAAAATAGAGTCAATTATGAGAAGCATAAAATCATGTTCTCCACTGAAATTGTGACCATGCAATCATCATTACAGTGCTATTCTAATAAAGGGTATATCTGGACATTTAACACAGACATAATTGCAGTACATTAAAGATTGTTGTGAAGATTGTTGTAGGGTCTATAAACTTAGCTATCAGCCTTAAACTAGCTTATCCTAGAACATAAGCCAACTAAATAAGATGGTGATAATGGTCATTATAGTTCAAACGACATATAATGTGATTTTGTAGTCAGTTGTAATCAGGTAAGAGAGTAGCCATTAAAATTTCTTTGAGCCAAAGTGATTGTTTGGGGTCCTAATAGAGACCCAGTGGGAGGACCCAATTTCTCACAACACGTGGATGAAGAAAAATCGGGTCCCCCTCACAAATGGACCTTTTTAACAAGACTGTGATGACACATTTCAACAGCAAGCGGCATCATAAATGTTAAATTAAATTTTGTTTATTTATAACTCTATACTTTATATTATATTATATTTTGTGTCAAATTACAAAAAACTAGTAAATGCTAATGCAAGGGTGTTTGTAATGCAGTGTCTATGGGAGGGACAGTACATTTGACATTCTGACTGCTGTCTTCAGTCTCTATCAATTATTTCCCTTTTTTTGAATGTCGTGAAAACAGTATCATGGAGTTTTTCTTTTGCTATTTGAGCAAATGGGAATGCAAAAACATTTTTGTGCAAATCTCCCATTCACTGCTCTCGAAGTTAACCTAAATATGACGACTTTCACTGCTGAGAAACCCAGAAATGTGTAAAAGGTCTATGGGTCTGCAATTTAGTAATAGCTATTTGTAACTGTGGCTTAAACGGTATTAGACAAGCATGTTGGCGCTACTGTCGCCTGTGTATAGTAAAACAGGTGATTATTAAAATATTAGAACACATCCAGAATATAAATGTATTGATAATTTACTCACCCCCAATGTCATTCGAGATATTCATGTCTTTCTTTCTTCAGCTGAAAAAAAAAAAGTTTTTAACACTAGGCAGACCCATTTGTGCATTGTTCATGACAGTGGTTTCAGTTACCAGCCTGATATACAGCATTTCCAATGGGTGATAATGATTTTAAAGAAATATCTGCCTCCTGGAGCAAGCGACTGGTCAAACACGATCAAGTATCCCCAATAAGCTCCCAACAGTTGTACATTTTATTTGAATCTACAAATATTCTGCACAATATGCTCTAATATGCATGGCGTAGTATACGGTCACTAGCAAAATGATTTGGATATATATATAACTTTAAATGGGAAAACATTACATGCCACACTTGAAAATAAGCTGTCCTCATCAACACAGGGGCTTAAAAATGAGCCTTGCCACGGTGCATCTGTGTGAGATGTTTGACAGCGAGAGATAAGCTTGCATAAGCAGGATGTGGCTAAGCTGAAGCCGTTCCCCAATGAGGCGGTGATCACCTTCAGCCGCTGAGAGAGGAAAGCCAGGGGGAGATGAAAATGGGCAACTCAGTGTGATTAGGTGTGTGCTTTCTCCACAAACAATCAAGATGGCAGATGTGCCACTGTGAATTACCTTGTAATGTTAGCGAACGCTAATCCCTCAGCACATTCGTGCCCTTTGCTTCCTTTTTTAAATAATGTCTGCTGATATGAGCAGAGTGTGTTGTCAGAGATACCACAGACAAGGCCATAGGGAGATGAACTGTGCTATTAGCAGCCTCTCGAGTGGAGAGAAATCATGCTAACTTTGTACTAAAAGACTGTTATAGTGGTGACGTTAAAATTAAACTGGAACTAACTTGTAGTTTACATGCTGTCTGACTGTATTTGTTCCAAACTTTGAGTAAACACACTTGGCTCCATTCAGCAAACAACCATAAAGCTATGGTGCATCTAAATATAAAGACAAATATGTTCTATTGTTGAGGTTATGTATTGACTTTGGTGGTGGAGACCTTCCATCGTACTAGTTTTTGTTCAAAATTATTTTAAGCATGTCAGCATCTAGTAGACTGGCGTTTGAGTAACTGCTTAGATTCTGGACAGTAGCTGTTGAGAAAATTATTATTTAAAAGAATATTAATGTGGTCAAGGAGATTGGACAGATTGTCTTTAACCCTTTATAATGCATTTAAATAAAGTGTTAACCAAAAAGCTCATCAAATTCACAAAATCACATAACAAAATTACTAAAACTTAAAACGAAAACTGAAAATACAAATATAGATGCTCATTCAAAATATGCTAATAAACAATCCTAAAACAACACTACATTTGCACAATGTTAGTGGGTTAAAGTTGGGGTGGAAGGTATGGTGGAGCTTTATTTGGTTTGTGAGATTTCCGACCATGTGCCACAGCTGACTGAATTTGTAGGCGACAGACTGAGGGGGGTTTATTTTTAACAGCTTAAGTTTCTTTACAAACTCAGTCTAACGTTGTCTCTTCCAGGTCCAGATGGACAGCTCTACTGATACCCTTTTCTTATTCATTTCATGCCAGAAAGAATCAACATTCTGAACACTTATAGACGTAGTTTTTTCTTTCTCTTTTCCCTGGTTCCGGTCCAGCGTCACTCCCTCCCAGTTTGTCCTTTATCCGGAAACTGCACTAGGAGAGATTTGTGGCTCAGCTGCTCCATTGGTACAGCGCTCTGAATGACTTTTATGTGCTAATGACTCTGTTTAATGAAACCTTGTAAAATTCTGCACATGGTGAAGGAAGCCTAATTTAAAGGCTTGGAGATTTCAAGCTCACTAAATTGCAGAACTGATGGCTCTGTTCGGGCCTTCTCTCCATACTTTCTTAATGATTCAAGCTTTCCAGTGTGCGTGGCAAGTCAGATTTCTAATAAACAGATTATATGCAAAACATTCAAAATTCCTGGATGGAAATATCATTCACAGACCTCTCAGCTGACATAACATAACTTGCATTTAATCTTCACTCAAATGAGTATGAACAGTAAAACAACAGTTACAGTAAGTACTGTAGTTATTAAAGATGTAAACTGAAGATGGATCCAAGAGAACAGGTGAAGCTATATTAGCCTTCCCAGTTCATAGTATCACCATAGCAACCCTCCTGGAGACTAAATACTTTATAAAACGGCAATGTCATACATCTTTATATAGAAGATTGATTGCTTCAGCAGTACCAGATATTGGCAATAGTAAAATAAATACTAGAGACGACAGAACTACACAACAGCTCATAAATCTGGAGCACATGACTCTTGAAGCCAGATGATGGCACATACAGAGTCGTAAAGAATTTTTGATATATATTTTTAAACATTTACACTATTAGGCTGAGCGACATCAGCAATGTTAATAGTAAACGTATAAACGGCTCAAGTTGAAATGTTAGCAGGCTAATGTGATGGCCAAGCAAAATCAATATGCAGTGTGCACTTACTGTACATATGAAGGTTACAGGAGGACATTTGGAAAGATCAGAGGCTCACAACAGCTGGGGAAAATCTCCTGCGTTCAATGTTGAGCTGAAGTAGCAAGGAGTTAGAAACCAGCTAAACGGCACTGCCATCTACAGGCACGAACCAGCCGGAGCATATGAGGCCTCCCTCCTGTCAGACTCACTAATTACATGTTGAATTGACTGTCATGAGCCGTATATTTAGTACTGACGGTGATATTAGTCTTAGTAATGAGTCTTTTTCTCAGCCTGGATGGTTTAGTCTATCACCAGGAACATTAAGGTAATAACAAATCCTGGCAGGCTACTCCTTCTCACTCCTGCTAAATCAAAGCTATCCATTCAACACACGCAGTGAGGTCTGCAGTGACCCCATAGATCTCCTCAAACACCAAACTGTGGACCGTAAGTTATGTAAGATCAGCCCTGTTCAGAAAAAGGTTTTGTGCAGATCTGTACAACTAATATTACATAAGTTTGGAGAAAGATGGCAGTTTATCAAGCATTAACCAGCGTGACTGTAATAAGGTTTATTGCAGAAAGCGTTCACGCTTAAGTGGTTGGTACAATTATGGCCACCTTAGGATAGATTCCCACTGAGATGTTTTTGCAACTCGACGATGAGCTCCAGGGGGTCTACTTGAAATTCTCTTATTCCGCCCCTCGAGTTAAGCATTGGGAGACTGATAACAGGGAAATTAGAAAGAGGGGAAAAAGAAGAATTGACTGGCCTTTATTAAGAATCCCTCCCTGTGCCTTCTGGCAGTGTCTGGTGGTTCCACACTCCCCAGCCCTCCCTGCCTGATCGGTGGAGCCATTTTCCACAGCACCGGCTGTGATGTTTTTCCTTTTAGGGAACCGATAATTCCCTTGGGTTGAGCAGACGATTGTTTTGTAGACACTCTCCTCTCTTTATAACACGACGTACTAATGCTCCATTAATTGAATTACTAATATCGTCAAGCATTTAAATGGCATGACAGGTTAAAGAATAATGAATGCATTAACCGCATGAAATGTTGTAATATCGAAGATAGCTGCTATTTTTGGATGAAAGAGCTAATGTTCATTGTTATGACACAAAGGTGAAGTTTTAGGAGCTGCAGTTAGTGGTATAAAGACGATGAGCTCGTTTAGGATGAAAGTCATAATAGTGCAAGGTTAAATCTATCAGTGAGAGGAACAGTGTCAGGGCCTTTCAGCTCCATTGGAATAAAAAGCAGATGTAACTCTTCAACCAGAAGAGGACTAAACTATCATGAGGGAAACTTCTTAATAACAAAGGACAAGTACTCCCATCTTTCAAAGCGAATCAGTTTATATAGTTTGGTTTACAAAAAATGTCTGTATACAGTATGTCATTTTCTCCCAGTACAAACTAAGGCGTGACTCATTCAGTGAGAACGTACAACTAGATGTATTTACAGCGCAAGCAATCATTCCAACAAAATAAACATGGGAACGTAACCACATGTACTACTCACTACTGGCAGCCGCTACGGTTGAAGAGGTAGCTTCCACAGTTAGACAATGCATCCCAATTTTGATTAGATGTGTCCTACAAAAATAATTTACAACACACTAACATCTCTAAATGTCACACACACACATTCAGATCTCTCACACAAATGTATAGACATATGATTTGGAATTCTGTCAGTTCTATTAGCTACGACCTGCAAGGCTTGTCAGTTGATGCCAGAGCTTAATGACTGGCGTAATGGCATCCACTTTGCAAACATGTTACAAGACCAAAGGAAGGTGTTGACATTCGGCAAACAAACACGCATGTCTTTTCACTTGAATTCCTGAACATACATGGGCAAAGGTGTACAAATGGAATCACGATGATGAAACATTGTTCTATATTCCTGAACACAAAGACACAATTTGGTCCCCTTGTCCATCTCACGTGACATAACTTACTGGCAACTTGAACATCGATATATCATACAGCTGATCAAACAACTGCTACTGTATGGATGAAAGTGTAGCGAGAGAGAAAAAAATGGTTTTATATGGACAGGTTTTAAATATTAAAGACCTTGATACAAAGCATTTAATGCCAGCTTTTGTGCAAGGATGCACAACTTTCAGTTTCTTTGCATTTAGATTGAATAATATTGGATATTTACTTCTTCCTATTTTTACATTAAGATTACTTTTGCCAGCACTAAACATTCACTTAAAGTTTACGTTCACTTAAAGTTTATCTTTAAAAACACTAATTATTCAGTAACACTGTTAAATGTTTTTTTTTTGGCTTTTAGCATTTTATTTAAATTGAGTCATAACAGTATAAATATTAATATCGGTCATTAATAATTTATCAACCATATCATAAAATAATCATTGTCTTATATTGGCCAGAATCTTAATACTGGTGAATCCCTTTTTGTGTTTAATGTAGTAAGCTGTATAGTCAGATTATCTGGACAGGAAGAAGCTTTTAATATACAAAAAGCCTTTTTTACTCTACCCAGTGTACAAAATACATATTGAAACAATCTAGTGACATATTTGTCAGGAATAATAGCTGAATAAAAAAAGTGTAGTTTGCCATTCATGCATCAAAGCATTTCCTTGTCTAGCAATAAATTATTAGAAACTTACTAGCGATTAAGAAAGTTCTGGTCAAGAGATCCAAATGTCAATTTAAAACATAAATTAAAGAATTTCTTTTGACAAACAGTTCTGTACTGGCATTACTGGATCACTCTGTTAGCTGAAGGAGAGGGTTGTGATTTTAGGATCACTTTTAAAATAATCAACAGGAAAGGAATGAATGCTTGGCAAAACTAACAGCCACCAGGAACTGTGAGGGGACACAAGACAGCGTGAACATAAACTTGTTGATTACATTCTCATCGGCATACTGGAAGTCCAGTATAAGGAGGAACTTTGCTACATAGAACGGGATCCCCCGCCACACTCAGGACTTACGATGACAACAGGAAATAAGAGAAAAAGAATCGACATCACTATAAACAGTGGCACATATATCCCTGCTTTAAATCAAAACGACAAACATTTGTAAGAATAAAAGGGAAAACATTTTTTCTTTTCTAAAAATGCCCTAAGAAAATAAACAGACAAGTTCTACTCTCTTGCAGACTGAAAGGCAGGCACTGGGAGATAAGATCACTGTGTCCATCAGCCGTCAATCAGCCCTGGGTGCCGATGCAACCCAATTTGGCTGAGGGGGACAGGAAACAGAAAACAAGACGTTGTTGTTTGCTGACAACATTTGGCTCAGTGAGTCTTTCTGTACTGTTAGCTTCCCTTTTCATGGATTCGGTCTACATTCACTCGTACACACACATACACACAAGTGTGAAAAGAGAGAAAGTGCTTCTGGTCTGTTTGGGTTTCCACGGCTCTGCAGCCATGTGTCCAGCCCCTCCCTGTCCTCTGTCCTTGAGGAGCAGGGACACTCCACACCCTGGAGGACTGTGTGAGGAAGTGAGTGTGTGAGCGCTCGGGGCTGTGAGCTCAGTCTGTCATGCGGGGGATGTTATAAGAATAGTGTACTAAAGGGAAGCCGCGGCTCTGACAGAAACAGGCTCGGCCGCACGCCTGCACCTGTTCCGAACTGTCCGACACGAACGAATCGCCCTCGTCCCCATATTCCGACTGAGCGGAAAGCGTCCCGGTGTCGGGCCAGTACCCCTCTGAGCTCAAGCACTGGGGTGCGTTTGCCATCAAGGCCGGGCAGCTGTGGGACTTCACTAAATGTCTGCAGGCTGAGGAAGATGAGGAAGCGGAAGAGGAAGACGCGCTGATGTGAAGGGTTGCGTCACAGTGCTCGCACATTCCCCCAGTGTCCCCGTGGAGCTTCGTGTACATTCCGCAGTCGCTAGACAGGCCTTCGCCATCGTCAGATGCCGCCGAACCCTCTGCTACCGTCCCCTTGGTGACCTCTTTCCTGACCAGCCCACAGCAACCTCCGGCCCGGCCCCGTCCTCTCAGGCGAAGCCAGTCGTATCTGAAGGAGGGACTGAAGCAGACGTAGAGCACGGGGTTCAAGCAGGCAGAGAGGGGAAAGAATATGAGCGTCACAGATTTGGCCATCTCTGGTCCTCCCACTGCAGTACTGGTCCCAGCCAGCAGGGGTGCGAAAGAGAAAGCAGCCACCGGACAGAAGAAGATGCAGTTGGTGAAGATGAGCCAGGCGATGTGCCTCACAGACCCGGCCTGCTCGGGGTCAGCCAGCTGGGCACGGCCCAACCTGCAGTATAACCGTGTATAGACCACCGCGCTCAGCAGGAACGCAAGTGTGTTCATTAGCACCAGGGCCACTGTGAACCCCAGGCCTGGTCCAGGACCTCCAGAGAAGGGCAAGCAGAGAGGAGAGCCCATGGCTGATCCGTGATACAGACTGAGGCAGGCAGCTGCAACAGATACCAGTCCCAGCAGGAGCGCTGCGATACCGAACCTCCTTCGTCTTTCCCTCCTTTCGCCCCTGGACCTCAGAGCTCCCGCCTTCCCCATGAGAGCCCTCACAGCCAAGCAACGCTCCACCGCAGCTAAAGCCAGCAGTAGGACGGCCCACTCGGAGGAGAACACAGCGAGGAAGCCCACCACCTGACACCCAGCGCCTGTTTCCCACCACACGCCATACTCTGCAAACGAGCCCCAGGTGACCACGTCCAGAAGTGTCAGTGCCGCCACATAGACCCCTGTCAGCAGGTTACTGGAGGCCAGGAGAGCCACCAGGAGGCGGGCCGGGGAGAGAGGGGAGGTGCGTGGGGAGAAGGTGGCAGCGAGGACCAGGCAGTTGAAGAGGAGCGCCACCAGGCAGATGAACCAGACGGTCAGTCGGATCATCCAGCTTCCCAACAAGTGTTCGCAAGGTTTAAATGCCCCTGGAAGACGAAAACCACAGAGAGCCGAAGTATGAGAGGTGCATAAGAAGCTAAATCAACATTTCACAACAAAACAAAACACAAACAATCAACATTTCAAAATTTTTGGGGTTAGATTGGTGTTTTTGAAAAAAAAAGTCTCTTAAATGCTCACCAAGGCTGCCTGTATTTGATCAATAAATATGTTACAACAGTAATATTGTGAAATAATATTACAATGTAAAATATATTTAAAATGTAATTAATTCCTGGGATGCAAGATTGACTTTTCAGTATTATTACTCCTGCCTTCTGTGTCACATGATCCTTCAGAAATCATTATAATATGCTAATTTCATAATAATAAGAAATGTTTCTTAAGCACCAAATCTTTAATACAGTTGTGTTGCTTCTTGAACAGGAAGTTTTTTAAAGTAGTTAAAGAAGTATTTAATATATATATTTTTTGCAACATTACAAATGTCTCTTTTGATCAGTTTAGTTTATCTTCCAGACCCCAAACCTTTGAAAGACAGTGTACACATTAGGTATGCACAGATATTATTATTAGTTACTACTACGATAAGCAGGTAATTATTTTTATTTAACGGCCAATAACCTGATTTCGTGTAATGCCAGATATGAAAATTCTATACTATTTTGTGTAAATCTAAAATAATACCGTAATTTTAAATGCAAAAAGTGAATTTAAGAGTCATTAACATTATAATGTACAGTATAAAAAAAATCTGATATTTATTTTGAGATTACAAGTGTTATTAAATTATTTATTTTAGTTTTAAAAGATCTTTATGTGATCTTTATATAATTTAAATGTTAAAATATTGGAAACTGGAATTTAAATATCCACTTCCAGCCAATAAATATCTAATAATCTGTGATATCAAATAAAAACAAAGCATAATATGCTACAGATGTATTGTGCATCCCTATTACATAGAATGCATGTGCTATGTGACATTAATCTGTATCACGTAACATTTCATTACCCAGAGTTCTCTGACTATATCAAAAGGAGAGAAAAATATACTTTTTTTTTGTATTTACCGGGTGATGGTGAACAGTGCATGACCAGAGGAATCCTTTCCATCTCCTCCTCGCCACCTAACATATATATTTATATGCATGTCAGCTAAGAGAAACATAATACCACACATAAATACAGCCAGACCACTTCATTCAATCACATGCAGCCACAAACACCAAAGCAGCAAGCAGCTGAGCTGAACTGAACTGCTTTATAGTGCACACCAAAAAGTCATACCAAATGCATTTCTCCGCTCATCATCCTCCGCTGAGTTAACTGCACTGTCACAAGCCACAAAAGCACAACACTGGTAGGCATAGGGAACTGTTATAGACCTGTGGGGACAAAGAGGGAGAGAAAGAGAGAGAGAGAGAGAGAGTGAACAAGAGAGAGAAACACAAACTGCTTTGGAAGACCCAAAGATTTACTTAATTATCTGGGTTTTGTTCACAGAAAAGCTCAAGGTCTCTCTGATTTCTCGAGTACGCTGTAAGTGTGATTACAGAGTACGGGTGAAGGTGGGGACGTCACGTCATTATTCATATAAACTGGGACACAGGAGCAAGCTTAATGACCTGTAATCAGTCACGGCTCATGAGTAGAGCTGTGAAGAGCTCTAACCTGAGTTTAGGCAGACTCTTAGACATTAGGCCGTTCCTCAGCTCCACATTTCCAGTCAGTTTAAGCTGGTTCAGTGCACTCAGTCCTGCGGTAGGAACGCTGGCAAGGGAGTTCAGACTGAGATCCCTAATGGCATGATGGAAAAAAGGCAATTATATTCAAGAACACACAAGAAAGCCCCGTATGGGTTTGTTGTTTAATCAGAGGCACTCTGGTGGAGAAACTGCATCAAAGTACTTTTGATATCTTTAAGTAATTCAACAGCAATGTCTGATAAATTAAATCATGACAGTTATATTTCAATTCCCCAGCAGTTTTTCTACTAAAATGAAATGAATGTGAATAATTATAACTGAACACTCACAGGTTGGTGAGTGCACTGAGAGAAAGGAAAGCATCTCTGTGGATGAACTTGATCTGGTTTCTGCTCAGGTCTCTATAGAGTCAGTGGGAAGAAAACAAACAGATCCACAGGCTAAGCATATACAGATGGCTCTGGGTAAAGATTCCCAATTCAGGACAAGCCTTGTGCGAGCTCACTATGAGGAGATCAGTCAGAGTGTGATTACTGAACTGCTGTTCATTTCATTAAAAGAGTCATAAACTGGTCATTTTACCATTGCCTTGAAGCCCTCTTAACCATGGTAAAAATGACTGTAATATAGGGTCTCCTGTTACTTTTTTTTTTTATACAACAGTGACAAAAGCAATTAACAGTACATTAAACGAATTGAACGCAGGCCTGAGCCTTGTGGCGCGGCTGACACAGAAGAGCGTACGCTGCCTGCTTTCAGCTCATAGTCTCCAAAATGTCGCTACGGTGATGCAGAGAGACACAAAGGAGGCAAATTGTTGAATAAAGTCGCTATGTTTGTTTTATTGATGTGCAAAAAGTATTCTCTTGACTTCATAACATTATGGTTGAACCACTGATGGCAGATGGACTATTCTGGCGATTTCTTTCATACGTTTCTGGACCTTGACAGTGTATTTACTTGGCAGTCAATAGGACAGCCACAAGCCTCATGGTTTTCATCCAAAATATCTTAAATTGTATTCTGAAGATGAACAAAGCTTTTATGGGTTTAGAACGACATGGGGGTAAGTGATTAATGACAAAATCTTCATTTTGGGGTGGAGTATCCCTTTAAAAGTTAAAAATATTCAGTTAAATATGTTCATGATACAATTATTATTATCGTTATGATTAGAAATAAAGAAATATTTAAGTAATATAGTTTATTAGACCATTTACAATTTTAGTACAGCACTCAATATTGAAGTTTAAACCTTTTCACAATTGTTTATATGCATTTCATGCAAAGTAGATGTCGTATTGTAAAACTTTAAGGTATACTTTATTCTCATTGGATAATTTCAGCATTCTGTGGTGAAATATTGTATGCATAATAAGCACTTATCTGCATAATTGACAGTTTCCTAAAATGTGTACCGGTAATAGCTTCAGGTCTCTCTGTTGTACCACTCCATGGTCTCTTTTTTCTCATATAATAACGTCTTTCAATTCAAATCAATATTTCATGTCCATTTATTTATTTATGTGGAAAGTAGCCAAGTAATAAGTGGAATAATGTAGGATCATCTAAAACAGGACTGATCACCCTGTCTGGGATAATTTCATGATAATGACCGACTGACTTCACATTATAATTTTCATATACATACATTCATGGCTCGTTTATGAAAACTGTGATTACTTACAGCACTCTAAGGCTGGACATGCCCTGGAAAGTTCCTCTGTCTATCTGCCGGATTTGGTTATGCTGTAGACTTCTGCAGAGCACATAATTAAAAAACAGAGAAACGTCAATGTCTGCTCAGAAACACAATTAATTCCAACTTCGAGAACCAAACTTACATATCCTGCAGTCTAGCACAGCCCTGAAAGGACGGCAGGTCTTCAATCTCATTATAGGAAAGATCTCTGTCAGAAACACACACACACATGTTGAGACACTGAGCTTGTGAGGAATGGAACTGTTTTGATGAAGTTTAGACAGGAACTGAAGGATCTGTTATGTGTTGCAGCAGTCAGGCTGGGAGCAGGCCTGCTTCTGGCACGCTCTCCTCCGGGAGGTCATTAGACATCACTTTAAAACGTCCCCCTGCAGCTGTGCCTTTGACAGGCCACTGTGCACGGACGGGCCTATGAGGTGGATGAGGCCGGACTGCGCTTGTGTGCGACGGATTGCGTCTGTGTGTATTTGAAGCGGAGACGGAAAGGGCAGTGTGTGGTTATGACTGACATGCCGAGCATATGTTAGTCTCTTGAATGACAGCACCGGCTTGAAGGCTTTTCCGGGACACTCAGTGTTCTGAGTGACGGCTAACCTTTGTGTGTTAGGGGCCAGTGACTGATGATTAATTACCGAGCGCTCGAGGCTGTAACTGGCACATCATTGGCCACTCATGGACATTTGACTGACATGTGTTACGAACTATTATGAGTAGTGTGTCACTGCTTAAAAACATGCTGGTCACAATGTGGTATTCAGTGCTATTATCTTTCTGTGTGTCTCGGATGTATTACACTGTTGTGTCAGCAGTATAAGAATGGAACTGAATTATAAATCATGTGTTAATGTGTATGACTTACAGTGTACGCAGCACAGTCAGATCCTCACACAGGTCTTCTGGGATGCCTCTGATATTAGTTCCTGTTAAAGTCCTGGACAACACGAGAAACGTGAGGTTTGCTCAATTTATACTGTATTTCAAACTTTTAAAGGGCTTAGTTATTTGTCATTTATTATTATTTCAGGCTGTGCTGTGTGACTTTTCCATATTAGGCATATTTTTTATTGTAACTGATGCTGTATTTTTTTGTGCATGCTTATGCCGTGTAAAATAAACTCACAGGCTTTCTAGATTTATTGTTCCAGTCAGGCTCGGGAAATCTTGCATCATACTGGCACCACGCAGCATTCTGAAATACATAACAAATTAAAGAAAATAAAAACACTGTGTTCATTACTTCGACATGAAAAGAAAAGCTTAGCAGAAACTTTGACCTGCTCTTTTCCATATAATGAAAGTAAATGGGGATGCTGTAAAGCTCTATTAAAGTATGATATATAGTTTATTAAATGGGAAATGCAATATAGAAAACAAATACATAATTAAAAAACCTTCTTTGTCGTTTCATGGAAAGAACAGAAAAATCATTCTAGACTGGAATAACAACACTGTAATTTTGGAGTGATTAATTGCTATACGGTTGGATAAACAGAAATGAACAAATAAAAGGAAGTAAACACTATAATATGCAAAAGAGCATTTAAGTGACAGGTGTCAGTGTGAGTGACTGACATGTGTAATTATTCCAGTTCCAGAACAATGACTGAATAATGGTTCTGCTTACAAAGAGTGCAAGTCTGACAGGTTCTGGAAAGCCGTGGTTCCCACGAAGGACAGCGGGTTGTCAAAAAGATGGCTGCAGACACAGATATAATGGATGTTTATAGCCAACAACATAAATAAATAAATCACAGCATTTCAACTAGACTGTGTGTGTGTGTGTGTTGCGTGACAGTGGGATCAGCGTTTGCTTACATTGTGCGGAGCAGGGGATTCCTACGGAAAGCTCCCTCGGGGATAGATGCAATGTTGTTGCTATGAAAACCACTGGCAGACAGGGAAAAATTAAACGCATTATAAAATCATTAAGCTAGAAATCTTTAAGAAGCTCTGTGAGATGAGATACTTTCCCTAAGGATTCATAACTGCTACTTCACTGATCACAGCTCAACGTTAGGAAGAAGTTATAATTCTCAACACTAGATGGCAGCTTGGCACAAGTGATGCTTTTTTAAAGCTCTCTGAAACTCCAAACACAATGGTGAAGAGGTTAACAGACACCTGTTTGGTACCCTTGATTTTTACACTCTCCTAGACTTTTAAAAGGATTATAATTTTTCAAATGATGAAAGAAGAAGCTGAAACTCCACACCAGTTTGATTTCCTTTCCTCTCTGTAATAGAGGCTCATTAATCCCAAATTTCAAACTGTGATATAACGACACCAGCAATCCACATCAAAAGCCAAGTGTCTAAGAGGAATGATTGGAATGACTGTAAATGAGTGTGTGTGTGTGTGTGTTTGGAGACACTCACAGTTCTTTCAGCTTGGGCAGCGTCTGAATGGCCTCTGGAAAGGTCTTCAGATTATTGAAGTTTAGATCCCTAAAAGGAGACAGCACAGATGAAAGTTAGTCACATTAGGACAAAACTAAACACTTAAGCTAAAGCAACTTTTATTGTTCTTTATACCTTCCTTGTACTGTATATTTAATAAAGCCGTATAATAAGGGCTATTTCTGTTCTATGTTTAAAGAAACACTAGACAACCATAACTGAAGATCATTTCTGGCTAAAAGACAAAAAATGTGTTTAGAGAAATCGACTGTACTGTTTACAGAGGCCAATCCGGACAGCCAGTCTGCTGATTTCTTCAGTGTGTTATTGTTTGTCTCAGCTGCCACATGATACACAACCTGGCATGATACTTCCTCTCTACCCCCTAATGCCCCTGTCCGGTGTCCCACTCTCCTCCCTAGGGGCACAGGACGTTGGCGTGTCCTCATCCTGTCCTAATTATGGTCAGAATAAGTAAATAAAGCAGAATCAGCGATGGCTATCTGCCTTCCCCTTCCCCTCGCCTCTTCCTCCCTGACGCGGTGGATGTTTGCTAAACGAACTGTGGTAAGTGGAGAGAGAGAACGGAGGCAATAAGGTAAAGCCAAAGGTCTTGAAAAGACTCCTTTGTCCTTTATCGGTATACTGTAAATCTTGCTTAACTCAGTTCAAGTGAAGCAGTAATGACTCATGAGTGTTGCCGGGCTTTAGGTGGAACTCTGATCACATCAAAATATATGAAGAAAATGCATATTACTATTTATTTGAACTTTCAGAATAACAGCTTACTGCACATACTGTACCAAGTGTCAAAGAAGGACTCGTCTATGCTACGTAATAAAATGCTTATAAATGCCATTAAGTCATAAACCTCATGTTTTGAAATGTCTTGCATGCTTTTTATTCATAATGAAATGCATGAGGTAACATTTCAGGCTCAAGGTTCAAGGATTACACCCTCTACTCTACACTGCATACAGGTTTTAAATAACTGAAGCTAAAGCATCCTTACAGAAAGCTCCCAACATTCTCTGCAATACTGAGTCTTGCAGAAGAGGGCGCTAGAGCAGCAGATAACTATCCTATCAAACACTGCATAACTATACTTGTACCCACATACAGTCTCTTGTCAAATTATGTAGCATGATGCTATTGATGACAGACCCACTGCAGCAGATATAAATGTAGTGTTGCATGCTGTTACAATCTCTTTAACGTCAGGAAGTGTGGCTACACATGTAGGTGAAGGGGAACAACTCACAATGTCTCCAGGTTGTCCAGCCCATTAAAGCAGTTTGTTCCAATCTCTTGGATTCGATTGTTGTGTAGATGCCTGAACAACACGGACAAACAAGATTTTAGAAGCTAGTATTTAGGCATTCATTAACATACACACAACCAATGGACAAAAATGTAAATTCTATACTATACTATACTATACGAAGATATTCATTTTGAGATTTGCTAAAGATTACATTTTAAAATATTATTAAATAATTCAGTGAATTTTAAAGATTAACTCTAGGTGTGCATTAGATGACTAAATAGGTGAACTAAATATAAAACTAAAAATAAAAAGGTGAACTAAATATAAAAATAAGGGAAATTACCATGCACCATTGAATATCAATATAAAACACCACACTCAAAAATTGTTATTGTCAATAATCAGTAAGGTGCACTAATGCTAAAGTGAGTATAATCTGAGAGGTAAAATTCATTTCTGCAGGTTTTATAAAGGAAAATTTACGACTCTTTATGAACAAGTAAAGAAAATTTAAGCAATAAATTGAATGGCACACAACCACATGATAAATAGAATAGAATACAACAAATATTAATTACTTTTTAATTTATTGAAAAAATAAATAAAAGCAAGGCTAAAACGACTTTTAAATCAAGATGAATTTATTCGAGAAGCAAAATGTAATAAAATAAAAAGTCTCGTTTCTTCAGAAACTGATAAAGCTAACTAATTTCAACCTAAATCTAATTAAATTAACTTAATCTTATCCCATTAACAGATATTTCTTTAGGTATAAACTTCAATTTCTCGGAACAAAAAGACTACATATGTTCAAGTTGCATCTCAAGTAAATGTATCCTGATTTAAGGATGTTTAGATATTTGTATTGGCAAACAAAACAAAAATACATTCATGTTTAGCAGTGAATGGAATATTTAGTGCCATGACTTTATAAATGTAAGACGTTTTGTGGCCATCATTTATGAAAGGGCGAATTAAGACTTTAAGAGCTGAAGAAACCCTCTAAAAGAATAGCATCTCATCTATGCAGAATCAATTTAGATGACAAGGGATCTATTTCGCTTGAATTTTCCAGTCATTAAAAAGATGCACTTCTCAGCAGAACACCAACACAAACATCTTCTGTCCCTGGAAGATAACTCCTCAGCTGTTTTGCTGAGCACTTCACCGCACAGGTCTGTGTGTTTGTTCAGTCTACTTAACGGATTAATTGGCCTCCACTCCTAAGACAAATATTTTCCAGCAGCTGGAATGTAATTGGTAAATCAGACCCACATAGAAGCTTCCAGAAGTAAGGCACGGAGAGCGAGAGAGCGAGAGAGAGAGAGAGAGAGAGGGTCTATAGCCTCTGTTTGACTTTGCAAGACACAAGGGTCCATTTTACTTTCCCCTGTTTTCTCTCTCTAAAATCGTCCATCCACGCCACTGTTTACTTGCATGTGTACTTAACCATGTGCAAGTGTATTTGCATGAGTGTTTTACGAGCCACCTAGGACTACAGTTAGTGTAGCGCATTGATGGATTTAACTGATGTGTGTTAAAGGGCAACGAGGGAAGGTCAATTTCTCAGTGTTAAAAGTAGGATCTTATGAATTCCTCTGGTGTGTGGGACCAAAATGGCAGAGTACTCACAGAACAACGAGGCTGGAGAGGTTGGCAAAGGCGTTGTCAGGGATGTGTGTGATCCGGTTGAGGGCCAGCGTCAGGGCCTGCAGGTTACTCTGGTGCCGTAGCGGCCCGACGGGAACCTCGGTCAGGCTGTTGTCATCTAGCCAGAGGTGCCTGAGCTGCTGCAGACCCTCAAAACTGTCCTCAGGCACTGACGTGATCTGGTTAGCATCCAATCGCCTGCACAGATCGTGAAAGAGGTTTCTTCAAGGTGATGAGGATAGAGCATAAATGAGTTGAAAATGTTTTACGTGATGAAACAGACGCTTCGACAAACGCCACTGGGTGAGCGTGCATATTGGGAATAACAGTGTGCTATCAAGTAGGTGCTAAAACATCAGTTAGCACTCAGTCTCCGAACACTGTGCTGTTAAAGAAGCACAAGCCATTTCCATGATCTCACTGCACTGGCCTCCCTTTTTCACACTGTCCATCCGGGAACATCAAAACTGGCCCCACTAAAGGGCCCCTTCGATTGGTTTATGAGAAAAGAGGACCACACCTTTCAGGCCTGAGGGCTAATGACCGAAATAAACAGTGCTGTGTCAAATACTGTGGATGCTTAAAGGATCTGACTCAGTATGGATATACTTTATCAACCAGTGTGAGTTGCACATGACCTCGGAAGACTATGAATAAAGTGCACAAGTCACGTGGAGCATTTTCTATTTCAATTTTCTATTCTAAGTTAGGGCTAATCATAGGGAGGAAGGGTTTGATGGGTAATACTGGTGGGGTGGTGACTTCCTGTTTATGAATGACTGACACTGACTAAGCTATACTCTCCCTCCCCTGAAGATTGTACAATTAAAAAACACAAAAGGGTAGAGCATGCGTAGGTGTAGATCTCAGTTAGAACAAGAACTAAGCCTTATAACCTTTTCACTGCAACTTTAAGTATGGGAACACACACACACACACGCACACACACACACACACACACACACACACACAGTCCGTTATCAGACTTAGCTGAGCTGTCTAATGCCTACCTAGATATCCTAACTCAAACAGAACCTCAGAAATATCTCAATTTTTGAACACTTTGTCCATCGAACAAAATGACATCACAAGTCTACTCGCTTGTTGATGTGTCTGACAATTTTGGAATAAATTACTTCAGTATATAAGAAAAAATTTAAATTGTATCAGGTTTTTAGTTGAAACGCTAAATATAACTGTAGAAGTCGGACAGTCAACATGTCATAATCATTGACATTAACACAAAGGATAAATGTGTAACTAACACTAATGGGCAAAATAAAATTATTTTGTACAAATGTAATGATATTTTGTTTATGGATGATCATTTAAAATTTGTCAAATTGTTTGTACTACCGTCTGATCCAGCACTTTCATTTTTTGAGATTACTGGATGGCTTCTGGGAAACAGACCGAACAACTCTTTATTCTTGGAATACCTAGTAACCAAATTGCATGTACCACAACAACACCTTAATCTTAGAAATAAGCCAAAAAAAGGAGGTTTATATGTCACAGACAGTTCAGTAAGTTTGACAGCTAAAATGGTGGATAACGACAAAGCTTCTCAGCAACTGATTTGGATAATCAATCATTAATCTGTAGTAAAGTCAACTCTATATACCATACAAAAAAAATTCCTCTTGTAAATCACACAGCGGGGTCCTTTCAACTGATTAACATTTGATAAGTGATCACTAAGCTAATCACGATTCTCCATTAAGCATATACATTACATTTACATCTGTTCCTTTTGTTCTATTTTTAATTAGTCTGAGCTATTTCTATTGACACTTTTTCACTGAGCTTGCCTTAATTGCTTTCTATGTACAACACATCAAGCATATGCATATGTCGCCTTAAAATGTTCCATACTGTATACAGTCAGCTCACTATATGGGCACAGAAACATACACAGTGGGGAGATTATGAATGCCTTTGTTCAATGGAAATATATTACAGAGGTCTAGTGGATCTATCGAATGAAAATATAAACAGCTCATAATTGTTCACAATGGCCTTGCGTGGAGTAATGTGTGCACAGTGTACTTTAAGCTTAGTCTCACTAGTTAAATAAACTTCTAGTGCTCTCTCAGGCCATTCGAAGAAAGGAGGACTAAAGAGTGAAAACCAGTTTTTTAATACATGCACTGTTCCCCTTTTTTTTTCTGAGTGCAAGTCTTTAGGAAAAACATTTCAGCACTCCGAGGCATTTGTGTGAGATACAGTGAGAGATCATCTCAACTGACATGTGCTTTGGATATGAACTCTGGCTCACTTTCGGCTTTGGCACGTTTGAGAATGTTTGATTCTCCGCTCTACACAGACATGAAGCTCACACAATGTGGGCATAATGTGGGGCCGGTGAGTGATAGGTAAACTGAAATCAGTGAATGAATGACACAATCTGGCATTCAAAGTCCCTTATAGATCTATCCCAAAACGGACAGTTAATTTGTGAATTGAACTGAATTACAATTCAGGAGTCGACTCCGGAGGCTCTTATCTATGGAGATATAGATCTGTCAGCTGCAGCTGAAGGCTGTGCATGCTGCTTGTTTTGAACGTACAGATCTAGGCATGTCCACATCAGCCACTTCCAAACCTGAGCGTGCACACGCTAACAAACACATATAGTACAAGATTCACAGAGAAAAGGGTTGGGTGGCACAGACGAGAGATATTCATTTAAGATCTATATCTCCAAGGAAACATTTGGCCACAGGAGCAGTTGTAATGTAACACATTAGCAGCTCCATGTTTGTTACGATTTATTACTTTGTAAGCATTTTCCGATCATAAGGATAATTGTTCATGATAATGAATTGCTCTTTGGTCTGTTGCATGGCTAGGAAACCACAGAATTGACTTTTGAGGTTACAAGAATAAGATCTTTACCGGATCACTGCAAACTGTGGCACAGGCAGCCACTTGAAATTATAGATGGACCTAGGATTATAATTGTGGTTTTGGAAACTGTTTGAGTGAGGAGAGGCAGTCATATTTCTAGAACATATCCGTAGCATCAACTGCTCAAACTAGGGATGCAAAGAATGTTGGCCAGCTGAAACTTTAAAAAAAGAAAAGAAAAATTAAAAGAAAGAAGGAAATGGTCCTTTCAAATTTAAATTCAATAACAGAATCATCGGCATGGAAGAAAAAGCAGTGTGCACATGAAAAGATCCAGCTTTGATGAGATTTAATTTAAACACGGGCTGTTAATGGATAATATACTGATAGGAAAGAGGTTGAGTTTTATAGTTGTTGAGACAAGCACACCTCAGTATTCACAATAGATAAGAGCTGACAGACAAACACACTATTGTTGAAAAGCTTAGGCTCAATATTTGATGAACGGCATAAATTCAGTGACAATGACATTTCTAATTCATCTATGTGTGTGTATATATATATATATATATATATATATATATAATAAATGCTGCTCTTGGAACCTTCTATTTAGCAAAAATATTATCATGGTTAAAAATAAAATATTAAGTAGGACGATTTTTAAGATTAAATGTAACTTTAGCTTTGCCATCACAGGCATAAATAAAAATACATTACATACTGTAATATCCCAAAATATTCAAATATTTTGTTCCATTTAAATATATATTTTAATGGAACAAAATATTTGAATATTTTGGGATATTACAGTATGTAATGTATTTTTGATCAAATAAATGCAGCCTTGGTAAGAATAACAAAAAAAAAAAAAAAAAAAACTTTTGAATAAAAGCACAGACATTTTGAAATATGAAAAAAAAAAAATGTTATTTTAAACATATGCTAATTTAGAATGGTTTTGGTTTTCAGTACCAGCTTTTACCAGAATGCATCACTGGCTACAACCAAAAATGTATTAGTCGATCTATCAAACACCGTGAAAGCAGAACTGCAGTAAGGGGTGAAATAAAGGGGTTTTTCTGGTGTTTTCTACAGGCTTTGACTCCACCTGGTTCCCCACAGCAATGTTACAGTAATTAGGAGTTTTTTTTTTTTTTTTTTGGTAGCCTGATTAGTGCAGCTGAAGAACCTGTGCAGAAAGCCTGCAGGGTGAACACATTCCCGGAGGACTGCCCCCTTCCTTCTCTCATGTGTCTCTCGTCCTTGGCCTCTGCTCTGACTATATTCCCACTCTTTCTCTCATCGTCCATGCTGAGGGGCAGAAGGCCCGTTGATTGACAGGTCGTTCTCTAAGGCATTATCCCAAAGCAGATGGACTGTGCCAAAACACATTACTTTAGCACCACAGGGAAAAAGAAAAGGAAAAACACACAACATGAGGGGGAGCGATAGAGAGAGAGACGAAGAGATCTGGAGAGGTGATAATGGTTCAGAGCTGATTTTTTAAACATACATTGACCCACAGCAGAAACAGCAGCTGGACTAAGTCTCTTTTGAGACAAAGTTAGAGGACAAACACACAAACAAAAAATGCAAGTAACAGAAACACTAATGCAGCTGAGACATTTCCATGTAAATATAAAATAATACATTAATTCTCACTATTAACTACTTGTTTATTAGCATGCCTATTATTAACATATTAGTTGTGTATTAGTGCTTATAAACCACATACAGTATTCTGAATGACCATATTCTACATCCCTAATCCTACCCAATACCTAAACCTAACAACTACCTTACTAACTATTAAGAACCAGCAAATTAGTAGATTATTGAGTCAAATAATAGGTAAAGGTTTGTTAATACTGAGAACTGGACCTTAAAATAAAGAGTGACCATCATTTCTAAATAAAATCAATAATCTCTATCTTACTATACCTTACTGACCCCAGTTGTTTTGATGATAGTTTACACTGAAATATTTGTTCAAGAAAATGAGTGAGATGCTTACAAAGACTGCAGGGCATGGAGATTCTTGAGAGCTGCGCTTGGGACAGTCTTCAACTGATTGTTCTGAAGCATTCTGAAAAAGAAGTTTAAAACACCACCATTATATACTGTGTGCACCTCTATATCACAACACAACAAATATGCACTTCAAGATTTCTCCATAATTATAAGCTCTAGTATTGATTTATGTTGTGTCGTGTTCTGAGTTAATCAAGGTGCATATCTTGCTTCCTCTACCCTATCGGCTCTCTGGCGTCACTCAAATGGCATAGGCCACGGGGACAGCTTTTCCCACTCAGTGCCAGGCCACAGCACACACAAGTACACACTAACACACACATATACAATTACACACATGCAGCCCAGCCAAGAGGCATTCACAAACACACGACCACAGCAAATAAAAACTGGTCTCAAATCATCTCCAACATCTATAGCTCCAAAGCCCTTGGCTTTTGGTGCACAACCAGTTTCTCTAAATCAATTCCCACTAGAGTGTTTGGATGAGCTGTAACAGCACCATGGGGCTTTGAAACAGCCCTGGATGAGGGCAGGAAGAGGAAAAGTGAGCTTTATGTAAATCATGGCTGAGGGGACCAGGCAGCTGATAAGCTGCATTTGAATTCGCTCACAAACACCTGAAGGATAAAATACAGTATAAGTTACCGCAAAGAGAGAGAGAACACATCACGCTGTATCATGATGAAAGGTACTCTATCAGACACTGACAGACTCGCTGATCCAGTAGCAGCGAAATTCCTGTTAGTTACACAACACCACTTAACAACTCAACAAAACTCACAGCAGGATCTACTGCTCTCTCACTGCGCTGTACTCGATCTTCTCACTGGGTGAACGAGTAAGCCTGTATCAAATAGAGGTGTGTGTATGTGTGTGTGTGTGTGTGTGTGTGTTGAATACTTACAGGACTTTAAGCTGATGGAGTCCAGACAGAGCCTCTGGGTGGATGAATGCAAGGTCATTACCAGCCAAACGTCTACGAAGAGAGAAAGAGACATACTTCATATAAGCTAAAATGCAAAAAAAAAAAAAAGTCAGATATTCTGATGGAAAGCTGGAGAAAGGGTGTCAGAGGGACTGAAAGTGAAGTAATGAGAGGAAAGGAACAGTGAAGAAAGAGTGATTTAAAAACTAGGCTGGATGAGCTCCTACGACTTTCTTATTTTTTACATTTACATTTTTACTTTCACTAAGCACCACCTTAAGGCCATGTGTCCACCAAAGCATTTATAGCCAGCTGGAAACACCAGATGATCTGCTGAAAAAGCCTAGCTGTGAGTGCTTCTCTGTTTTCAGCTGAGACGCTTTGTTTGCTATAGTATTATAGAATATCCGCATTGCAAATTAAATGATTCTCCAAGTATTTTTTTTTTTTTTTAAATTGGTAATCCGGGGTTATTCCATCTGGTGAACACAAGGATGTTTGGAGACAAACAATATTAACTTCTCCATTGTTATTCAGTCGTAGTACAACCATGGTATGAAGGTTGGTCGGTGTGGTATTAGTAAAATTTTATTAGGTATAAATTAGGTATATATTAGGTGTTAAATTAGGTATATATATATTAGTAGCAACTAATATACAAAATATATATATATATTCGTCTAGCAGAAGAAACCCAGGAATTCCCTACAGTATAGCGGTAGCCGAATAAACAGAAGATTTAATGTCTTTCATTAATTCAACGTGACTAATAAACACACGACTACAACAATATATGGTTTATCTGAGTTTGTAATAATTTTTATTACAATAAAGTATATAATAATGCAATGCTAATCGACATTAACCTTTATCACTGCTTAGAATACTATGAAATATGTTGCGTGCCTTATTCTGTGTAAGAAACCACATCATCTCACGGAAAGATTTATTTCAAACACTTGGTTGACGTTATGAAGTGGGTTTGGAGTAAAAAATTTTTATTAAATGTGTTATTTTCACATGCTTTCAGATGGAGCAGCATTTACTGCACAGAGCCGTAGTTCACTGACAAGCTACACAAACAGCTTTTATAATTGCAGAACGATTTCTTTGATTTCATAATTGCGCGATTAAATCGTCTGCGATTATGAACGCAATTTTGCGTAGTTTGTCAGTGAACTACGGCTCTGTGTAGTAAATGTTGCTCATCTGAAAGCACGTGATGGAGATTTACTACAAATCACAGAAACGGCTTTACTGACAAGATGCGCAAGACAATTAATCGCAAAGCCCAATAATTTATACTATAAATTATTTACACACATATAAAGTAAATACATGATTTCATAGTGATTTCAAGGATCATGTTACATTGAAGACTAGAGTAGCGTCTGCTGTCAGCACAGGAATAAATTACATTTTAAAATATATTAAAGGGGTCATCGGATGCAAAATTCACTTTTACATGTTGTTTGAACCGAAATGTGTCTTGGCAGTGAGAGCACACAACCACCCTACAATGATAAAAATCCAACCAGTGTTCCTTTTTTTTTTTTTTTTATCCCAATAAATCATAACCACCGCCTCAGATCAAACTGTTCTCATACATTTGGCAGAGTGGACACAGTTCTGCACAGGCCCCTCTCACGATTTTTGATCGACACTGGTGTTTTACCTTAGACCTGCCCTTAGCTTGCTCTTTGTTGGCCAAAGCCTCTCCAGACTCTCTGTCTGACTGGGCAGCACAAATACCTAAGGACGTGTCAGAATGTGATGGTCGGAATGAATGTGCTGTGGAGTTGATGAGCTCTGATTGTACAGATATGTTTTGGGCTGGACAACACTTACCCTGACACCTTCTATTCAGAAAGAATCTAGTGGACATCTTGAGTCAGAATTTCAGATGGCGTGTGAAGGCATGTTACACAGGTTAAGCTGTACTGCATAATAGGATGTAAATTGTTTGTATACATGCATTTTTCAGTGCTGCATGTGCCATTAGAGTGTTTGTGTGTGGTAAGGCAGGCAGAAGGTCCACATAACTTCACCAAATCAGGCCTGAGAGATTAACACCAGATTTATCAGCCACTGAAACTGGAGTCAGAGAACTCTCTCACACTCTTCTACTGTAACTCTCTTATCGTCTCTCTCTCTCTCTCTCTATCTGTTAGGAGCATAAATAGGCCACAGTGTTTCAGAAAGAACAGAAAGCCTTCCATTTGGCCTTCTCATCACAGGAAGTGCTGGACAGCACACATTTATCTGGATGTTTACAGCATCAGGACGTGTTAACTGCCCCTTGGTGGCCCTAAGATGCATGTCTGAAATAAATCAAATCTAAAATATAATATACAAACAAAACATTTGCTTTGTGATTATTTCAATTTAAAAAACAAAAACACATTCAATTTCCATCCTCACTATAGCACCACCTGTGTGTGGAAGTAACCAAACTGAGAGAAAAGTCTTCAATGAGTTCTTCTGGCAATATCAAGCTGCACCAAGTAATTTTGTTTTTGTTACTGAATTTTCCATGACTATCATCTAGACCTATTTTCCATTGACAAATATAAAAGCTGCAACAAACTGAATTTTTTGAGGACTTGAAATGTTATTTTCTTACTCCTCTGCTGCCAAAAAAAATAAAAATAAAAAGACAGCACAACCAAAAACAAAAAGCAAAGTAAAACAAAAATAACACAAAACAAAACAAAGTTGGATGTGAAATGGAGCATAACGAGAACTGGCAAAGAATCAAGGGATAATTTGCCAACTGTGCAACTGCTGTTAAGAAGAATAAAGGACTTCTTGGGAAAAAATTATGATGCACCTTTCAGGGTAAAAATTCAGAGTCTTTTTACAGTGCTGCTTTTCTCTAAAACACCCATAATACCAAAGTATATACGTGGATAACTATCTTATGGCACCATGTCTCCATTATTCACCTGTAGACCTGGAGAAAGACAAACAGGCAGGAAAAACAACTAGAGACACTAGATAATACAGCTGGAATTATGATGGTGAGGACATGACAGGGGTGGCTTATCAGTCAGCTGGATCATAGGGGTTCAGCTTCATAGTGTTGAAATATTGCCACATACAAGAAGATGGATGGAGGGAGAAAACACAGGGAGAGATGGAAAAGACTGCTGAGACACTGAAAAGTTAAAATGATGAACCGTCACACGGGCTTTGACAGAATATCTGTCTCTCTACAACCACGACACAAACCCCAAATTACACAATCAACTGCTGTCCAACTGCGTTCTTGTTTACATCAACACATTTGTTGTGGCACACCAATGCGGTCGAGTTAGCCTGCGGGAAACAGAGACGTTTTCTCGATCCACATCTCTCTCTCTCTCTCTCTCTCGACATCGTTCGGGTTTGGCTGTGTCTCAAAGCCACCAGATTTGGCCAGGCTTCCATGGGTGGATTCTTAAGCACACACTCATCGTCACTACTCAGCAGTCTGATGCGTTGAGAGGGGAGATGTCACCCCTGATCTCGATTTGTCTGGAACTAATCTAAGTCTCATTCTGTGGTCAGTGTGTTGCCAAAGCTGTGTAGTGCTACTCCGGCGTGTTGCTTTAGTTACCACTTCAGTGAGCAAGGCAACTGTCATGTGACCTGCTGAAGGCTTCAGCCAAGATAGAATTACCTATAGCAAATTACAAATTAACTAATAAGACAATGCAATGCAATTCATCCTTTCTGGCATCGTCAAATTGTCCTACTGTATTGTTTAGGACACACCCAGCGAAGCTGGTTTCAGATTGGTCCAAGTGACATCATTTTGAAACCACAGACTCTGATGGTGAAATTTTCAAGTGCTTTAATGGTCAACTTTTATATAAGTTTAAAACATGTACTTCCAGTTCAGACCTTTCATTAATGAAAAATAACTGCAGTCTTTGCAACTGTACTGTAGGTCACTGTAGAAATATCTTTACAGTATATATCATCATTATGGTTGGGAATTTTCCGGTTCCAATTCTGGTTCCAATTCTCGTTCCATTTAACATCATTAAACATCTATTAAAAAAAATAGTGGGAAGGAAAAAGGCACAATACTCAACTACTAAATGCTCAGTACTGTTTATTACTTACTGTCAACTTAATTTAAAGGTTGACAATGTCAAAATTCTACATGTATTACAGTATACACATTTTCCGATTCCATTTAAATTAACTATTATTATGGTTTTTTTTTTTACTATTTTAACTTCATTGAATGTAGTGTCGCTGGAAGGTAGGTACTAAGTAATGTTGAGTAATGCAAGTCCATCAATCAGCATGTGCCGTGACGTCATTGCAGTGCGCTTTCAGTCAAAGAAAGGCGTTGCGTTTTCATGAGGACCAATTTACAAGAGCTACATTGGATAAACAAACCGAAAGTGGAATGAATCTGCGCTAGTTTGGGCTGTGCAGACCGTTTATCTGCTCGAGCAGAATCAAAATCTCTGTGAAAACTTGAGAAGCATTCACATTCAGCGAACAATTCTGGTAAAGCTGATATCAGAACAAATGCCACTGATGTGGAAACCAGGAAAAACATTGTTCATTAAACACAAAATCTCCACCTTTGACCATGGATTTAACAGTAAAGCTACAGGGACAACTTGTGGGAGAAATGGTCTAATGAGATGTGATTTCGAGTGATTTTAAATGCTTCACACAACTTTTCCCAGAACTTCAATGCTTTAAGTAAATGTGACGATATTGGTTCTTTCTTAATAGGTTTCCCCCATGAATAAAACTAAAAGATTTATTATGTAGGAAAGCAAATACTTATAAAAAAAAAAAAAAAAAAAAAAGATTAAATGACCACTATTAGATGGCTGCAGAGAAGTACTTATAGGCCATTTCCACTCCCTAATATAGCCTATATATTTTTGCATTCATTAAATTATATTTAGACATTATGAATGACAGTAACAAAAGTATATTTTATCAGATGTAATATATTTATTGCATCTGTAAGACGTCTGCTAAAGATCTGGGAATCATCTGCTGTGTAAGGTCTCAGAAGCAGTTTTACATGCATTCTAATAAATGTCTATTTGACATCTGACAGGAAACATCTTAGAGACGTACTGCAGACGAACAAGCACTCTTAAAAATACATCTTGCATATGTAAATGCATGACATTAGATCGACATCTCTGAGATGTACATGTGTGATTAGGGTGAGTGCTTTACTGTCAGCGGCTGGTGCCACCTTCTGTAGAACTTAATGGCACTGGTGCTGGTGTCCTCAAACGCTAAGCTGGAGACCTACAGTGGTTGTCGAAGTCAGAAAAGTCCTAACGTTGTTAGAAGAATGTTGTCTGTGGTATATTTTCACTGCAAAACAATAGGAAATGCCGCAAAAATTTTGAGAAAAGCCGCAGCTGCAGTCATTTTGATCGCAAAAATCACACAAAAAAATCTTGAAATCCTGGAGGGACTGCCCTATTTTACTTTTTTTTTTTTTATAATTATCATTATTATATTTTGCTTAAATACTGTTTTGATTGTTGTACAGTAAAAAGTTACAATAGTAATATTTAGTATATTTTTTATTTGTAAAAACCAAGTATTCTTTGCTCTTTTTTTGTATGGATATAGGCTACTTTAAAATCTTGCAATGTAAATGTAGCTGCTGAGTGGTTACAACAGTCCAGGATGTGTTTAAAAATAAATTTAAGCCCAGAAAGTGAACTCCTGACCCTCGTGATTAACCACACCCATTGTGACCACTGAACCATGAGCAACCTGACAAAGAGCATCTGGCACAATACAGTGCTGTACAGGACCCAGAGACCTCGCGCACCCCCAGCCCATTCCCAGATAGCACACGCTTCTGAAAACGCCAGTTGTCACGGAAACCATTGTTTTGCCCTCCTTCTTCCTGCCATGCATTCCTTCTCACAATGCGTTGAAAAGCAAATTGGCCTTTGACAAAGCGCTGGAGGACTGTTTGGGAACGAGAGCTGAGGAGATTGGAGTGGATGAAAGACACACGAGGGTAAGAAAACACACTCCAATCAAACGAATAAAAAAAAAAAAAAGGGAAAAAACAGAGGAAAAGAGCGAACTGCGAGGGGGGGCCGTCTCTGGGAGCTGGTCATTTCAGCAGTCTGAAAGCGCAGGTACCTGATATCACTTAGATGTTATCTGCCCTTCCTGCAGATGGGCAGACGCGGGATGAGTGAAGGAGTAAAGAAAAGACAGACACAAAGAAAAAGATCAGTCACTCACACCCAATCAGAGTTCAGAACTTACTTCAAACATGTGGATTCAGCCACTCCAAAACGGTCTAAAACAGCACGTGTCTGTTCCTTTAATGTCACTGACACACTACAGATAAGGCCATCCTGAGATGCTCTGACTAACAGTACTTCAAGCTATAAGACAGATGTGCAGCAACACAATGATGGAGCCGTGGGTGGCCAAATCTGTTCCCCGCTTATTATTATTTAAAAAAAAAAAAGCGGAGACTTTGTTTCATACCAAAAGTAACCTGTTGGAGCGTTGTGAGTTTCCTCTTTGCTCCGTGATGTAACTAAATGGGGCGGGGCCTTTGTAAAGGGTCAATTTATGTTATACTTGAATTAGTGCTGTTATACTGAATATTCACCTGAGAGGATTTTCTGTGGAAATAAGCCCTGAATCCTCATATAACAGCACTAAAGCATTAACAGTGATTGCACAGTCAAAGTGTCTGGAAGTCGTACATTTTCAATGATAGTTGGCAAATCTGAGGTGACATGAGAAACACTGTTCATCAGACTTTAATTTGTGATAATGGACAGTGAAACAATGTGGTGGCTAGCAAAAGAAATGAAGACAATGGAGTTCACGTAATGAGACCAGCAGCCGTTTAATGGATGCCATGTGGATTACGCCGTTTCTGCAGTTCTATAAACATTTTAAAATCTCAAAATAGACAAGAGTATTCAAGAATAATGACAAAAAGATCATCTCAGATCATCGTGGAACTGTTCCATACATAATCTTTCTAGGACGGTGTTTGAAAAAAGTATCAAGCATACGTAAGAAAAAGAAAACAGAGCTTGAGGCAAAGTAGTGAAAGAGAGGGAAAACAGAACTCATCCTCACAGTTCTTCCAGATAGGGCAGGTTTCTGAAGACATTAGCAGGCAGCTCAGTGATGTTGTTCATGCTGATATCCCTATGGAAACAGAAGAACAAATGCTTGTAGTCAGTGGTTGAGAGGCATGGCTTCTATAGGTTAACACAACATAAACAATTTACATTTGCTGTTTGGATGCATTTCTGTTTGACTTTTCATTTTCTGGTTCACATTGTTTACATTGACTGCTTCACGGTTTTGCATGGAAGAGAATAATGGATGATTTCATACTGTGATTTTGCTCGCTTTGGGTTTGAGCTGACTTACCAACATAACTTAAACTGGCCTTGTGCAGACACTCATTTTAAACAGAGCTAGATTTCATGCTCGTATCATGATTTATTCAAAGGTGCTCCCTCCCCAATCCAAAAAGGCCATTTGTTAAAAATAAACAGTAAAAAATAGGCATGTGAAACTGTAGCAACTAGACATGTTGCATTTGAAACCTTGAGGAAAAATTAAAAGCTTTTTTGCAATATAATTATAGTACTGTAAATGCATTTTAAATATAAAATCTAGTAAAAAAAAAAAAGAGAGAGAGAGAGAGATTAAAATGACCCCTATAACACAGTATAACTACTCAAAATCCTGTCATGGGGCAACATAGAGTATTTCATTTTGACTAAAATTTCTTTAAGCGGTCCGTCCCACAGCTGATGTTCATGCTTTACAAGTTCAAACAGAGATCTGTATGTCTGTGACGACTGATAAGACCTGAATCCAGATCAGACAGTGAGATCAAGCATCATGCAACAGTAATAGAAGAAGCAGAGTCTATTTGATGTCATCAGCACTGCACTATGGTGATTTACCTCTCATCGTGCAAGTATGACATCAGAGGCTTACAAGTGTTTGGCTGGGAGTAAAAGTATGAATTTCCTCCTAAAAATCTCCCGCTCTGTCGCTCTACCTCAGATCCACATTACTGGCACATATCTCAGTACATTGTGCAAATATAACAGCGACCCCATTCGTCTGACCCCAGTGAATTCTTTAGAATTTATGGTTATTAGGAAAGGGTTACTGAACTATTTTTTAACAACTTGATTCTCATTAAATCTAATTTGCTAATTCATTTCTAATGAGGTGGATCATATTCACACTGACATTTAATAATAATAATAAAAAAAATCTCCAAAGTGTGCCCTATATACAGCTAAATAATCTTGAATTCTGTCAGATTTCTGAACAAAAACTACTGTTTGTATAACTTTCACCATGCATACATCATGCCTGACAAATTTATTTTATGGTGTATCATGTTGCTTCATAAAAGTCTATTTAAAAAAAAGATGGCTTGACAAATAGGTTCATAGAGCTGTTTTGTTAGGCAAATTGTAAAAGATGACCAGGGGCTAATTTTATTGTGCTTTTTGTCCTCTTGAAGTTTAAGAGCCTCTAATTATCATACTTTTAGACTGAATGGAAAAGAGTAACATTAAACTGCTACAGAAAAATAAAGAAAAATCATTCAGTGAACAATTTCATTAAAGTGTGCCCCTATTATGGGTAGTGAAAGGTTCATATTTTGGTTTTGGGAGTCCCCAATAACAGGTTGACATGCATTTTCCAAACCCCTCCTTTCCCTGACGCTAATCTGTGGTGATTGGTCTCATTTTCATTTAATCTTGCCTGTAATGCCTGATGAAGCAGTGTTTGTGAGCGCAGTGCTGCTTTGTGTACCGAGTCACCAGGGAAACCGCTATTTTTACCGCTCCAAAAGCAGCACCTAGTGGCGAAGAATGAATTTGCATTTTCATTCAGACCAACAAGTGGGCGACAATATGCTAATGATTCATGTTGACGTCAACATGAAATGGCTTGGGATTCATTTTAAAAATGACTCGTTTCAATGATTCAGAGTCAACTCTTTCTTTTGAGAGACAATAACTTTATACACGGTGCACTTTGTTTTAAAGATTTGCAGGATGTTTTCATTCACTTAAGAGCTGTTACACACTGCATGAAAGGTCATTTTCAAAAATCCATAAGGGCACTTTAATGAAGTGAAATTCTCTAGGTTTTCCCTCATTGACTTTTTTTTCTTTTCTTATTTCTATATAACTATCTATGTCCCTCCTTTTTCTCCCTAAGGCTCCGAAGCTCTGAGCAGACAGAGAGAGAGAGAGAGAGAGAGAGAGAGAGAGAGCTGAGGCTGTCAAGGAGATGGAGAGATAGCATGTAGCAGCATGACAAAAATGCAGGCAGTACACAAAGTGTTTTCCTCTCTCTCTTTCTCTTTTCTATTTGGGCTGAAAGGTGAAGTGTGTGGGCAGCTAGAAAAGTAAATGGTAGATCCGCAGTGAGAGAGGTCAGAACACTGACCTTAAAACACCCGCCGTTAGAGACGCCACAACACAGACTCGCAGAGAGGAAATGAGAACCAGTGCATGTAAATCATAATAAGTGTGTTTTTATGTGACATTCGACTTGTTATACATCTCAGTCCTTTTGTTTATTTATTCTACCGTATTCCAGCCAGAATTGTGTGTGTGTGATTCAGTCTTTGTTCTGGAGGAGATGCACATGGATCCCAGGCAGGTTTTTCAGCTCAGACTAAGATCTTGATTAGGAATCCATTATATTCGGCTTCAAAAGCCGGGCTGTAAATGGTAGACATGGAGACTGTGTCCGATGGAGCCTAACAAACAGCTACAATAGCTAATGAAGCACATCTCCAACCCTGAAGGAAGATAAAAACAAGGGGATGATATCGTCCGCCATCTTGGATTTCAATGCAAGGGCTGTCTTGAGTCTTGAAAGCGTATATATGAGCACGAGGGCCTCTGGCCACACTGTGTATCAGATTACCCCCCAATCACACACACCGAAAGGGGCCTCCCTATCCCCCCTGCAGCTATGACCTTCCATCACTCCGCTTTTTTTTTTTTTTTTTTTTTTTTTTGGGATCCGCAGGTTACTTGCCCTATCCAATTACCCTTCAGGCTGCTTTCAATGGACCATGTACCACCAGAACACTCACGTTTCTTCTCTCATTCCTTATCACTCGCTCTTTCTCTCTCTCTCTCTTTCCCCCTTGGTGGTGTCCCTGGGCCCCTATTTGTGCAGCGGTCCCGGTGGTCCTCTGGATACATTATGTATTACTGACAGTCCTGTTCCTCTTGTACTGTCTCTCTCACACACACACACACACACACACACACACTGCTCTACGCCCGCAGCCTTTCGCCCTGCTGCAAACTCTCTCAGTCTTTTGGCTGAGGTGACTGGGAGCAGAATGTGAGCGAGAGAAAGAAGACTGTGTGTTTGGGTCTGTGAATGTGATCTCTATCCCTGAGTAGCAGGTTTCCTCATTAGGGGCCAGGGGCCGCAGTGCAGTGACAAAGACAGGGACGGAGACAGAGGCCTACTGGAGCCGTTACCGGAGGAAACTCTATCCTATGAGACTGATAGCGTGTGCTCTTAAAGAGTGTGTGCGTTTGTGACCGTGTGAGACCAGTTCTACTGCATTTATGTTCTGTTTAAATAAAGTATAATTATTAACCTAAAACAAATTGAAAAAGTGATGCTTCTCATTTATATGGTACCAAACTGAATTGCAGTTTCAAACTTCTATTTTCTTATACAAATCACAACCTTACAATTAAAACTTATTTTAAAACTTAAAATGTCAATTTCTTACCTTCAAAGGTTAGTTTCCCCTAAAAAATTACAATTCTGTCTTTATTTACTCACCCTCACAACTCATGTTTTTCATCTGTGGAGCACAAAATAAGATGTTTTGGACCTCAGCATTGTCTAAAATATCTTACTTCATGTTGTACAAAAGAAAGAAAGTCAAACAAGGTTAGAAAGACAATACAGAACTTTCATTTTTTTAAGTAACTATTTCTAAATAATATTCTTATCAGTGTAGTGTAATGTAGTCAGATGTCCTAACTTATTTAGCTGGTTGAGTATATAAAAAATCTTGTTTTAACATAAATGATAGAAACACAATGTAATACCCGTTGGGTATTGTAAAGGTGAAATTCTGCAACATGCTCATACAGTATATTTCAGCTTGCAAAGGCAGATACAATTTGGTATTGTCATTAAAACACTAGCTCGACGACTACAAATAAGGACCACCCTAAGCGCTACAGATGGAGTGTGACTGAATGGAAAATGCATACTACAAACATGGAAGGAAGAAGAAAAGCCTTGTTTTAGGAGAGCTCAGCAACATGTCAAGTCTCAACAGAGCACTGTAGATTTCCTGCCTGTCAGCAAGAGTAACAAAAATAGAGCAGGAAAGAGGCTGAAGCTAGGCCTGGATGATAAAATGGTATTGATATTTATCGAAGGTACTCCTTCATCGATAAAAACTATATAAAACATTTTCAATATAGAGCACGGTATAGGCACATGCTATGAGTGATGCAGACAGCACACACAAACACAAGCATGAGTACTATGAAAAAAAATTGTATTAGTCAAAATTAATTTGAATGCAAAAATGGTAGAGTCGAATGTTAGGTGTCCGTCGAGGAGCATGATCAGTGGCGTGTGAGATGGGGTGATGATGATGTAAGTGACGTTGTTGAATTTTAATGTTTTGTTAGTCCAGCCTTGCATGCTTTCTTGCGATGCTATACACAACATTGGGTCTACGGCAACCTAGAACTAGGGATGCACGATCATGATTTTTCATGGCCGATTCCGATACCGATTTTTTTTTACAAGCAAACTGCATTATTTTCCGATACCGATTTCCGATTTTTCTTCTTTAATCAACAAACAAAAAAGAAGGAAAGTATCTATAAACAAGATGTTTATTTGGTATTTAATAGGCCAAACTGACTTTTGGCTATTGAAAACAATAACCATAACCATCTGAAATTAACGGCAGTAACTGCACAGTAAGTAGCCTACATTCAATACAAACATAGACGGTACAGAAATCAGCACTTATCTTTTGCTTTTGAATTGGGTGGAAACTACATAGAACTGGCCTTAAATGAAGAGATTAACTGTAACCATGTGAAATTAAAGGCAATAACTACATAGTTCTACAGTCCAAACAACACAATCAACACACATTCAATAAAAGGTTTCTTAATCAGCATTCGGTATTTATTTTAGTTTTTACATTTTGTTTTAAATTTAAAAAAGGTCTCTACCAGTGAGACTAAATAAATGTATGCTATATAAATACATTATTCCAAAATGTTAAAATCAAATATGGTGCAAATTAAAGATTCAAAGTGTTTCATTCATCCAATTAAAAATTAAAATAAAAAAAATAAAAAATAAGGTAATGATTCACATCTATATTTTTTTTTTACTTGAGCCAATGAAAAATAAATAACTATTGGCTCAAGCAAAAAAAAAAATATAGATGTGATTACAATGTAGTCTGTGCACGCTGGCACACTTCCAGAAAATCGGCCAAAAAAAGACCAAAAATCAGCCGATTGCCGATCACGTATTTTAAGCAAAAACCGTCCGGTTCCGATTTATGGCGGTCAACCGGTGCATCCCTAACTAGAACACAGTAATGCAATTCAGTCTATGATTTTTTGCAATGGTTATGTTTAAGTGTCTGATAACCAATTTGGATAAAGTTATTTAATAACATGCTGTTTTGCACAATAAGAACTAAACAGAGTATAGTATAACAATAATACATTACATTATAAGAATTTTTGTAATACTATATATGGTGAGTATCCACTTCAAGTAAACAACGCATGTCTGTGTTGATGTAAGCAGCAGCACAATGCGCATGCTTTGTTTACATCAAGCAGATGTGCGTGCATGCGTCATGATACTCTCCATAACGGGAGGGTCAAAGAGCTCTCGAAATGCATAAAAACTATTTTAATTTGTGTTCTGAAGATGATCGAAGGTCTTAGGGTTTGGAACGACTTGAGGGTGAGTTTTTGGGTGAACTATCCCCATAAGAGATTTATAAAAAATAATAATAATAATCTTACAAATCAAACACATATGTAAAAATATCAATTATTTATCCGATACTCTTCAGTTAATCTGTGTAACAATTAATAATATAACGATTAATTAATTAACTCATACAGATATATGTATAAATATTTATTTTCAGTTAATTAATATTACAAAATGCAATGCTATTTTGGGGTTTATTCATTAGCGAATATATATAATATTATTTATATAAAAATGACAAGCGATTATGTAAAAAACATCAATATCTGACGAAAAAGGAATTATTGGTCAGTCACTACTTAGTAACAACCTACTGTACAAGATCGGTAATTATGCTGAGAAAATTGGATTTAGCACAGATTTTGTGGCCACGTTTGCATTTGTTACTTAATATCTATAATTATTTTAGTGAATTAAACGGTCAAACAATGCAGAAAGCCTGTTTGTGAGCGTTTGCAGGAATGTTCTCAATAGCAGCTGCTCTCCGTGGGCTCCTAAACTCCTCAGCTAAGATTCTGAGGCTTAACTTTTACATTTCCACTGCATCAGTGAAACATGGGAGCATCCGCGTGTCGGCAAACCACCCCAGCACCGCAGCAGGCCCTTCAGTGGCCACAGCTGCCCACAGAGCCCCACATCACAGCTGGGCCAGTCCGCTCACAGCCCTGCCAAGCCCTGAAGGAGCCCAGCCACAGCCTGCCCCATGATAAGGCAAGCAGATGTGGTGTGTGTGTGTGTGTGTGAGTGTATGTGTTGGGGCATGGGTGGGTCTCATTCACCGACTGGATTTTGGGCCAAGAAGGGCGAGGCGCTTCTGTGACAGCTTCATTTTGATTGACAAGCCTGCAAATGATGTCTTTTAAGGATCAAGTGTAAAAAGGGTGTGCACCTTAAAAATGGACTTGAAATAAGGACACTTTTTGTCCTACTTTATCTAAATGTTTGTGTATCTTACAGAAACTTGCATCTAATTGTATTCCAAAAATCCATAGGATCCTTTCTATTCAGTCACTTGTATATCATGTCACCGTGTAAATGTAATATATAATACAGATAAAACAGATTATTTCACGGGATTATTTACCCCACATTCTGAATGCACATTTTATGGGATTGATTAAAATTGTGCACAATACATACAATCCCACACTGAGTTTCAAGGCCTGAGTTAGGCTGAGGGTTTGTTGTTTCAAGCAGGACCTCCACCCTGAATTCATAGCACATTAGTCTCTTCTCACAAGCCTGATGATTTGTTTTACTTCAGCGTTACATACAGTAGAGTGAACACTAAACACTGGAAGCCTATCAGTGGTTTGGATGATGTCATGCCTGACAAATTCCTCTCCTTCTCCACACAAGAGAAAAGTTTGACTCATATTAGAGCTCCGGCAAACTGTCTGCCATTCAAGAAGACAATTATATGGTTTGAATCATGAAAAAAAGTCTAAAGCACCTTTTCTTTAAGAAAAGACAGGACTGATGGCCTCAACGATGGGATATAAGCTATGTATTTGGATCTTTAACTTAAATGTTTTGGGAAAAGAGGGCCGTCTGACGCAGACCATGGGATTTTAACTGTGAGTAATGGGTTCCAGTCTAAACCCTCTTTGAACTACCTGAGATCCTTAAAAAAAAGAAAAATCTACAGACTTGCCCTATACTAAAAGAAGAGAATACGACCACACACAGGCACGCATAACTTATACTCTAAATAAATATATATAAATAAAATACCTTCATCAAGTCACACTTTACACACAGGGAGCTCTATGCCCAGTTAAAAAAAGGCTACAGTCTGGAGTCACAGAGCAAGAAGCCAATTCCCTCACGTGAGCTCTAACACAAACACTCAGCCTTGAGAGCAAACATGTCAACCCACAAAAAAAAAAAAAAAACCTTCTGAGTCTAAGAGAAAGCAAAGGATTTATAGAAAGAGAAAGATAGCAGAAATGCAAGAAAGGAAGTATATAAAGCTGCTAATTCCACAGGAACACCATGGCTGCAAGCTGACAGTGTGCTGATAGCCTATCTGTAATGAGATATGGACAAGGCTGAACACACCACCGATCTACACTGGAGTCTGACTGCAAAGTTTGCCAAGAGCAAACCAATGTCTCTTCAACAGCTTTTATTTACTTAAATGTAAACCTAATATGTAAAATATCATGAAAAATGTGCTTGAATACATAACATTTTCCAATCAGAATTAACAAAACAGACTTAATAGTATAATTCAAAGTCTGTCACAATTACTTGCCCCCATATCAATCCAAATCCATCTGTTTTTCTTTATTGTAAGGAGCACAATTGTAGAATATTCAGGCTGTTTTTTTTTCATTCACTGAAATGGCTTATAACAAAAAAAAAAAAACACCATTCAAGTATAAAAAACATCATAGATCCAACTCCTCTTAAGTTATAGAGCAGAACAGTCATTCTATATAACTATACATTATTCTATTGTGCTCAAATCTCAATCATGCTTTCATAAATTCAACGTTATTCAACAAAAAAATATATATAAAAAACTGGTGAGAAGGAAACACCCTTCCACTAAAGAAGGATAAGCTATCATGATATTAGCCGATATCTGACATTAATCAGCTGATATCTCAACAGCTTAAAATAACAGTCGTTTTAATACAACATCAGCAAGGTCAAAATACCACGTGCTTGCTAATGTTTGGCAGTGAGTGCTGTCCAGATGTCTTTGACAGCATCACCTAAATGTAAGTTGCCTCCCATAAGGGGTTTGATACTGACAAAATTCAGAAAAACACACACATCTCATGGCCAGCAAGTTCTTTTCCACAGTGCTCCAGCTCAAACTGGTCCATGCGTTCCCTCTCTTTCTCTCTGGAGAGGTGAGCAGAGCTGGACGGAAGCTTGACGGAACGAAACCCAAATAAAAACAGTTTTCTGGGAAGCCATTTCACATTCCAGTGAGACCAGAGAGGCTTCCCACCTTCCAGTAAGAGTGTGTGTACAGACCTGTCTTTGGCTGCACCTATTTGCGTGTCTGTGTGTGTTGTGACACTAAGAGACAGAATGTGTGTGTGTGTGTGCGTGTGGCTCAGTGCTTTCCCAGCTCATCTCAATCAGTATACCCCTCTGTTTATCGTTCGGCCCATCTCTCTCCCTCCGTTTCTCTCTCCATCCTTCCCCTTCATTCCTTTCCACTGATCTCAGATCCTCATCCTGTCATTTGTCTGGTGTCCATTAGAAAAAGAAGATGTGATGGGAGACAGGCGTTTCTAACGCAGCAGATGGCCTTCTTCAAGGCTCCATCAGGAAGCTCACATTAAACAAACCCATTAACTGCCAAGGCAACCTGTCTGCATCCCAACAACACTACTGACCATGAACGATATCTAAATAATCACACGGCCATGTCTGCGAGCGTCCACAACCTTTTGCTTCTGGAGGACGGAGATGAACTCGAGCATGTGAATGGAGTGAGTGGAAGGGAGTGTCAGGCTGTCCTCGGCTGGTTTAGACCATACACAGTCAATCAGACTGGCTTTGACTAGAACTCAGCACTTCAATAAATTACAGAGGGGCCTCTGCCCTCTTCACTACCTTATTACCCCACAATCTGGCCTGCCTTCCCTACAACATACTCTCTCGGTTTGCAAGTGAAAATTACTTAATGAATATAAATATAACTTAATGAATATAAATATTCATATCCATGGCTTGAAAATTAGTTTAATGTAGTTTAATGTTTATAAAGTGCTGATGTTAAACAGTGCAAATATTTGTTAATGACTAATAAAAGTTCCCTAAAGTCTAACCATACACTACCTGTCAAAAATGTTTTTTTTTTTTTTTTTTTTTGAATGCTTTTATTCAGCAAGGATACATTAAAGTGACAGTAAAGTTATTTATACAGATTTTTATTTCAAATGCATGTTTTTAAAGCAGAAGAATCTTTCAAATGTATTAAGGTTTCTGTAAAAAAAAAAATTAAGCAGAACAACAGTTTTTAAAATGATAATTAGAAATGCTATTGGAACATATTAGACTGATTGCTGAAGGATCATGTGACACTGAAGGATGGGAGTAATGGATGATAAAATTTAAGCTTTACAAATCACAGGAATAAATTACATTTTAAAATATATTCAAATAGAAGACTTTTTTCAATATTGCTGTTTTTTTATCCAATTTTGTTAAATTTGTTCTCAGATATTTATAATGTAATTAGTAAGAATGAGTGACCGTGCATGTAAAGCAAAAAAAAAAAACTACCTTTGAAATATCTACTGATATCTACTGTACACCCTGTTTTTCAGTTCAGTGCAGCCCGTATAGCCTTTTGGTGAATAGATGACTTTTTTTGTAAAGAAAGACCTTTTCTGTGTGTAATTTCTGTGTCAGTCTAAACTCCATACACCACACTGACAAAGCAAAAACAGAATTGTAACTTGTAAAATTTATTTAAAAAAATAAATAAAAAAAAACTAATTTAAATAGATTATTAAAATTAAAGAATAATTTAAGCGGTGTAACATAAGGCAGCAACATAAAACTTGAAAAAAAAAAATTATGGGGTATGAATTATTTCACAAGGCACTGTGTTTGTGTGTGTGTGTGTGTGTGTGTGTGTGTGTATGTATGTATGTGTATGTATGTATGTATGTGTATATATACATATCAATTGTTTTAAACTGTTAAAAATAAAAGAAAAAAAGTTTTAAAGTACTGACATTTCTCTCTCTCTCTCACACACACACACATGCACACAAACACACAAAATATTGCAAACCCAAAATAGCGATGCAAAATGAGACATGACTACAGGGCTCCAGACTGCTACCATTTGCAACCATTTTTTTTTGCCGGTGCGACCAATTTTCGTGAGTTGTCGCACTGGTGCGACCACCGCGTTGCCCAACTCATAAGCTCTGCAATTTCTGTTGCACTTGAGAAACATCAATCGGCAAACTAATGAAAACTATACTAAACCGCGATATGTTTCAGCTGTGCAGCACAGACTGTTTATCATCTTGGACCACGATGCAAACAATCTTGGTCAAGCTCAAAACAGCTTTACTCATGAGCCAAAGCCACTGTTACTGCAAAGAAGCGTTTCATCACTACCTCCATCATATTGATGTTAAGTGTGAATCATTCAAATTCTGCACAGAAATCTCTGTTATAAACAGTGCTGACATATGTCAGGAAACCAGAAGCGGTAACGCTAACTGGAACCATTGTGTCATCAGTCCAGTGCATTATATCATTCATCTCAGGGTTTGTACAACCTTTTGAGAGAGAAATTCAAGCACTTTTCAATGACTTTCAAGCATTTCACACAACAATTTCCAGCACTTTAAAAGTCTAATATGATCCAGTTTGAATTGTATTTGTAATGGGATGAATAACAAATATTTTGTGGTAAACAATCACTCATGTAAAATTTTGAATATACATCAAATCACATAGGGATGGAAATTAACTTTTTTTGTCCACCGGCCACTGTGGCTGGTGGTTTTTAAAATCTACCAGCCACTCGATGTTTTTACCAGCCACTTTCATTTTTTTAACAGACAATGTGTAACTGCATGTGAAAATTAATACTACAAGATCTACAATACTTAAGCAGTCTATTTAATCTCAAGTCTCAATGAAATACTGATATTTTCTCTTTCAGTGATTCTCAAAAATGCTGCCTATCCAGGCAGTTTACTAGGTTTTGAAACAGCCGACTCTTGCTGAAGTAGCTCATTCTCTCAACTCTGTAGCCCAACCGGATGATACACTGCACTGAACTTTTTTAACGCACAGAAAAAAAATTATATTCTAAACAGTTTTTGTACGTATTAATAATGTTGTATTTTATTTCAAAGTAAAGGATTCAACAGTATAAGTGTAATGTATTTTTTTTTGTTGTTGTGGTTGAGGGAACACATTGGGAAAAGTTCACTGTTCAACACTGTACCACTGAAAGAAATCTCGGCTCGCAAACTTTTACGCCATTGACAAACAAACGCACATCATTTTTAATACATCGTTTTTACGCGTCTCGTCACGCCAGAGCTGTCAAACATGTGTAGCAATGTTATTTTCTACAAACAAAAATGAACAGCGTAACAACTTACTAGCCACAGAGCTAACTTCTGAAAAAGTACTTGAAGACTTTTTATGTTGGAAATAAAATGCATCCCCCGGACAGCGGTTATTAGACACACGACCGATAATACTGTTTGTTAGTTTGCTTATTATGCCATTAAAAACAATATAAACACAAACTGTCCATATAATCTAAAATGTTGCAGAATGCTGGAGGAGAATGAACTTATCTGCGTTTGACAGAGACGTGACAGTATGCAGAAATTTGTGCGCGATAACAAATTCAACTCTTCACGCGATCTTGTATATCATGAGCGCGTGCTATAAAACGTACTGTAAATAACCAACAAATATTTCACTCCGACAGCGGCACTAACTTCAGCTGCAAACACTGTAGTGGGAACAACGCCACCGTTTCGAGCCCGGATTACACCGCCTTTCTCCACGGAGCTGCTTCGAATGATATTACACTTTATTGCGTGTTGTACACACACCAGGGATGGAAATTAATGGTGTGTGTACAAATGGTGAAGTGAGTTTACACACCAAAACACAAAATAACCCACATTTGGCTGATGCTAATTTCCATCTTTGAAATCACAATTATAACCAGTTGACAGCAGCAGAGGAGCTCTTATTGGCTTATTAATCATTCATTTCTACTTTTTCTCTATATTTTGAAATTATAAAATCACTATTATAAAATATCAAATCATCAAGAAATCAGATATAAAAGAAACGTAATGGTACATACTGATATATACATTTTCTGTATTTAAAAAGTAGATTTTGCACCTTTTGCACCTGTTACTTTTAATAAAAGTCAATTTTGTATGCATCTTAACTCAACCTTAGTTCTTTACTGTCTCATCTGTATAAACAATAAACAAAAGAAAAATAAACAAAAAATAAAGATGAAATATTATTGGTAACTGTACTTATTAATGCAAATTAATAGTAATTTTATGATTAAATGATCTTTATTTTGGATACCCCCACACACCACCCCCAGCGCTACCAATTCTGCTCCTGGCGCCACCATCTGTAGAGCTTAGTGGCGCTGGTGCCACTGCTCTCAAATGTTAGTCTGGAGCCCTGGACTGGCTTAAATATGACATGCCACACAGACAAGGAGACAGCAGAGGTTTTCGAAATGAGGAAGAAAATTATGAACTGGGAATAACTGTTTATTTTACTGCCCTCTAGACATAATTTATCATCAGCTCAGTTTAAATAAATTCAACACGTTCTGCTTTTCTGTCTCTCTCACACTCATAAACACACACAAATCGTTGGCAGGAGGCACCGTGTGGACAGATGCAGGGGACCCGAGGGGGTCATCTCCCGGTCAGGAAGTGTGCGGCTGTGGAGCGATGATGGACTCCAGGTCACCAGGGGTCACGCACGCAGGCAGAGAGGAAATGCCAGCCAAGTGGCACCACGTAGGACCACACACGTTCAAACCTTCGGCAAGGAGGAGAGGTGCCATGTAAAACACTCCTTACTGGAAGAGCTGGACAGAGAAGACATCCGCACTTCTTCAGCTGCTGGACACTTCTCAAGAAGTCAAACCACCGGAGAACACAACACACGCAAACCTTGGATTAGAGCTCATCTCCGGTCCGATTCCTACTGGGGACTACTTGTCAGTCCACTAATCTAGTCTTCATAGTTCCTCACAGCAGAATGGACATTTGGCGGATATTTTCTCCACATGGGTTGAAATCCACGGAACAAAGGCATGGCCAATAAGGCTTGATTTGAGGTCTGAGTGCAGCACGTGTAAACACTCGCAATAAATTAAGAAACTCTGGCAGCCAAGTGAAAGAAAACCAAAAGAACCAAAAAGGGAAAGATACATGGTGACAGAAAGATGCTATTTGGTATGGGAACTATGGCTGGGCAATATATATATAATATTTGTACGACATTCTATCTATCTATCTATATATATATTTTTGCATTTAAATGAAAAAAAAAAACTGGATTAAACTAAATACTTTTTTTTTTTTTTTTTTTACAAGTTTTTAGCTACGAACATAGGCCTTCCTACTGTCTCTGTTCCAAAGTTCAAGTTTGGTGAACTCCTGAATTCACATAACGTGAAGATGTGGGACCAGTAGAAGATCGACTTCTCTCTACAGAAGTAAAAAAAATTAAGGAAGCACTAGTTTTAGCCGTAGCGCAGCGTCCTATTTAATATAATGCATCTTTAAAAGATTATAAAATAAAATGAAAAAAAACAAGCTGCATAGTTCAATTTTTTTTATTTTACATCGTCGCCGAATTATTCCAAAATTTTTGCAAAAATTCAATATATCGCCCATTCCATGGGAATCAAAAATAATTTTCCACTTAACATTTTAAATTGTTTATTTTACTTTTTGAAACGAATAAATATTTGGTGAAAACTTGGATCCACTGCCTAATGATGAGATGATTCTATAATAAAATAAAACGCTATTAAATAATATTTTACTAAATTAAAACAACAGATGGAACCTCAGATTAGGAAACACATATTCACTACAAACTTCTTCCCTCAGTAAACCTCTAATTTGCTGCTTATTGATAACAAGTCAGGTAGGTGTTTTGTTATAGTTATGTTCAGGTTTGGGGTAAGGTTAATGGATCTAGAATACAGAGATGCAGAATTAAGCACTAATAAGTGCTTTGTAAGTACTAATACAAATATGCTAGTCATATCCATGCTAACAAGCAAATAGTTAATTGTGAATATGTGTTCCCTAATCTAAAGTGTTACCAAACATTTCTTGCAAAAAAAAAAACAGGCCGATTTAATTCAATTCAATATTTGGCCTTAACTGTTAAATCGCTATACCAAACAAAACAAAAAAGCAGTTATATTTCATTCATGAATGTTTATACAATTCTTTATCTTTATCTACACAATGTCACATAAACAACCAGACAGTAACTAAACTGATTTAGGTTTCACTGCAAGTTGTATGCGTTTGATTCACACACACAAAAAATATATATATATGTTCATGCTGTAAATTCACTAGTGGATTGACTAGTGCAGGATTCGGTCATGGTCTTTTAGTCCGTTTGACAACTGTAAATGGTTCTTTACATTAGGAACATTGTTCCTAACCCTAGATTTACTGTAGTGAGTTCAACATTTGGGACTCAAACTGGATATGCAATGTTGTTCTTGAAGAAAAGCGGTCACAGACATTCATGAGGCTTCACCTTTAACGGCTGAGAGAGTCTTTGCCAGAACGCTGAACACAGAGGGCCCTCTTCTCCTCCAGAGCTCTTCTCATGACCTGTGTGTGTGTGTTCGTGTGTGTGTGTGTGTGTGGTTTGTGTGTGTGTGTGTGTGTGTGTGTGTGTGCAGGTATGACTGAAGGCTGCCTGTGTTCATGTACATAAAACAACCTTTATCTTGAACTATCCCAATTTACCTCAATAACATCAGAGCTGTAAATCATTTGTGCAGCAATGAGGCATACAAACCATCTTTAGGTGAAGCAATGCATTGGATCAACTACACTAGAATTTACACAACAGTAATTTTAACTGACAGATTCAATAAAACTGTGACTTGCTTTGGTGGCATACTCAAACAAAATCTAAATAAAAAAGAGCACTGACAAACTTTTATCCTCCACTTCACATTAAATCTCCCATTAAAAGTGCATTACCTCACCAGTCACTTTCTGTCACGTACCCCCTGACTGCACAGAAATGGTATTGTCTTCAGAGGTGAATGTGAAAAAAAAAAAGCATTCACTAATCGCTCTATACATTCAGAAAGGTGTGGAAAAATGGTGTAGCCGGTTCCATCTGACTGAGCTTGAAGACGTGCAACCCTTCCCAGAGCCTTTAAGATGGAAAAGAACATGGCGTCTCTGTTTTGTTAATGGGACACAAAGGCACATTCCAGCTCCTCACTGCTGAAGGGCTTTACTGAGGCTGAGACAAGAGTGGGCTAATGGCGTGTGGACAGACGGTTAAGGGGGGATATCCCCACTGCACACACACTCACATATACACAGGGGAAATTCATTCAGCCAGCAAGGGGACACCAAAAAATAGGCAAGGTGGACTGAACTGTAGAAAGGGTCAAAAGTAAAGGAGTCACGCGCTGGACTATGAAGGACGTGCCACTGAATCATAAAAAAAACACATTCTTTAAACTTACTGGATAAGAACAAACAAGTAAGTGAGAAAGGGAAATAGCTAGGAAATATTTTCATATTTTATTATTATTATTTTTGTCAGGAACAAGGTTACTGTATCTTATGATAAATATCTATATAAATATCTCTCTCTCTCATACATATATATATATACACACTGTATATATAATTTTTTTTTTTTTTTTTTGCAATGATGCCATAAAAACATATCTAAAAAATATTAGATCATTGACAGATCCATAAAGAACCTTTAACATCCTTGGAACCTTTCCATTGAACTTTTCAGTTTTTAAAGAAATTTTAATGTGTGAAGATCTGATCTAAAGGACCATTTCCACTATTAAAAAACCTTTTATGGATTGAAAAGTTTCCATGGATGTTAAACGTTCCTCAAGGAAACATTAGCAACAATAAAGAACATTTATTTTTAAGTGTGTAAGAAAAATACAACACAGAAATTCAGAAATACATTCAGGTGATACTTTCTCAAAAACATCAGTTACCCATATCTTGCCCTATACAACATAACAGACGCACGTTTATGAGGTGCTTGTTAAAACATTATGAAGGCCATTTGATCGAAAGCAGAGTGTAATAAGCTATGAACCACTTGCAGTGGGAGTTAAGTATATAGTTACATCCGCCCATACAGCACAGTCAAGGTCAAAGTTTCTCTGGTGTGGAGCGATACTACAGTGCATATTTGTTTCTTAAGCCGGTGCTAAGTCTCTCGCTTGCCCTGCTCCGATACTCCGCCTAAACAGAGTATGATTAACCTGAAGCATTGCGCAACAACCTGTTGAAGTGAGCAAACTATATTAACCCCACAAGACTGAGAGCTGCTATCTGGACTGGGAGAATAATGATCAACCAGACTGTGCCTACTCTCTTTCTCTCACACTTTCACACATTTCCCTCCCTTTCTTTTTCTCAGACCCTTCGAATGCTGCTATACTCCAACATATTTTTCCTGGTCACTTTACCAGTTTTTTAAACTTCAACTCCCTCTCTCTGTCGTCCTCTCTCTGGCTAATTCTCCAGTGCTGTTCTTCTCTGCGGGGAGAGACAGTGTGGCGACAGCTGAAGGCAACCCAGAGGACGGGCAGAGAGAACTGCCCTACTATTATCAATTACATAAATAAATACCAGAAATGCAGTTAAGCGTGCAGCAGGCCGACGCAGCCGGATGCAGCAATGCGGCTGGAACGGTGGCAACGCATTTCACAGCTCATGACTGTTACCACACAGACTGACTGACAGATGTCCCATCATCTGCTCAGCATCACTTGAGGATTGATCTGTAATGTGTGTTTTTTTTTAAAGAAAAAATAAAATAAAATCTAATGTGGCCTGCAGGTCTTATATATATATTTATTGGTCACTCAAAACACAAATATGATGTATACAATGATAAAGCTGCCTAACAAAATGTTTAAAACAAAAGCAACAACCAGAAGGGGTTAGCATCCTGCTGATGCCTATACATGCAGCCCCCCCCCCCCCCCTGCATATAATTTACTGATATCCAAGATGGCCACTTCCACCTCTAGTGTTAACTCTGTGGCTTTATTTCTGGCTTTATCGCTTCTCCAGACTGGACTTAGCTTGGCGTTGGGTTACACGCTCCAGCTTGGCAGAGATATTTCGAGAGCCCGGTCAAGCTGTTTTCGAAACGTATGGGCTCCAAGAGAGAGCTGCAGAATAAACATTTGCCTCCAGACACGCTTCTAAACACTTTGGCAGAAACGTACCACACTTAATCACAACAGAGTGAAAACACAATGAATGCTGGCAAAGTGTAATGAGGTGAGGGATGTGATTCACACGTGCCACACAGCGGGCTCTGGCTCAGGCCTGCAATAAACCAGTCTTTCTGTACTCAGACAGATGGAAAAACTTGAGGGATAAAAAGTTCTCCAAGTCAACCAGAGAGAAATCAAACTATGCAGTTGATGCGAGTTCTCTATTGATACAGACCAACGGAGACAGCGTCAACAATGATGGCTATAACAATGACTTTAAAGTTTTAATAATCATTTTAATTCTATAATAAAGTAGTCAATAATAATAACAGCTCAGAGAAACGATTCTGTTAAGATCATGTTTCCTGCTGATGAACAATCAAAACATTGATAGCCAATCAGAATCCACCTGACTTAAAAGGTTTAGAGCATTTAATGCGGCACGGTTATAATAACAAAAAGAATGCATTTATGTGGACGCTAATATGGTTAACGATACAGTTATCGTTCTTGGTGTAAATGTACCTTTAGTCAGTGATGGTAAAAGTTACAGCTTGACAGTAAACTTAGACACAGTTTATGTTTTATTACTTTAAGAGGGCTCCTAAATTATCAGCAAATCCATAAAGCTATTTAAAAAAAAATTGTAATGGTAAAATAAGAATTCAGAAAGAGATAATACTAGTGTCTGGTATGCACTGTAAAAATCAGCAGCAGACTGCTGACTTGTGGAAAGCACTATTAATAGAAAAGCACCCCAACTCACCTCAAAATATAAATAACTGGCACAATATCTACCTTTTTATGCTGCATGGGTTTAAAAGCAGGCCGGTGAGGTTTTAAAGGCTGACTGACTTTAATAATGGATGAGCAGCCCTCTCTCTATTACCAGTTTGAGCCATACAGCATTTAGTCTGTTACACTCACACAAAGTACCCAAAGAGAGGCCCAAGATGGACTTTGAGCTACAAAGTGAAAAACCTCTCCAATGAATCTCGGTCTCAAAACAACTGCCAGCCTTATTCATACAAAACACATTTAGCTAAATGTAATAATCATACTTGTCAATATTGATTTCTCACTTCTAATCTTTAATATTGTGTTATGGTTTTCTGACTGCTATGCTGCAAATAAAACTGATTGTGTGCAGGTGTGTTTCTGAGTCATAGTTACAGTTTATTATGATTTGATATTACATGATCAATGATCTTACTCACTTGATGTCTGAAAACTATTTTAGACAAGTTATTGGTAGTTTTCGTAACTGCATAAATTACATGTTTCATTATTTCAGGGGATAACATGGTGTTTCTGGAGCAATTCGTTGTAGAAATATGTAACATGCGTAACATGGACAGTGCAAGGAGCGTTTTGAAAAGGGAGCCAAACATTTCTAGCCTTATACATACAGTATGCACTTGTTCCCAGCATGCACTCAATTGTTAAACGTTACTGTGGTGACTTACAGGTAATAAGTGAAAGCGCTGAGGCCGGTGGGGACGGTGGTCAGTCCTCGTCCAGAGCAGTCCGCTCCTCCGTCTTCATCGCAGCGGCACAGCGGAGAGCATGTGGCCGGAGTGGACGGTCCCTCTCCCGCAGCAGCAGCCGCCGCCGCCGCACAACCCCACAGCCCCAACATGAGCATCCGGACGGCCAGCAATGCCATTATTCTCCTCCTTTCGACCCAAAAGCCCCTCGAAGGAAATGCGTGGTGCTTGTTTCGCCAGTAAACAGAGATGTTGATAGCCCCTTTAACCTAAGAACAAGTACAATATCAGACTCGGTACTGGGTTGTATTCGCTGGGTTTGATCGGATTTAGACATTAACGTTAACGGACTAAAATTAAGATTCAACATGTCTTATTGTTGTGAGTGCCCCAAAAGAAACGTTATGCTACCTGCTTTTCTTTCAGCCATGATCGATGTAAATAAGTGCTCTTACCTAATGCCCGCGAACGATAAACAGATCGGGCCAGTCAACGGTCATTCTGCGCGGAGTCTCGAGCCTCACACCTCCAAAAACACACCAAATAAACACCTTTAGCTTGTATTCCCGGTCTAAACAAACGGGGCTCAAGATTGCCCCGATTCGCTAAGCGTCCGCTTCCAGGAAAACACTCACAAAACCGCGACGAAACACGGCGGTTTACAACAGTATATTCCCTCTCTCTCTCTCTCTGATTTGTTTCCTGTAGAAAACACAGTTCTCGGTCGAGCCTCACGTTTCCTTCTCTCTCTCGCTCGCTCGCTCGCTCGCTCGCTCGCTCGCTCGCTCGCTCGCTCGCTCGCTCGCTCGCTCGCTCGCTCGCTCGCTCGCTCGCTCGCTCTCTGCAGGACAGCCAGTGAGGTGCTGAATATGTTAATACAGACCTACATATTAATGATTTCTCGACGTCAGCTGTATAGTGTGAAACCGAAGGCAGAAAACTATTAATTTAATAATAACTTTAAAAAATTGAAAAAAAGTTACTTAAAGTAACTTAGTCATTTCAAACTGTAGCAGGCACCTTTACCCAATTCAAATTCCAAATAAGAAAAAAAAAATACATAACTCCACAAAGCAGTAGGCCTAAAATAATAATTTTCAGGAAATTACAAAAGCTTGAGCATGTGTGTACTTATAAAAATAGAGATTTTATTAAGAATTCAAAGTGTTGTGTGTAGCGTAAACATTATAAAATAAAGTTGCTTTGAAAGTGCTTTAAAATGTCAGAGGGAACAGATGCAGAATCTGTAATTCAATGAAATGAGAAGTGCCTAAATACCTTTGCAAGGTATTGTGTATTTAAAACCATCATTTGTAGATATTTACAGTAATATTTGGACTCTCCAAAGTTTAAACTTTAAGGTCATATTTGAAAAGGCCAAGAGAATACAATATACACTCTACCCATTCTGGCTAGCACGAACTGTCTGTGATAACATAAGAGAAAGACTGTCTTCTTCTGCCAGTACTCCTGTTTTTTTCAGCTTTATAAGCCATGGTAAAGTTTTCATAAATGTCTGCACAGCTACACACATAGCTGCACCACCCATGGGATTACATGGCACTGACTCATAAACTGAGAGGGTAAAAGGAAAGAGACAGAGAAAAAAAAAAAAATGTTTAATGTTTTGGCCAGAGTGCGTGTGTTTTGTAAGTTCTTCCATGTTACCTCCTCGATACAAGCTCCACTGACGTCAGGTTTAGCTATCTGAGATCACTAAAGCTTGCTTTTATAGGCAGATATTTGTCCAGACTGTATAGCTCTTTATCTTATCTGCCAAACGCTACACCTCACACCATTATCATTCTATTGCATTTGACTATGTTATTTTTCAATGTTTTATCTCAATTTCTGTTATGCCCAGATGCCTACAGGGACAGATTTTTCCATGGAGCTGTATTTAAAATTTAGACCGAATGTAAACACAAAAACTACAAATGGTCTAAAGTGAACTTGCACTCCTCTCAGCATAAAATTAAATCTTCCCATACCACTAATATTATCAAACTTATGACGGTACCCTGGCAAATGAATGTTTCGTTTGTAGTATACTGTTTTTATATTACTCACTAATAGAGGTATGTCTGCTTTGGGTATGTGAATAATTATAAGGTTTGTTGAATTCCTTCGCTCTGTATGTCAGCAGCCACCTTCAAGTTAGCATGTTTGGGAAACAGATCCAGCTCCTGTGTCAAAACCTGCTGTCGCTTTCTTTAATTGATTGTGTGAGTATGGAAATATGGCATACCTAGGATGACCGATGGCCTATCAGTTACACAAGATCAATTCATAGAGGCAGTAATATTGTCATTTTGATGCAGGGATTCAATCTGATTGTCGATATATGTGCAGCAGCAGCAACGGTCTCAGTTCCCAAGGGCAGGAAGGGTCCACGAGGCAATGGGTTTTCATGCAAATACAATTTGCATTAGCACCAGTGACAGATGACCAGTGAAAAGGCACTTGTGCAACCTGTTGTGATAGATGGCCCAAAGAGGAAATTACATGGGTGAGAGCACATTTGAATGGCACATATCAAGATCCCGCTGCAAATAGACAGTGACTATCAAAACAGGGTTATCAAAGCTGTGAATGGGGAGAGGGAGATACAGACACAAAATACAGTAAGATCAACTATTGTTATAACAATTTCATTATGAAGAAGAAAACAGATAATGTGGAGGAAAAAAAGACAGAATCTGATTTAGTAACAGACAGAGAGAGGTATAAAAAATATTGAGATATGCTGTAAAATTGAGATCAATTTAACAGTAGCTTGACCATTATCCTTATTTTTATCATAGTTTTCAGAGCTTAGTGATTTTTAAATTATTAAAACAAATACATTACATTACATTGTAGAAATACAATAAAGCAAGTCATAAACTATGTGTTGTGGCAAGAAACCCAGGTAATGTAGTTTTAACATTAAATAGGCTACATAAATTCAATTCTGACATAAATGAACAAAAATGATGGCATATCAAATTCACAAAAAATAATAAAACCTCTTTAAACAGATAACAGTTAAAAAAAAACTTACTTCTGTCCTGACTATTTTTCAGATTTTAACATTATATTAATTATCAAGATGATTATTTAGCAAAAGTATCAACATTTATATTTATTAAGTTATGTATTAATTAGGCTAAGCAGATATTTTTATCCAGTGCAAATTATTGGGGAGGAAAAATTCACAATTCACAAACACAAAGCAATATATCACAATATTCAATTTCAAGTCCAAAGAGAGAGCGAGAGAGGGGGAGGGGGGGCAATAAGATAGCTCTGAACATTCAGTTTTCACGGCTTGGCGAAACAAGTTTTGTTTTTATTAAATGTGGAATTGCTCCGACATGGTTAGCAACAGTTTTAGTAGAATGGACCATATTCAAAATACGTGTAATACTAAGAAGGGGCTGGCTAAAAGTAAGGCTTGCAGATATAACCGATCATTCAGTAGAGCAATACTCGAGATCAGTTTATTGAGTGATCATCTATCGCCATCTTCCGTTTAAATTCTAAAATGCATGTTTGTATTGACGTTTTATTCAACTTTAAGTACAGCAGAAGTGGAAACACTGACACTCAGTGGTAGTATAAAATAGGGCTTTTCAAACTTTTTAATACTAAAGACAACTGATTAAAAAGGCTGTACTGTACCCTTAAAGCCAACTGAAGATATTTAAATATTACCTGCAAAGTAAGTATTTACTGTACATTGTATTTTTTTTACCTAGTCATATTATAGTAATAATAGGCATGTGAACATATAAAACATTTTAAATTAAATTCAAATGTATTTTTATGAAACCTTTCATAATAAATATTTTTTTCCAAAACAGCTACAGACCATTTTGCCTTATACAACAAACTTATTGGCAAGGTGCAACCCACAAAACAGCTGAGAATTCTAGAAATTTGTTGAGGAAATAAAAACAAATCTCAGAGTTAATCACTAGGAGTTCCCAGCATAACATATTTTGGCTCTGCACATAGTATACACATACTGTTGTTTGTATGTGCACACAGTCACACACATTCAACTGCTTTTCCCACCTACAGCAGCAATCTTCCTCTACAAGCACTTAATCAAAATGTATCTATTAGAAAAACCCAATAGTATCAACGAAACTGCACCAAAACCACTACTCAAATCCTAACAACTTAATACACTTCCTGAAATCCAGATCCTCAAAAGGCACAGTGGATGCCAACACAGCCACCCCATCATGTTCTTCTGGCAAACTGTCTGGGCATTAACCATACCAAACCACAAACCACTACATGCTCTACCCGTCAGGGCAACTACAAATTATGATGAATTTGTGATTAGATCAAAGTGCTGCCATGTGCTACTGATCACAGAGAGTGTACCGCCCATTATAAGAGTCAACCGCAAGACACTACATGTCATTGAGATGCAAAACCACACTCAGCAGCCACATCAATGTGGCAATAGACAGTGGCAGGAACTCTAGAAGTCAAGACAATTGTCATCTAGCACTGAAACCACGAGCCAGCACAATGTCAATGGCAAAAACGGCTACGTTTAAAAGCATCTTTAACATAAAAAATACATAAAAATATATTTTTTACATACATAATTAGCATATTTGAATTTTAGAGATCTTTTCATTTACCCCATTACATTTCACAATAATGATAATAATAAAAACATCACAGTTAAAAGAACCAAAGACTTAAACTACTTCAGTCTGTGTGCATTGCATTTATTTAATACGCAAGTTTCACAATTTGAGTTGAATTACTGAAATAAACAAACTTTTCCACAACATTCTAATTTATTTAGATGCACCTGTATATACAGTAGAAAAACTGTATTTGTAAATAGTAGTATATCATAATTCCCAATCATAAAACATATAAATGACTTACAACCTTTAGTGAGATTCTGATGTGCAAATCCAATTTGCATTGAGGCCAAAGGAGAGGATTTGTGAATGACAGTGAAGTGACACAGCTGATGGTGGTAGGTCACATGACAGTCACAATGTGACCAACACAGTTCATTTGGACAGTATTCATGCTACACACATTCATACTGTATAGAACATACTTTTTAACAGTTGCAAAATGAGTACTTATTCAAAAGAAGCTGTTCTTGATTCAAAGACTCACTGATTTATTGATCTGCTCAGAAAAAGATTCCAGTTAATGACTCGTCTTGGTCTGACTCAAAATGAGCCGAGAATAGGACGTGAGTGCAGAAGACCTGACTGAAGTGCAGAAGAACTGACTGAAGTGCAGAAGAAACTGATTGGAAATTAAGTGACTAATACCAAATCTTAGTATTGTTTCTTGCAAATGGAAATCATATTTATGTTATACAAGACTGTTAATTGTTTGTGAAGCAGGGTCTTTGCAAACATCCCTACTGAAACAACAACAACAACAACAAAAACACTTTTGCTGGCTGACTGGTCTTAGCTGGTTTAAGCTGGTCTTCCAGCCGGGCCAAGCTGGGTTTTCGGCTAAGACCAGCTCACCAGCTTAGGCTTGTTTCAGTTATTGTTGTTTTTTTCAGCAGGGATTGTATGAAATCCTACAATGCTGACTGTTTATAATAATTCATAATATACTGTATCAAGCCTGTTAAACTTTATATTTCTGTGCTTTTATGCACGTTAGACCCCTCTCTCCTTAAATATAAATTTTGAGAATTTGCCCTAGTAAAAAAAAAAAAAAAAAAACTGTTATATATTTAAAATAAATTTATTTCATAAGTATAGTTAAAATCTATAAACATATTTACTCACATATCGCTCGAGATTGACTAATATTAAAATTATAATGACATTTTATTTGGAGTACTACTTGTGCACAATCCACATTTCTTATTATTATCAGTTTAGTATGCCAAAAGTACAATTGCAGAATATTTTTATTCAGTACAAGAATATGTAAATGTATTTGTAGTACACTCAGCGAGAAATAAATGTATTTCAAATACATTTCAGTATATTTATTTTTCACTAGGGTTTATGGGGCATATTGAATTAAATAAACAAAATAAATATGCACTAATTAAACAGAATGAATGATTGATCCCTTATTTCACTTGAGTAAATGCATTTTAACTCAAGTACATGATTTGTGTACTTAGCATGCATGAACTTACAGGGATGAGTGTGAGATTTGTGTGCATGTCTGGTCTTGCAGCACCTCATGCCACTCTCTTTCTCATTTCATCTGTCTCTCACTCTTTCTCTCTATTTTTTTCCCCAGTCTCTCTGGGCCTGATCAACAGTAAGCAGTTGAGTAACCAGAAATAAACCCCTCAGCATGCCACATTCTTCACGTCGGATAAATCCATCTCCTCCGTTCCCCACATTTAATCCCCATCATCCTGCTTCATTCTTCCCTCCTCCTGTCCAATCCATCCTGAATGTCTCAAAACAGCAGACGTGTCTAGAGATGTGACTGACATATCTGAACTGTTTATACTGTAAGTCCTACAAATACAGAGAATTATTACCCAAAGACAGCAGATGTTTACGATCAAAGCTAGAAAATATGTAATGATGTTTTGGAAAAGCAGAACAATCCAACGGAACACTGGAGCATCCGGTCCTAGATGGCGCTCATCCGCTTCTCAAACCCAAGACCTTGAAACAGCGCAAGATGTTTGATAGATGTGTAAGACAGACAGTCAGACCGTGTCATATCCTCACAGAGTTGTTATTGTCTCCAGCCTGGTGACGGGGAATTTGAGGACATATCAGAGACAGAGCAGGGCAGAAATGAACAATTACATGTCAGACATAAGAGCCTTTCAAATCACGCTGTTAAAAAATTTCAAAAGGAGGAGAGTGGCCATAAAGTAGCTGACCGCAGAACACTTGTCACATTGCTCAGCAGACATTATGCAAATCTACTTCATCAGGCACTGTGGTCGTGTTGGATCCCTCTCTCTCTTCTGCTCTCCTCCAAGACACAAATGAATGAGGCCATTGAAGAAACTGCCGTTGGCTGTATGACAAAGAGATGTTGTGCACATTTTGTGTTTCTCAGTCACCAATTATCTCATTCTGAAGACCATTAGTAAATGTTATTACCCTAGATTCGGTTTCCATGGGAACAAAACATTGATTGAAATGCCAGAGAACTTTTTGAAGTCGATTATCTTAGGATAAATAGCTATTATTGTCACATTTATAACTAAAAGATGATGTTTTAAGTTTTTTAACTTGGTCATGGGACTGACACCAAGTGTGGTGCTGTCAGTTATGTGTCTTTATTGTCTGACAGATAAAGCAGCCCTTCATGACTTCTTGTGGTGGACTCGCTTCAAAGCATGACGGCAAAGCCTTTAGAACTTGTCAACAAGAGTCTGGAATACTTGGAGTGGGTATGTTTTATGAGTGTGACTTCAGTGCCCTTGCTCTGTCTGTTTGATGGTCAGTACAGTACGGAGGCTCACTGAACAAAAAATGCACACAGAAATTCCTGGTAAATTTCACAATGAATTATATATAGAACAACAAGTAACATTGAATTAAACTTGAAATGTTGAAGTAGTAAGTACATTTGCTCACTCATAAGTAAAGATGCTAATTAAATTGAATGGGCACAATAAATGAACTCAGTTCTGTTCTGCATTTCATTGTGTCTCGACCCTCGACCCGTGCAAGTTAGATTCTGCAGTGTATAATGTAGTAAACGCACTGTTATTTTGGGAATACAAAGGATTAGACAGGATAAATAGGTGTGGGAGAATGAATAGATTATCTTTAACTCTCACATCCATCAAAATGAATTAATCTTTGTACCAGACTGTGAGAAATCTTTTCAATGGTGTAAGAGGTGTACAAGCACCTGAATTTCTGTGTTGTATAATCCTGCTTAAATAGTTTTTCTCTGTCTGATGATAACCTTGGACATGTTTCCCAAAGACTTAAAAGTAGAATGTTAGACACACACAAGCAGTACTTCATCTTAATGACATGTTTCCCGTAAGTGCAATTGTTTAAGTAGCAAATAGAAATGTTCTTGAATGAGAACCAGTGACCAGTTGTAAACCTGTTATTTTCCATTTAAATAGATGCTTTATCAGATGCATTTTGATCATTGAACACTATTTTCATGGAATGAATTTTTTTTTTTACCTACATTAGGTAGATCTTTGGAACACTTCATTTTGTTAGGCCAAGCATGGCATATATCATGACCATTTTCTGTGACAACACTGTACTCTACGAGTAAACTAACAAAATAATTCAAAAGCAGGTGTGTTATATTTTTACTTATTTTATTAACACAAAACAAAACAAATAAAATAAAATAAAAAATTGTACCATAATTGCACATTATCCCCCACTTAATAAAAAGCAAACTGGTTTCCGAAGCAGTCTCAGGAGTGTTAAGATAATCTTGAGCATGATTTGCATTGTTGTCAGGAAACAATAAATCATAACTTTTGTATTCTGAACAAGCAAGTGACAAGAGTGACCACTAAATTTGATCAAATAAAACCGGCAGACAAATTATATTAGCTATCTTATTATTAGCTTTTTTAATTACAATTTTTTTTAAAGATAAGAAATCTTTTTAAAATACCCTTTTCTTTTAACTATGTGGCACTTTTTTGGAATTTATTTATTTACATTCATTTAAATTTAACTGTTATGTTGGTGTCATCATAACTGCTAAAATGCAATAGTCATAAACAAAGCATTATCACGACAATGGGATTTTAGGTGTTTGCATTAAGGCACTTTTTTCTCTAATGCACCACATCTATAATCATCCAGCAGCGTGCGTGTGAAGCACTGTGTTTGGCGTGAGGGTAGAGGAGCACAGAGAAATAAAGGGTATTAGAGTAGCCTCAGGCACGACTGCATCTTTCAAGTGGAGAGGGAGCATATCTGGGCATGTAAGTAGGCTGATGGGGACACGAGTCCTGAGGTGGGATCTTAGAGCGACTTGGCAAGAATCCACATGGCCTGTTTGTGCAGGTGCATCTTAAATTTCCTGGGGGCCCAACTGATGTGAAATGAGCCAAGGGTGAAATAAGGAGCTGTGCATATCCTCATGTGATCATGAACAGGGGTGTGTTACTTCAGGGAAATGGAGGTTAGACTTTACGTAGATGCTCTGCCTCTCTCCATACTCTCTTATCCCAGCTTCTGGTCATGTTTCAGGCATCTTATATCGCAAAGCAAAGTCAGACATCTTCCCAGTGGAGTCCTTTAGAAGAACCACCTGCAGACTTTCTTCTGTTGGGAAATGTGTGGCTGCTTTTATGTCTTTGTAAGTGACATGAGCTTGCCTGGGAGGTAAGGGTCCTTATTGTGATTGCATTCATCTTCTTTTTGGCTATGCGCACATATTGCTCTCTCAGAGACTCTTAAACTCTGTGATGTGGTCTGGCTCCTCTTCCAAAGCTGTTGGACTTCATCTCTGAAGTGCTAAGTGGAACTGTTGACACTTTCCATGCAGCTGTTTTACGTGACTTTTAAGAAAACAGATTTTTCACATCATAAGTATTTTCTAATCAAGCCAAGCCACCCTCTGTGCCAACACTGTACTACCAAAATACTGTTGTTGCAGTCTGCAGCAAATATGTAATTAGTGGAGAACAATAACTTTCTTAAAACTACATTAAAAGCAACAGGATTTCAATCTCTTGTTTACCTGCCTCTTTGTTCTCTATTTTTGTATTTTATTGTATTGCAGTGGTTTTCAAACTCTCACTGAGAAGAGAATCTGTGAGAATTATATTACAATAAATGATTTTACAAACAGTACATTTGGAGTTGTCAGATTAAGTTGTTAGACTAATGTATGTGTAATTTATATTAATTTGATATTATTACTTATTTCTTTTTTTTTTTTTTTTTGGGAAATCATTAGATGAATCATGGTTGTTGTATTCAATTTAAATCCCTTTTTAATACTAAGATCTAATTTAACACAAGGTTAACACACCTAATTACTCTAACAGAAAAATAGACAAAAAGATTTGCTGTCAACTATTTCTTTAATATTCAATGGGGCCCTGTGCATCAATACCTTTGAAACCCACGACATATCCTTCCTTCTTCAGATCCCTAGTTCATTCAACAGTCGAGCTTACTAAATGAAATGGATGAAACTGAATTTGAGATGAGCTTCAGCAGATTTCATTTTCTCAGTATACTTTGCTTCAGACAGCTTAAAGAGAGTAAATGTTGGAACTAGGTGTTATTTTATATGCTTTTACTCAAGATTAATATGGGGAGATCTGTTAGTGGTTAATGTTCTGTTATGTTGGGATTTAAAAGTGTTTCTGTAATGTCTGACTTGCTATTGTGGTAAAGAGTAGAGCCTGTGGTTAGACTGAGGATTGGCTAAGTAACTTTAAGATTATATGCTGCTTTATTTAAAAAGCAATGGCTGTGCGCACATCAGCTCAGTGATAGTTTCTTTGTGAATTACATTAGCACATGCATGTGTTTTTGTGATATTGCTAGTTAGCAGTTAAATGCAAGAGTGTGTGATAACCCCCCCCACCCACCCACCCACCCACCAAACCAATTAAGCACAAACCCCACTGTTTCAGCACTCTGGCCAATGAAATCTTTAGAAATGGTTGCGAGGCAGGAAGAGCACTTTTTTGAGAAATAAAAAATGCAATTTTGAGTTAAAGGGGTCATATGTTGTGATTTCAATTTTTCCTTTCTCTTAGTAGTGTTGTTAGCTCTTGGTGCATGAAGAAGATCTGTAGAGTTGCAAAGACTAAATAAAAAAAATACTCTAAAAAAAGAGATATTCTTCATAAAAGTTAAGACTTTGCCACGACCCCCTAAAAAGGCCCATTCAAACACGCCCCCACATATCTACGTCACTATGTGGAAATATTTGCGTAATGCTGCACAAATGTTCATTCAAAGACAAAGAAGGCGTGGTTCAAGTAACCGCAGTTAGTGTTGAAGCATTTTATTTGTCCTACCAAAAGTAGATGCATTTAGGAATCTATAAGATTACTTACAACAGAACAGCAACACATTTTACAACGCTATCTCACGACCAATTTGTATGTATTTTACGAGGTGGCTTATTTGTACGAATTTGTATGACCTCACTCATACAATTTTGTACAATTTGTCTAAACCCCAGTGATGGTTAGGTTTAGGGGCGGGGTTAGGTGTAGGTCAGTCGTACAAATTCATACGAATTGTGCAACTCGTAAAATACGTGCAATTTGGGAAAAATCGTATGAATTTGTACGAGAGTGGTCATACGAATTCGTACGAATAAGCCACCTCATGAAAAATGTACGAATTGCCGTTGCATTTTATGGATGACAGTTTCGTGAACCTAGGAGAGGAGGTAATTCTGACTTTTGCTACGACAATCTGCTGCTTTTGAATCAGCTACTTTAAGTATGTTTTGTTATTAGTTTAAGTATTTGCTATTGATTGTTCAAATGCGAAGTTTTGCGCGTTGTGTCTCATATGTGTGTGTGTGTGTGTGAGAGAGAGAGACAGGGTCACACAGTGGAGTCAGCTGTCTTAACCGTCAGTAGCTTGTGTAACGCAAACACATATGGGCTTCATCACTGTGTCTGTCACTCCACTCTGTTCCCCTTTCAGGCTTGAACTGATGGTAAAACTAAGGACATTATTAACGGTCTTTACATTTATTTTGAAAGATGAAGCTCGCAATTATGGAAAGGGGCATGACATTTCCGACGAGTACTTGCGGTGTTTGGCCAATCAGAGCAGACTGCGCTTGTCGGAAGGAGGGACTTTGTAGAAATTGATGCGTTTGAGAGAGGCGGAGCATAGAGGATCTACAAAGATGTACAGTATTTAAAAAAATAATGTGTTTTTTTTTTTACATTAAAGCATGACAACATATTCTGACATCATATGACATAAATATTCTGCTTTCAGCAACACAAAGCATTTTAGTGAATTTATCATTTAAATGAATATTTAAACAATACTGTGGACACATACATTTACATTTTTTTAAGGCAAACGATTTCATCAAATGGTTAGAGTTACCTTCACCCGTTGGATTTCATAGTGCAGTAAGAGACACGGTGATGGCTCCTCTCTCTTATTCTTGATTCTCTTCTCTCTAGGCACACAGTGTTCTGTGTCAGAACCTTAATGATGGACGGAGAAGACACAGGCTAACAAGACCCTGTGAAGCACCTAATTGGTAGTTCTGCCATGTAACTACCTGCATCTGAGTCAGCGGCTAGAAAGCCAACACTGAATTCTCATTTTCACAGGTTTAAGTAGGGTGTTCACTGGAGACTTGGCATATCACCAATCAGGAGAAGATGTCCTTCATGTCACATGTAATGTCTGTAATAGTCGTAACCCATTATGCGCTAAAGAAGAAAGGGCAGCAGCATGACATCTATGATGGTTCTTTAGTTTCTGAATCTAATATTTCATCTGCATTAGATTTCTTTCTTCTATGTTACAGAGCCAGAAATTGCTTTGTGAGTAAGTGTTGTGCTTTTCTAATTTCCGCAGATGTCGTGGTAATCATTTTGACTAACCGGCGGAAGGGTGAGATCTTTAAGGCTTAGGCCAAATCCTGCTCATTAATGCACAGAGACAGCCAAACACCTTCCAGACTCGACAGAAACAGAATAAATCTGCACTGACCTCCTCAATCATATCACAGCTAAGAAAGCACATTTACATCTTACCAACACACTGTCTATGGTAAAAAAAAAAATATTTCAAAAAATGTCATTTAAAACAGAGAAATTTACTCAAGATGGTTTTGAAAATCTACAAGATTTTTCAAGTTTCAGTTTAAAATGTTTTATAATTAGATTAAATGTATATATCTGAATATTATAAATATTGTAATGTTTATAAATACTATTTAGCTGACACTTATTTCTAATGCAATTTTAAAAATAAGTTTTTTTTTATAATAATGATAAATAAACTGAACAAAATGTAAATCGAGCATAAATAAAATGGATAGAGCTAGTGTGAGGGTCAAGTTATTATTATTTTTATATAATAATTTAAAGGAAACCAAGTAGAATAGAAAAAGAATAGAGAATGCTAATGTTAGCTGGTCATTGTCTTGTCATAAAAAGTAATAAAATAACTTATTGACACATGGTGAAGATAATATAATATGATATGATATCATTTCATGTTTAAAAATAATAATAATATGTACAATATAATTCTGCATGCAGATTGCACCTCATGATTTTGGTGGACACAAATCAAGAAGTGAGGCAGTTTTGTTAGAATATATGCTTTTTTCTAAGAAATAAAGATTTTGCCAAACTACTTAATAAGGTGTTATTTTCAAGAATTTTGTCCCTTTAATGAAGCTTCTTTGTTGTTGTCGATACAATATCAGGACTATATTACCCTGACTTTTTTTTTTTTTATTAAAAAACAAAAAAATAACTAAATTAATTCTGCTAATCATAAGAGGTGATAGTATGTATGATTTACACACTTAATGCATTATTGAATAGATAGAACAAAACAAACAAGTTTCAGCCATTGGTTCTCAGGCTCATGTAGGATACAATGCTTAAAGTGTGCACCCAAACCAAAAGCGGCAATAACAGCAGATGCACAATGCAGCCAAGGGTGTGTGTGTGTGTGTGTGTGTGTGTGTGTGTGTGTACATGTATCCAATGAAAGGAAAGCAACATCTTAATCTGAGCCCAACAATTTATCACTTAGAGGTGTGAAGCTTTAAGAGCCGAGGACCAGGTTAGTCAGGGACCCTGGAATGTTATTTTCATGGCCACAGCTGATTCTAGAATAGAGTCTGCACGTCATTCTCACCCACCATGCTGCACTCGTATAAGGCTATTGAGTTTGAGTATGACTCACCTTCCAAATGCTTTATTACATTCTCTCTCTCTCCATCACGCTCACTCCGCTTCCATTCACAACACACACTGTGGTGGTATAATGAAAATGCAGAGGGGAGAAAAGAGAGAGAGAATACAAAGATCAGTTCTATACATCATGTTCCACCACACACATCCCAAACTGAAATGAGAATTTGGTGCTTTGGGAAATGTGGTTTATATATCTGATTGAAAGGATACACAGAAGCAAACAGAACATAAATCAGATCTGCGGCTTTTGATGTGAAGCATCAGCAAAATGTGTGAATATTATTGAAACTGTAATCTTTAATAGCTGCAGTGAGACTTGTAATTCTCAGTTCAGTCTGTTTTCTCAGTGCGGAAAAAAAAAGCAACACGATAAAGGATCTTGATTACTGCCTCCTTGTATATTCTGTCTGCACTGCGTTTGAAGCTTGTGGTGTCACTTTCAGTAGAGCCACTTAAATGCTCCCAGGGTTCTCTGGGGCTTTTGACTTCCACAGTCACCATTACTTTCATTGTCCAAAAAAAAAAAAATAAATAAATAAATAAATAAATAATAGCTGAAATGCTATACACTGTAAAAAAAGAAAAGTTGACTTAACTTAAAATTACAAGGTATCTTGCTACACAGCTTTTTTGAGTTTACTCAACTTTTAAATTAATTAATCCACTTAACTCAATTCACCGAGTAAGGTCAAATGGCTCCCAACTTAAGATCTTTTTTTTCAGCTGACTGAAACTTTTGTTATGTAATTTCAACTTTTAATGTTATTTTCACTTGACTTGATAAAGTACGTTCATTTGACTAAAAAAGTGCAGCATCACAAGGTTAAAAAAACTACTACATGCTTGATATTTTGGTCCAGGTTTTATTTCAAACCAGCTGCAACACATTGGCAACTTAGCCAAAAAAAAAAAAAAAAAAAAAAAAAAACACCTTCAAAGTGCTATCTTATTCAACCGGTACTAAAAACTTTAAATTTTCTATGTTTAACATTTTAAATTGTTATCACAAAACATGTTACAAAACGAGCAATATAAGTGCAAGTTAAAGGAGTACGCTGGGCTTTAGCTTATTCACCGTATCCACCACAGTTAGGGTGAGGCTCCTTTGTCTGTTCTGTGTTGGCGCGCTTCATTGCACATGCGCCAATTTCATGGTCGTTACAGTGCGCATGCTCCAACCTCCAACCCAAATTGTATGCTTGTTAACTTGCATTTACAAATTGAATTTACAATCAATTCTAGGTTGATCCAACGATTGTTGAACCAACGTCTTTTCACTAGTTATGCCAACATTTTTGCATTTAATTGTCCAGTTAACTAAAATATAATAATTAGTCTAACTTTTTGTGAGTTGGATTTTTCTAGTATGTCCTGAATAAACTATTTCACATAACAGATGTTAAAATATAATCCACAAGAAAAGAATAATAACTGAGTTTATAAAAAAGGCCCATAAACTGTATATATATATATATATATATATATATATATATATGTGTGTGTGTGTGTGTGTGTGTGTGTGTGTGTGTAATTTCATGTTTATATGCAAATATAATATTAAAAAAATATTTTCTTTTCTTTTTTTTTAGATTTGTAGGATTACGTTTTTCATCGTTTATGTGTAGCTTTCTTTCAATTCTCAAATAAGTATACATTAGTTATATTTTCAGCTTTAGTCAACAATAACCACACTGTATTAAATCTGGAATTTAACGCGATATTGACAAACATTTCCATTCACGCAGATGCATGCTGCCTAGTGCCTACTTTGAAAACAGTTGCCCGTAGGGTGTTACTAAAATGGTCACCAAGTGAAATGACTCACCTTAGAGGGGCTTTGAAAGAGTGTACATAAATACCATTTGTAATCCATAAATATTTGTTCTGAGCTTTGACCAATACTGGTGTGAAATCAAAGATGAAATTACTGTTTAGAAGCCATTCTTGTCTTTAAAAATGTATTGGAAAAGATAAGTATCTGCAGTGTGTCGAAATCTACTGGGAATAAGGGAAAGAGCACGACGTGTGTTTGCTTCAAATGAGAGAGTGTGTGTAGGTGTGCAGGGACTTGCTGACACTCTCATTTCTGCAGTGAGACCTTGCCAAAGCGGAAGCCTGGCTGACGTGCATTTGAAATCTTATTTTCATTTAGTGTGCTAGTAAAGGGCTGGAGAGTTATGAGAAATTATGAATTTGTTATGATTACGCACCTTTGTGTGGGCTCCAAATGACGTTGGCTCGACTACTGACTGTGAATTGAACGGTTCGGAGTCATTTCGAGATGATGAACTCTCTAGTGAACATGTCTCAGTAAACTTAATCCCATTATCTATTCCATGTGATTTCTTTTCACGACAGCATCTGCTTGATTTGAACTTCACATTCCCATTATTTTTATTCAAATTTCTTTTTAACATGTATCAGTCTTTTATTTCTGAATATTTTTTTTTATTCTTTATAAACCTTGTTTCCTTGAGCACAGCCTTTGTTAATTATATCAGTGCTTGTGCATTATTTTAAAAGCAATTTTCCAAACCAAGGGTGTGAAAGGAACATTCTGAAAGATATTGCAGCTCAGTCTTTAAAGTTAAATATTTAAAGACACGTGGATATATGACTGTTGTGCTGTGTAAGTGAATGCCTAGAGAGACAGAGGAAAGTTGGAGATAGCAAACTTTCAGTCTATTGAGGGCACATTTAACAAAAAACGTATTACTTGCTAAGCCTTCTGGAACAGATGAAGAAAAACATATAAAAGAAAGAGAGAGGGAGTGAGATGGAAAAAGCAATGGTGAGAAAGAAATTGGCCCTTTAATAAAATGTCTCTTTTAAGGCCTATTCACACTAAGAACAATAACTCTAAATAAAACTATACCGACGATAATATTAGCATCCGCACCAGGTTGTCTTCGCCAAGTTTTATGTGCAGTTATGTCATCTGTCGAGTTAAGTGCTCAAGCTATTTAAAGCAAGATTCTGATTGGCTACCAAATGATATACTGTATATCCTCAGTCTAGTTATTGGGTTGACTTAGCTATTCTGACAGAATTAGAATGATTATTAAAACTTTTTAGTTCTAGTTATCATCCTTGGTCTGAACAGGCCTTTAGGCTGGTTATATATTGCTCATCTTTTTCCTCTTGCTTTCTCTCATCTACCTCTCACTTTGTCTAGCTGACTCTGTTTCTGTTTCCACAGCCTCCCTGTGTGTCTGTGCAGGTTGGGTGACTCATCTATTGATAGATAGCTGGGGAGCATTGTGAGTGCTGGGGGAGGGGATTGTTTTCAGACTCTCCCAGATCCAAATGTACAGATAAAGATCCAGGGCCTAATTCACTGAAAACAAGGATGTGTTGTCCAGCATGACAGGACAAAAGATGAAGGGATAAAGCGCAAAACAAGCACAGGCTGCACTTAGATACCACATTCTAAACAGACTTGAGTGAAGGGTCATGAGAGATTAAATGGCGTATAAATAGAGGTAGAGATAGAGGTACACAAAGAGATGAGCACTATTCAGTGAAGATGCACTTTTTAGGCAATGTTTAGGTAATATTTTTGCCATTAACAAATGATTAACGATGACTTTTGTATCAATAAACTCCTATTTCACTGCTCATTAATAGTTAGTAAGGATGTTGTTAAATTTAGGGAATTGGGCAGGATTAGGGATGTAGAATATGGACATGAATATGTGCTTTATAAGTACTAATAAACAGTCAATATGCTAATAAGAAACTAGAATTGGTCCCTATACTAAAGTGTTACCCAATTAAGAATAATTTATTAATTGAGAATATTACGAAATAATTTCACAAGAGTTTCTGTAGTTTTAGTAACTTTAGTAACAAAAAGTTTTAAATAAAGGACAAGTCAATTATAATAATAGGTTATTATTTGTTTAACCACCACAGCAGGCTACAATCTTTTCCACTAAATAGGTAATTGTGATTTTTTTTTTTTACTCATTTCAGAATTGTGAGATTAGCAAAATGTATCATGCAATTCTAAGGGGGAAATAAATCTGAATTGTGAGAAAAAAGTTGCAATTAATATTCTGTTGGGGGGGGGGGATCTGAATTGCGAGAGGTAAATTCAAAATTCTGAGAAAAAGTCAAAATTCCAATATGTATACTCACAAATCATGTATTGCAATTTTGACATAAAAACTCAATTTTGAGAAAAAAAGTCAGAACTTTCTATCCAGGATCATGGCCGTGGGAAATAGGGGTGCTGACTGCTGAGGATGCATCATCCCCAGTATACATAAAGTAAGCCCATAAATTACTAAATTACTCACCTTGAACAAATCCACTCAGAGTTATTTAAAAAAAATTGTCTTTGATCTTTCAAGGTGTTTGATGCAACTCAGCGGGAGTTGCACTTCATGGTCCATGAGAAGTTTATTAGAAAGTGCATCCATAAAAAAAAAATTGTCTCACACGACTCCAGGGGGTGAATAAAGTCCCTCTATAGCGAATCAATGCGCTTTTATAAGAAAAAAATCTACATTAAAACGTAATAATCACTTAAATCTAGCTTGTGTTCATAGTTTTTTTAAACAGAAACAATTTTAAGAATAATGCTGCATGTCCACGATTATTCAATGATTAAACAAATTATACAGCGAACAAAGAACATAGGCCTACATGATGAAATAACATCACTGAATTCAGTGTAAGCACTCAAAAAAAAACTAAGCTATAATCAGTAATGTTGTCTGTGCATAATGAATTAATGTCATATTTACAATGCATGTACATCTGCACTTTATTGTTTCTGATGAGAGAATTCGCCAAAGTGCACTGACCAAAATCTTTGTGTATCAGCGATGTTAATATTTACTGAAATCTCCTTAAATAATTAACATTTTTAAGAAATAATTATTGAACTAAAATCAAAAAAGCACAAATATATTGGTTCGCATATAACTCTGTCTTCATTTGTATGTTAATATAAGAGTTTGGGCTGTTTAATATAAGGATTTTGTTAAAAATCCCCCACCATGGCCCCGCCCTGCAACATCAAGCCCCAGCACCCTCCAGACAAAATATGTTCCTGAGACTGACAATATACAGTATAAAAGAAATTCAAATAATCTAGAAATGTGAAACACAAAATAAAATGCATTACAAAAACTGACCAAAGCATGTTAACTCACGAAACTCTACACACATAACATCTTTTAAATCTTGGTAAAGACCAGTTTATACAGTACATATAATCCAAGTATAGCAAAGCAAAATGTCTACACAGTGAACCAATGCTGTGCTGGAATGTTACGGTGAGTTGTTTAGCAACAGACGACCAATAAAAACTGCCTCAGCGCTTATTAAAAATTCATGACCTCTAATACGAAGATGGTAAAATGAACATGGGAATACTGGAACAAGATGGACCATGGGTCTTAATTTTTCAGTAATTGGATAAATACGCTCAGTCCCATTTATTTGCTTTCAAATCAATTGTGGCTGGTTTATGTATTTCAACCAGGCTCATGGCTCCCTCTTCTTTCTCTCCTCATCTACCCCTCCTCCATCTGTTTCACACTCAGTCCCCGAAGGACACATACACATGAATAGAAGGAAATGACATGCATATGAAATCACCAAACCATTCTCACAATATTCACATACAGCTCTACCTGTACAAACACAAGATGTGTGTGTCTGTGTATGTTTCTGTGTGCGCTGCATGTTCATTAAGAGTCAACGGCTGATCCCACTCTCTCTGTCTTTTTCTTTTCTCTGTCTCTCTCTAGCTCAGTGTTATACTCATTGCATGACTCCCGAGCCACCTGAGGCTTGCCAAGCATTAATATGTGGCTTGCATGGCAGTAAGTAAAACGATGATAAGATCATGCAGTCAATACAGATATTTTATAAAAACATTCAAAACGTCTCGGTTACGTACGTAACCCTCGTTCCCTGATGGAGGGAACGGAGACGTTATGTCGACCGACAAATGGGGTCTCACTTGGGAGGCCAATCATCTCTGATTTTAAGAGAAAACGCCAATGAAATTGGCAAGTGGATTAACACACCTGAGCCACTCCCCGTGCCAGCGGGTATAAATAGGGCGACAGGTGCATCCACTCATTAGGTTTTACGCTGAGGAGCCGAGAACGTGTCCCGGCAACAGCGAATGGTTCAAGGTTGTGGCATGGGGACATAACGTCTCCGTTCCCTCCATCAGGGAACGAGGGTTACGTACGTAACCGAGACGTTCCCTATCTGTCGGTCACTACGAGTTATGTCGACCGACAAATGGGGTCCTATGGAAAACGCCATAACCTGAACCTCGTCACAACCCTGAGGCGCTGCAATTGTTGACAAGCCTTGGCGTGCCACAAAAGCTACGCTTAAGGTCGTAACCTTCCCAAAGCCCCAGCGCAAATTCACTGACCTTGGTACCGAAGGGGCCAAAGGGTGAGTACATCGCTGCTGGAGAAGGCCATGCTGCTGTTCCGCCCACATAAAGTAAATGGAAGGGATTTCAACCTTCAGTGAAAGATTGCTTCAAATCTTCCCTATTTGTTCTTTCAGCTGGCAAGACAATGGGGAAGCGAGCCTTTAGGAAAGGTCGCTACGGAGACCACATCCTACCCGTAGGGAGGTGACATGTGGATATACCGATATGGACTGACCCAGGGGGCAGTACTACATATGGAAAGGGTCTCTGAGGCAGGTCCTACCTTGGAGTAGGGATGGAACGGCTGCCAGAAGAGACTGACAGAACGGTCTGTCAAGGGAAGACACGGGTTTGCCAAGAGGGAAACCTTACCGTGGAAGAATACACATATGGGATTACCCGTAGGGAACCCAGCCATATGGACACCTAGCCCAGTACAGGGGCTGACCGAACTCCGGGCATGCTAACGCCAGTACTGGGCCTGGCGACAGACTGCTCCGCCAAGTCTGACACCGAGGGTGCTGGAGGATGCTCGACCAGGGTACGCCAACCGGGGAACTCTACTGGGAGAAGAAGGCGCTCACATCCCCGTGTTAGGGGGAATGGCGCAGCAAGCGAGACACCCAGCCAGCCCTTCCCGCCAATTACCTGTTACCCAACACACGGGAGGAAACTGGCTCTACACGGAGGTTGTAAAACCTCGCAAAGGTGTTAGGTGTCGCCCAGCCCGCAGCTCGACAAATGTCTGCCAGAGAGGCGCCGTGCGCCAACGCATAGGAGGAGGCCACACTCTGTGTGGAGTGGGCCCTCGCCCCCAGGGGGCACGGCTCGCCTTGGGAATGGTAAGCCAAGGCGATGGCGACCACTATCCAGTGGGCCAACCTCTGCTTAGAGACAGCCTTCCCCTTCTGCTGACCTCCAAAGCAGACCAGGAGCTGCTCAGAGCTTCTGAAGCTCTGGGTGCGGTCCACGTATATGCGAAGCGCTCTTACGGGACACAGCAACGACAAGGCTGGATCTGCCTCCTCCAGGGGCAGCGCTTGCAGGTTCACCACCTGGTCTCGGAAGGGAGTGGTGGGAACCTTGGGCACGTATCCAGGCCGGGGTCTCAGGACAACGTGAGAGTAGGCCGGCCCGAACACAAGGCACTCTTCACTTACCGAAAATGCTTGGAGGTCCCCGACCCTCTTGATGGAAGTGAGCGCGATCAGGAGCGCTGTCTTGAGAGACAGGAACTTCAGCTCAACCGAATCCAGCGGCTCAAAGGGACCCCTCTGAAGTCCCGCCAGGGCAATAGAGAGGTCCCAGGAGGGAATCAGGGGTGTCCTAGGAGGATGTAACCTTCTGGCACCCCTCAGGAACCTAACGATCAGGTCATGCCTCCCCAGGGACCGGCCGTCCACTGCATCGTGATGTGCTGCAATGGCAGCCACATACACCTTCAGGGTGGAGGGTGACAGCCCACGCTCCAGCGTACTTTGCAGGAAAGAAAGCATGACTCTGACCGGGCATCTCCGGGGGTCTTCCCGGTGAGAAGAACACCAATTCGTGAACAGACTCCACTTCAGAGCATAGGCCTGCCTCGTAGAAGGGGCTCTAGCCTGAGTGATAGTGTCTACCACCGCTGGGGGCAGATCACTTAGGTCTGCCGCGTCCCGTCTAGAAGCCACACATGGAGGTTCCAGAGATCTGGGCGCGGGTGCCAAATGGTGCCAGGCCCCTGAGAGAGAAGGTCTCTCCTCCGGGGGATGCGCCAGGGAGGGGCTGTCACGAGGAGCATGAGTTCCGAAAACCAGGTCCGGGTGGGCCAGTAAGGCGCAACCAACAGGACCTGTTCCTCGTCCTCCCTGACCTTGCACAGTGTCTGTGCGAGCAGGCTCACTGGGGGAACGCATACTTGCGTAAAGCCAGAGGCCAGCTGTGTGCCAGTGCATCTGTGCCCAGGGGGGCCTGGGACAGGGAATAGTACAGCTGGCAGTGGGAGGACTCGTGGGAAGCAAACAGGTCTACCTGGGCTTCCCCGAATCGACTCCAGATCAGCTGGGCCGTCTGGGGATGGAGTCGCCATTCCCCGGGGAAAGTGAGCTGTCGTGAGAGCACGCTGGCTGCACGATTGAGCTCCCCCGGGATGTGGACAGCACGCAGCGACTTGAGCCACGTCTGACTCCAGAGGAGGAGATGACGGGCGAGTTGAGACATGCGACGTGATCGTAAACCGCCCTGTCGGTTGATGTACGAAACAGCCGCAGTGTTGTCCGTGCGGACCAACACGTGCTTGTCCAGCACTAGCGGACGAAACCGTCGCAAAGCTAGATGCACTGCCAGCAACTCCAGGCAGTTGATGTGCCACAGCAGTCGAGGTCCTGTCCAGGACCCTGAAGCTGCCTGCCCGTTGCATGTCGCGCCCCAGCCCGAGTTGGAGGCATCTGTTGTGACAACAACGTGCCGGGACACTTGTTCTAAGGGCACGCCGGCCCGTAGAAAAGCAAGGTCCGACCAAGGACTGAATAGGCGGCGACACATCAGTGTGATGGTGACACGATGTGTACCGCGGCGCCATGCCCATCTCGGGACTCGGGAGCGTAACTAGTGCTGAAGTGGTCTCATATGAAGCAACCCGAGCGGCGTGACTGCGGCTGCGGATGCCATATGCCCCAGGAGCCTCTGAAAGTGTTTCAGCGGTACCACTATCCTGCCTCTGAAGGAACTCAGGCAGTTCAGCACTGAGTGGGCACGCTCGCTGGTGAGACGTGCCATCATACTCACCGAGTCTAACTCCATACCGAGATAAGAGATTCTCTGCACAGGGGAGAGCTTGCTCTTCTCCCGGTTGACCTGAAGCCCCAACTGACTGAGGTGCCGAAGCACGAAGTCCCTGTGATCGCACAACTCTTCTCGGGACCGGGCCATAATGAGCCAGTCGTCGAGATAGTTGAGGATCCTGATGCCCACTTCCCAAAGTGGGGCAAGGGCGCCCTCCGCGACCTTCGTGAAGACACGGGGGGACAGGGAGAGCCCGAAGGGGAGGACCTTGTACTGCCATGCCTGACCCTCGGAAGCAAAGCGCAGGAACGGTCTGTGACGAGGGAGGATAGAGACATGAAGTACGCGTCTTTCAGGTCGATCGCTGCAAACCAGTCCTGGGGCTGGACGCATTTGATAACGCGTTTCTGCGTCAACATCCTGAACGGGAGCTTGTGTAGGGCCCGATTCAAGACTCGCAGAACCAGGATAGGTCGAAGGCCACCGCTTTTCTTGGGCACGATGAAGTAAGGGCAGTAAAGCCCCGTCCTCATCTCGGCTGGAGGGACCGGCTCGATTGCATCCTTCGCCAGGAGGACAGCAATCTCCTCGTGCAAGACAGGGGCGTCCTGGACTGCCACCGAAGTCTCGAGCATGCCATTGAACTTGGGGGGGTCGCCGGGTGAACTGAATCGCATAGCCGAGTCGAACCGTCCGGATGAGCCAGCGTGACGGGTTGGGCAGCGCAAGCCACGCTCCCAGATACCGACAAGTGGCACCAAAGGGACAGTCGACATACCCGCAGTGGTGCAGCGATGGGGAGTCGTGCCGGAAGGCCCAGAAGGCACTGCGTCCTGGGTCATCGCAACCACACTCCCCGTGTTCCCGGAGGAACTGGCCAGAGACGCGTGGAGAGGCGTTGCGTCTCCGAACCGCGACCTCTTGGCCGCTGGCGAAAGGGGGCGTCGTGGGTGAGAATGAGGAAGCTGTGCGTCGCTCATTGTCAGCCCACAAGCCTTGCAACTCGGAGGAAGGAGAAATTGCTCTTCCAATGAAAATGTGGGTGCCACTGGCCGTTCGACCAGCGGCGGAACAGAACCAGAAGATTCTCCACCCGGCCCTCCTCCGGGGGAGGGAGTGGCGCTCTCTCCGCCATCTCCTGAAGAGCAGTTCTCCGCATCTCCGAGTTGCCCGTGTCAGGGCCGCTTAGTCGACTTCCTCGAGGACTTTGCAGCCGGGAGTGACACGGGGGGCGCCGCTCTCCTGCGCGGGGCTCGACGCGCCGGCCTCGAAGAACTCTCAGCACGGGGCGGAGCTGGTGTGGAGGACGCAGGGGGGCGCCCTCGGCGACGAGCAGGCTGAGGCACTGCCTGCGACGGAATGGTGGCAACCAGAGGATCACGTCGTGGCAAGATGTGCTGTATGGCCTCAGTCTGCTGTTGTTCTGTCAGGAACTACTGGGCACAGCCCCTGACAGCGTCGCCACACAGGACGGCCTGGGACATGGGAGCATCGAGAAAATGCACTTTGTCAATGTCTCTCATACAGACCAGGCTGAACCTGAAACGGCACTACTGGACCACCAGAGTGGACATCGCTTACCCGAGGGACTGCGTTGTGACTTCCGTCACCCAGAAGGGGGAGGTCAGTCGCCATTCGCAGCTCCTGCATCAACCTCGGGTTGGTCCTACCCTCGTGCATTTGTTAAAGCCTTGGCTTGTTGGGTTTGCAGGATAGCCATGGCATGCAAAGCAGAGACAGCTTGGCCCGCAGCACTGTAAGCCTTGGTAGCGAGCGCGGCCGACAGCTTACAGGCCTTGGGTGAGGGGCGCGGACTATCCCTCCCAGTGGCGGCGTTTTGCGGACACAAGTGCACCGCAATCGCACTCTCCTGCTGGGGAATGTCAACACACCCCTAGCTGCCTCGCCATCGAGGGTAGTGAGGACGGAGGAACGAAATGAGCTGCTTCCGGCCGTAAAAGGGGCCATCCACGACTACATCACTTCCCCATGCACATCCGGGAAGAAAGGAACCAGAGTAAAACGCGGTTGTGAGTCGCGCTCCACACCGAGAACCAATCAAACAGCCATGAGCACTCAGGGCTGGCGGTGCATTCACCTCCATCCTGATGCTCACAGCTGCCCGGGCAAGCACGGCTGTCGACTCTGCGTCCAATTCGGCAGTGGCGACAACACCCGAGGGGGGCAGCCCCACCGAACCTTCATCCACAGAGGTCGATAACCCATCCCCCGATGCTGCAATCGACATCTGATCTCCGGCGGCAAACTGAATGACCCGCTGGGACTGCCATAAGACAGCCCAGCAAAATCACCCAGCAGCTGCACAGGACAAACACTGCGGAAGGGGTAAGAGGTCCGTGGGGCGTGGCCCGGCGGAGAAGCTCTCACGGTCACCTTCAAATCTCCCAGAGCACTAGCCGGCGGTCCTCTGCTCGAGACAGAGAAACCAGAACGGGTAGTGACAGAGGGGTCTGCTCCCTTCCCTTTAAGAAAGGGGAGATGCGATCACAGCGTTGCCATGGTCACACACGCAGTGCGTGCATGAACCATCCACGAACGCGCCTTCAGCGTGCTGAATGCCCAGACACGGAAGAGAGCGAACGTGGCCGTTGTCAGAGAACAGGAAACGACCGCATCCAGAAGGACGCGGACGAAACGGCGTCTTGAAAAAGACGCGAATCGTCCGCGATTTGCTCTTTTAGGAAATCTGCTCTCTTAGTTGAAGCGCCCAGGGGAATCGCTGAAAGGGACACCGCTGTTTGCGCCGTACCGCCAACCAGAACAGCTTCCCGACACAGCAGACGAATGGCTTTGTGGAGTATAACGGCTTTCATACAACCACTCGGCTCCGAAGCAAAAATCTAATGAGTGGATGCACCTGTCGCCCTATTTATACCCGCTGGCACGGGGAGTGGCTCAGGTGTGTTAATCCACTTGCCAATTTCATTGGCGTTTTCTCTTAAAATCAGAGATGATTGGCCTCCCAAGTGAGACCCCATTTGTCGGTCGACATAACTCGTAGTGACCGACAGATAGGGAACAAGCTACAACATAACCCATTAAAAAACTCACACCGTGTCTACACCGGACGTGAGCGGCACGACAAGACGTGACACAAGACAATAGAGACCATTTAAATCAGTGATGTTCTGTCTCCACTGGATGCGGCACAGCACGATGCATGTGACACAAACTGGTGCCTCGTTCTATTTATGAAGAACTGTACTGACACAATGTTCAAACAGGGCCGTAGCTGGGGTTTGCAGGACCCCAATGCAGGTTGTACTAGTGGGTCCTGTTTGAAAGTGTTCAATTTATATGTTCCTTCTATTTATTTATTTGTGCTATTTACTCAATGTTTACATTTTTTTCAAGTTTGTAAGTGTCCAGGTACATAAATCAAATAATCAAATGTAAAATAGCACTGCATCTTCAATGTAGAAATTAAATATACAATCAAACCAAAACTTATTCAGACACCTTCAACATTTTTCACATGATCACATTTTGTTTACAATAGTTTTGAAAAGGAACTTGAACTTGATAGGAAGGTATGTAATGGATTCCAATCTATCAAAAATTCTGACATGTTAGTATGACAATATTTACACAACTATCGATACTTTGTTGACCAGTTACCAAGCAATGCTTAATTTTGAAAAAAAAAAAAAAAGAGGAAAATGTCAAATTATATCTGGTGTCTGAATAATTTTTGGTTTGACTGTGGATTCTTGTTAAAACTACAAAGTAATTCAGTCAAGAGCATTGAGTGATTTCTTTCTTTCATTTCCTTGGATTAACATTACAGCTGCTAGTAAATTAGGCATGGTCACTTTAAGAGACAATGCATCCATAATAATGATACATGTCTGATTTCTTTCCCCACTGTTTACTTTCACTTAAGACATAACCAAAAGTTTCTTCGAGGATACTCTCCAAGACGGATATTTTGAAATAATTTTAGATGTATTTGTTGGTACAAGAGCAAGAAGAGGCACATTCAGTGTTCAAGCACTTTGAGACGCGTCTACTTGGCTGCCGAATTTGGCTCTTTTACATATTTTTCTGTTTACATGACGTGAAAGAGAGCTTGGTTCAGTATTGCTGTCCGTGAGATGGCTCTCTGTGTGCGCACCGAACACAGTGCACGAGTAACCAGCTACTCAGTTGAGTTTTTCCACGTCTTGTGTTTGAATGCTTTAAAACTCTTTTGAATGTTTAAATGGCAAGGCTTAAAAACACGTGCAAATGATAATCTTTTCCCCTCAGCCGTGGACCCCTACAGTCGTCACCACCCTTCACCCCACTAGCGAAACCCCTGTGTTCAAATGATTTGCAGTGGTTGCTTTGTCGCATCCAGTTTAGCAAAAAAAAAATTGAACTTTTGATAATTTGCGGTAAAAGTGGCTCACTGTTTGACTTTGTCCTATTAGTGCGGCTCTCATGAAAAAAATAAAAATAAATAGTGAAGACCACTGCTCTAGCACTATGTCTCTTTCTGTCTTTCTTTTCCCACACCTGTGGCCTGTGCGTCATCCTACTAATTCCAGTTTCAAGGTCAGCACTGTGCAGCTCTGAGCTGATCCCATTGGCTCTGTGAGTCCACACTGTGACGCCACCACACATCCACAGATTCATTAAAACAGCACATCCGTCTGTACTTTTTCCACTCAAACAGCTCTCTTTTCCCCCTCCATTCTCAAAAAGAGTGACTTGACATCTAATTCTACATCCATCCTCAGCTACGTGAGTCTAATTTCAACACGTATCATTTTATCATACCTTATGTATGCTTGTTTTCTCTATGTTTGTTTATCCTTTTCTATGTTGCATACCTTTAAAACATATCAAAATTTCTCATTTGTCATGTCTGCTATTCAATACGCCTTATTAATTATTAATCTAGCGGTTCGCCACACGGGAGACCATTACCAAATTAACCGTACCCTGGCAATATGCTTGCCTGCTCATTTTTACTGCAAAGAGATGGAGAGAGAGAAAGAGAGATAAAAACAGGATAACACCGAGTTAAGACAGAGCCTCTTATCCTATAATCATATTTAAAAATTGTTTAAAATGTATCATATCATGCTGTCAAATGATTAATCATGATTAATCGTATCCAAAATAAGTTGTTTACATAATATATGTGTGTGTACTGTGTATATTTATTTTATATAAATACACATACATGCATGTATGTATTAAAAAAAATATGTTAAGTTTATACATTTAAAATATTTGTATATAATATCAGTATAAATATAGGCCTATACATGGAAATACAAAAAAATATTTATACTATATTTGTGTGTGTGTGTGTGTGTGTGTATATATATATATATACACACACACACACACACACATATATATATATATATATATATATATATATATATATATATATATATATATATATATATATATATAGCTATTAATTTTACACACTATACAAATTAATAACGAAATTAATAACATGATGGTCACAAAAATAGATCAAATATTCATTAAATAATACATAAAGCAAGAAATGGTTTTGCTTAAATATAAAAAACTGAATCTGGCATCTGATATTTTTTTCTAATTTTGGTCAGAAAAGCATCAATTTCTTACAATTAGCAGTCTGTCTTTTATCTGTTTACATCTATGGCTCCTAGTGCTTTTTTTTTTCTCTGCAGTCATTTGTCAATCTTGCCACTGGTTGTGACTTTTCTGAAGATTAAAGTTGCATCAGTTGTTCATACAGTATTTTTGCCATTGTGAAGCTGAACAACCTGCCCTCCATCTTCTGTGATTCAGGCAATGCTACTTTCTCTTGGAGGTCTTTCAGTATCTTGCAGTTGCTGTGATACCAGTCTTGAAAGTTTGTCAAAATGTCGGTGGTAAAACTGTCAATAACACATCAGTCATAAGGCTCTGGTTTACTTGGATGCCTGTTTAGGAACAAACACCAAATGTTTTTTTTATGCTGGAGAGCCTATTGTTCTAACTTCTGGTTAGAACAATGTTTAGGTCGCCTGTAGAAATACAATATTGAGGCTATAGCTGCAAGAACTTTTTGGATTGTAAAGATAATTTTAAGATATATTTTCTTTTATTTTGATCCTTAAGAACTCCAGGACTTGCCAGACAAGTCAAACTGAACCCAGCTTCATTCAGTGGACAGGGAAACATTGTCACACTCAGCTGATGTTGACACGACCTGTATAAGTCAACTAAAAATCCTTTTTAATGTACCAGCAGTAGTATCAATTTTATTCCACAATGAAGAGACTTCAAGATTATTGGCTTCCACAACCCTTCCTCTTCAGGTTAACTGGGAAATCTGACCTGATAAAGCACAAGTCTGTCTGAGTGCTTATAGCTGCTTGATGTAAAAGAGGATTTCTGGTTGAAAACACTTTCAGATACAACAAAAACAAATACAGAATGTTCTGCAACTGAAAATCAATTGCCTTTGTCCATCTTTACAGATCCTACAAAACCTCTGAAAGGCAGGAAACTAATAAGAAAACAATACAGAAAAAAAGAATTAAAGATTGCATTTGAGTTCTTTTTTTCTCCTAAATTGACTTTTTTATTGCCTTTCTTCCTTCCGTCTTATTGCTTTGGCATGCTTTTTCAAACTTCTGATATGCTAAGCTAAGACTTACAGAACGTATTACATATCCATCATGCTGATGCAACATTTTCACTTGTATCTTGGAAAAACATTTCCCCTCTTTATTTCTTTTAGAAGAGCAGTTTGTTCAGCTAAATACAAACACATATGACATGTCAGATATTTCTGGGCCTATATAGTGCCTCCTTCACCAGGACTTTACTCATTGAGACCCTCTTGAAACCCTGCTCTTCCTTCATCCTGTTCCTCTTGACCCTGGTTCTCATCTGTGACCAACCATTCAAACTCTTCTGATTTTTCGTATTTATTTATTTGGCTCAAAATATGAAGGATGAACGAAATAGCTTTTATGCAAATTCTGCTTTGAATAAGTTGATTAGCCGATGATTAATTGGTCACAATGATCACAATGCTGAATATGACAAAGGTTTTATCATTGATGCTGGATTTATGAGTCATTGACTGATTTGCTAATAGCACATCCTTGATCATAACAGTCAGATTGAGTACCCCCCCCCCCCCCCAAACTGAACAAGTGTCACTCTAAACTCAAAGACTTAACAGACTGTGCAACACACAAAATACTACATCATCTTCTCAAGACAGAGAAATGAGATGAGATGAAGAAAACATTCATTTGAGATAATCGTGTTTATGAATAAATGGAAGACAAAAGACACAAAATGCTTCTGGTTCAGTTTACATTAAATATTTAAATGAGCTAATGCAAGTCCACAGTGCTTGAATATTTTGCATAAATCATTTGAACTATATGCATTCCATTTACATTTGTAAAACAGAGGTCTGCTTAATGCATTTTTGTTGCTCTGTTTTTGTTGCCATTAACTAGGATGCCCATACAGTACAACCTCCTAGCTGGAATTTGTAAATTGCCTAAAATATCGGTGTTTAGCCTTTGCTTAGGCTACTACTGAAGTGCTCTCTACAGAACACATACACTTAATAAAATAAAGGTTCTTTACTAACAGTAATGGTTCTCTGGAAGAACCTTTAACAGCCATTCCATGGAAACTTTCCATTGCTCAAAAGGTTCTTTACATTGGAAATCATTACCAGTGCCTGGATCAAACTACTTTTCAGTCCTTAAAAAATAATAAGAAAAAACATTAGGAAAACAAAGCCAAAACCTGGACATTTTAGACAATCCATAAATCCCAGCCATGCAGGACATGTGCAGGGAAAAGAGGACTTATGATAAACACACAGTACATTTACTGAAACTGAAATTAAAGTGTTATTTTATGTGATTTTGAGCAAAATGAAAAAAAGGTTTTTAATATTCTGTTATGCTGAGATTTAAACAAAGAGTAGAGATTGTGTTTAGGTTGACAATGACTGTATACAACATCCTACAGTATAGTATGTATGCTGTTGCCAGCTAGAACCAAATAAGATTAGTTTGAGTTGTTTTGAAGTGTCTTATTTTACTTTCTACTTTTAAATTTCTCCTCTCTTTCTCATACACACTCACATATTAGGCCATTGTATAAACGGTCTAGCTAAAACTCTTTAATCAGTCTAATGAACTAATGTCAGTTAAAGTAAGGATGATTTAACTTGTTAAAGACACACTACAAATTAGTTTGAATTAAAGCAGTGATTCAACCACTGAATGGAAACCTTTCCACGCTTCTTACAGAAATAGAAAAAACAAGTACACATATGACAAACAAGCAAACACAATGAACAAACAGCACAACACTGACTAAAGCATTGTAAGCCTGGCCAAGCTGCTGTCACCAGCTGTCTCTGTGCTCACTGTTGCAATTAATTATGGAAGCAGTACTCTCCCTCCTAAGAAGGTCCATATTAACAGTGTCATTTATTCAGGGTGTAATTATTCAGTACATATTTGCTTAATTTTTTCATGCTCAGAGCTACACCATGACAAATGAGGGTGTAAATTGCAACGAGTTGCATTTCATTCCTGTCAGACAGGAACTGTTTCTCTTGTTTAGCCATATTGTGGACTACTCTGTGTGTGCGCAAAGATCTGACTATACTTTTGACAGCCAGATGTTGAAAATGTCCACTGAAATATAGTGAATCCTGTCAGAACCTGACATTTGAAGTGCACCTCGCTATTTCAAAGGCTCATACATAAGTTTTGCTTCAACTCATTTGATATCTAAGGGTCTGTCTAAGCGTTAGATTTAAGTTAGGGGTATAATATGGCTATTTGGAGGACTGAGGGGTTTTCTGGGCAAAGGTTTCGATGCATCTTCGACCTCAGGCTGAACTGCAATCTCACAGCCTGCCACTAGTTGGCACTGTGAGACTAAGAATTAAAGGCTGTTACGTTAGTGAGTGTGTGTGGGTGTGCTTGAGTAAATGTGAGTGCATTCATTTCAATGTGTGTGCATGTAGGAGTGTATGTGTGAATTTGAGAGCATATTATGTGTACTTGTCACTGCAATATTGTGTTTGTGTATGTTTGTCTTTGTGCTGTCAGGAAATGAACGTCTATGCTGACGTTTTAGCCCATTACAAGTGTACAAAGCTATCCGTAGGACTAACATTAGAGACACATAATCAATAGATATTAGACACAACCCCCGGCACCCACCCCAACCATTCAACAAACTGGCCGGTATTGTCTGAGAACCTTAACCCATGTTAGCCTCATTACTGCATTAACGAGATAAGATTAAGCCACTTGGAGAGATATTGATTTGACCAAATTAAAGGCAAAGATAGTCCCTGACCCTAAACAAGGAAATTATGCTTGTTAACTGGCAAGTGCAAATGACCAGTGTACGTTCATGTGTATATATGTTTGTGTGTAAATGAGAGACAAATCATTCTGTGGCACTCAGAGATAAGAGAACCTTTACATAAAACAATTAGCAGAGGGTAATGCAAACTACAGTGCTAAGAGAAAGTCCAGCGATAAGATCAGAACCATATCGACCTGCTCTGAGATCGCTTACACTGATTATTCACTGAGACACAAGACCGTTTTCTGATACTTTGATGATTCTTTCAAAGCTCTGTCTGGGATCCTTGTACAGCACATCTGATATGTTAATAGAATCCCATAGTTTTGATTTCTAAACAGATGTTGCCTTGTATTTCCACAGTTCAAGTAAAATGTCAAGGTGTCACGTGGATGAGGTCAAGAGAACGATTTCCATTTCACGACGTCACCTGCAGTCTAAGACGCGTCATACATCATGCATCATGCATCACTTCCTAGCAACATCTGGTAGCTATGGCAGCAAGGCCAAAGGCACTCAAGTTGATTCCATTCTAGGAACACTTTGGAGGCTCTAAATGAAATCCCAGTTCTGTGAGAGTACTTTAAAACAGCTCAGCATCAAAGAGCCAATGATAAAGCCAATAATACAGCAGCGTCGGCACCAGAACATTGGTGATATTGTAATAATTTGGTTTGTGAGGCCACTCAGGCCACAGAATTACCGTAAGACTCTAATTAACGTGGAATGGGAGGGAACCAGATGACAAGAGGCCTCACCCGTGATTGAATTCAGATCTAATGTGGACCATTTTCTGATTGACAGAATTTATTTCTCTCCGTATTATTATATCCACCTCCTGGAATGTCTGCCAAGATCCAAATGTAAAAGTGAGCAACGTTTCCCTAGACGCAGCTTTTCAGCAGCTGTCAATCATCCTTAATGCCCTTCTCTAAAAGAGGACACAGACACTGGAAGTCAAAGTCAGACACAGGGATGATGGCTGATGTTTTGAAAGCTGCAAGACGAGTTTTCAACCTCAGTTGGTCTGTATGTGTGCTATATGAACAGAAAAAAAAATAGAGAGAGATTATAGTGAGTATATATTGAATGTAGATGTATCTCCATAACTGAGACCGATATGATACATATCTCGATGGATAGCCAAAAATATGATACATTAAAGATATGAAGCAGCTACCAATGTGGAGCGATTCACTCCTATTCCAATGCAGTGCGATCTGACTTCGATTCGATTTAACACAATGTGATTCAATGCAATATGATCCAAAGAAGAAAGAAAAAATATATTTTATAAAAATATATATATATATATATATATATATATATATATATAATAATAATATATTATTAATATTATTTATATATTTTTTTTGTCTGATGGAAATATGTTAGAAACTATGCATTGATAACTTTTATGCCAATGTGAATCAGTGAATCTTGCCATCCCTAATATGTATAGTAAAGTCAATTTTTATTATTATTGCAAACCATACCAAATAACTGCTTTTTACTCAGATGATGAATAGCAGCTCTAAAAGTTTTGTATTAATATGTTCAAATTTATAAATATACATTGTAAAATGATTTTACAAGTAATTTCTTACATTAAAAATATTCATAATTTTATTATGAAATCAGTGTAGGTTATGACATTTTTTGTACTAATGTACCAAATTACAGTTATAATAGTATATTATGTGCCATATTGTACCAGAGTGCGGCATAATAGTGTAAAAAGATTTGTTTTGTTTGAATCTTGTTTGTTGGTCTTTTATAAACAATTAAGGGGTTGAGGTTGTATTTTCATTATTGATATAAAAGTGGGAATTTTATTTATATATCTTAATTTTATTTATTACTATTATTTACATGCTGCACTGACAAGAAAATCCTTGTTGAATTTTTTACTGAAATGATGTTTAAACAAGTACAGTACTATACAGCACTTTAGAAGGGAAAAATGGGACACTGTACATGGCAAACAATGGCCATTAACTCCCTCGCAATTTGGCGGTCGAATGCCTCATTTCATCTGTCCTCTCAGTCCAAAACCCCATCCATTATCTTTACAATACTGACCATAAATAAGTGATTCTTGTCCTTGTAACAATATGGCCTAGTCTTGCCCACTGGGGTTTGGCCTTCTGTGTTGAGCCCCATTATGGACTGATGGCAGTGTTTTATTCCCCAGGTATTTAAGTTGTTCCATTCCACTTCTTTCATTAGGATCCTACAGAGGGCAATGCAAAGACATTAGTAACCACATTTCAAACCCACATGTCTGTCTGCAGAAACCATCCTGTAGTGTTTAAACATAGCTGAAGAGTTTGGCCTGAGTTATGGGATGCTATGTTTCTCAGGGTGCTGTCTTGTCACAGCTGTTTTTCACGGTTTTCACCGCCTCTTTTGCTGGAATGCATATAAACAGTGATGTGACACTGTAGAACACCATCTGTCTCATCTGTTTCCAATCTTGGGTCCCAGACTTTGTCAACAAAGTCCTTGGAATTCTAGCTGTGATGGATTTGATTGTACCATTGCTGCTGAAATGCACCATGTACAGTTTATTATAACGGCCATCGACCAAAAAAAGGGTTCCTCCATGTGTATTTAAGAGAGTCCATAAAGGCAAGCAGTGGCTTCCTGAGGATAAAAGTGGTAATGTACTGTTCAGACAATGGATTTGGATTCATGCCTCTGCTGTGGTAGAATTATTTTATTTTTTTGTATTTTTTTTGGCTTTTTCAGTTCTGCTAGTTTGTAGCTACTCTATCTTGTGGCTGTTTAGCACTGCTGTGTATCTGTTAGTCATCAGGCTGCTGGTTCCTTCTTCTGTTAAATGGCTGGAAAAATATGTGTAAGTTAGAAAAAAACAAGTCTTGAGTAGAATTGACATACTCATGTTCATACTCAGGAAATCGATGCAGATTCTGCATTTAAATGGGTGATATATTTCATGTCCATTATTGTTAACGATTTAACATGGTCCTGGAATGATTCATTCATGTTTTTTTTTTCTGTGTGAGTAGTAGTCCTGAGACTGCATTATTTGAAGATTTTTTTTTCTCTTTCCCACAGTGGTAATCCCATCCTTGTACTGACAAGGATCAAACCAGCTCATCTTCAGTTATTAACCAGTCAAGAGCCACAGGGCAACAGGCTGCTGATATGACACATTGCCTTTTTCCATGTTTTGATCTGTGACCACAGAGGAAATCTCAGGCTTTGATATCTTAATTTGAAGTCATCATGATTCAGTCCTCAAGCTCTTCAAAGACAACTTTTCTATTTATTCACACAAAACCCTGTTTCTCTAAATGACTACCTATTTATACTTCAGGCCACATAGCCAACTGCTTGGGAGTTGGTAAAAAGCAAGGGAGTTAGTATAGGCTAGTTGAACCTCACAGTACAACATAAGTCTCATATTGATCAGTTGTGTCTGTGTTTCCTAACTCTCTCTCTTGCAAATCTAGATTTTTCTCTTTCCGTGCCCAAATACTAGTACTGACTTCCCAAACACTGTGAGAACTAATCTATAGACTACAGTAGTAAATATAAACTATCAGCTATTTCCTGTTCGCCATCAGCACTATGCTATTTTTCACTTTAGCAAGAACCTACATCTACTCATTAAGTATCATTTAGTATTAATTATATCTCTAAAGCTCATTTAATCTGAATCACCTCAACACACAATTTAAATAAACACAAATCACACTTAGAAATCTAGTAAACTCTGCATGAGAATTTAGCTAAAAACAATTAGAGAAGCACATTAATGAAACAATATTTTTCTGGTGCTTACCCAAGTGAAAATTATTTTCTGTTGATGAACAAGAAAGAGCATTTTGCACACCTAATACACACGACTGTTCAAATGTTTGAGGTCAGTAAGAGTTTAAAAAGAAATTCAAGATTAACAAGGACGCATTCAATTGATAAAAAATGACAGTACAGATATTTATAATGTTACAAAAGATTGCTATTTCAAAATATTATTCTTTTTTCATCAAAGAACTCTGAAAAAATATGAAGCGCAACTGTTTTAAAAATCAATATAAGAAATCAAGACAACTTTGGTATTACAGGAATAAATTACGCTTGAAAATGTATTAAAACAAGATATCTTAAATTGTAATAATATTTCACAATATTACTGCTTTTACTAGATTTGTGATCAAACAAACACAAAAAATCTTTCCAAACGAACCCCAAACTCTTTAATGGCACTGTAACATTTACATTTACTTTTTTTTTAGATTGGGGCAAATTGATTTCCAACAAAAATCACATGAGTGCACATCACATCATTGCTAATAACAAACTCATAAGCAGGAACGTCTTAGGACTTGATGGCAGCAGCATCCTAGCACTGATACTGATGTGCATTTCTGTACTTAATTCAGCAGTGATTTTACCAGTAACACTTTAGAATACTGTTCCAGCATTAATGAGTAACTACACAAGTAACACAATATAAGCACTCTAGTGACTACTAACATGTATCAACAAACACTGATTGATGAATTAGCAGGTAATAGTGATTAGTTGAATATGGTAGTTCACTATTAGCTAATCAGTAACTACTATTTTTTCATACCTCCCCAAAAACTATTAAAGGGGGGAGTGAAATGCTATTTCATTCATACTGAGTTTTTTACACTGTTAAAGAGTTGGATTCCCATGCTAAACATGGACAAAGTTTCAAAAAATTAAGTTGTACGTTCCAAAAATACTCCTTCCGGTTTGTCACAAGTTTCGGAAAGTTTTTTTCGAGTATGGCTCTGTGTGACGTTAGATGGAGCGGAATTTCCTTATATGGGTCCTGAGGGCACTTCTACCGGAAGAGCGCACGCTCCCGTATAGCAGAGCACTGAGAGCACAACAGACTTCACTGATCAGAGCGATTCACAGATCAGAGCGAGAGCGTCGCGAAATGTCACAAAAGGAGTGTGTTTTTGGTTGCCAGGGCAAGACAACCCTGCACAGATTACCAAAAAAAAAAAAACAGCATTAAGGGACCAGTGGATGGAGTTTATTTTTACAGAGCCTCAACGGAGTTTTGCAAGTGTTTGTGTTTGTGTTTGTTCCCCTGCATTTCGAAGATGCTTGTTTTACAAACAAGGCCCAGTTTGACGCCGGATTTTCACATCATTTATTTCTTAAGAATAATGCAGTCCCAACGAAAAAGGGTCACGATCGTGTGTTGGAACCGCATGCGATGAGTAAAACTGCTTAAAATATCTCTGTGTTGTTTACTTAGCTATCGGCGCGTAAGCACATCAAGTAAACAACATGCGATGTTGACATCAAACTGCACTTTCCACATGTACAGCTTAAAAAAAAAAAAAAAAAAAAAAAAAAAAAAGACGACAAAGTGGAACTTAGTCATTTTCCAAAACCGCTAAGCAAATATATACAGTTTCAATACATACCACATAGAGAAGTTGTTGCTGATGCTGCTCTTGTTAAATTTCAGCCTCTGGATCTGATTCTGGATCATAAATATACGCTGAATCTGACTGTAAGCCATGGTTTGTTTTGGTTGGTTTTGTCCTCACGGTATTGTCACAGCATCGCTCTCAACGCAAAAGCCTACTGGCGCTCGTGATTCTTTAGCTCCGCCCACACGTCACGCCTCCAGCCGGTCGTGTTTTTCTGGGAAAAATCGGTACAGACTATCTTTCTCTTATGAATATAATAAAACTAAAGACTTTTTGGAGTTATGAAGGATGCAGTACTACTCTATAGGTACTCAAGATTAACAGGATATTGAGTGAAAACGAGCATTTCACCCCCCCTTTAAGAACTACTGTGTGCAGATTTATACACTCTTAAATATAAAGGTGCTTCACATTCCAAATTCACCAGGCAGCTCAGATCATCCTGTTATTGTATGATTGCACATATATATGAGGATAAAACATCTCTCAGTAAATCATCTTTAAGCCTAATTTATGAACATTGCATTCCTCCTGCAGGAATTTTTCAAAACACTACCACATATTCAGATCATTTTTACTTGACTGAATCATCTGATTGTATATGTATGTATGTATTAATGTGCTGGTAAAGACGTCTGTGTTGATGTAGTGTTTCTGTCTAAACAGTATGTCCCATGTCTGTTTCGCTGCCCTCGAGGCAAAGGAGCTTCTGCTGTGTGTGGTGTAGGTCTACTGTGTACTAAAGAGGCTCTCATAAAATCCTCATTTGTCTCTCTGTAACCAGCATCAGCCTAAGAGAGCTTTCATTACCCTTCCTTCTCTCTGCCTCATCTGTCAATCTTATGTGTAATGGAGCTTGAAGGGGAGAGAATGGAGCACAGAAAGAAAGGGAGCGCATGTGGTGATTAATGTTCTTTAAGGCATTACCATAGTTAAAGAGATCAGCCTTTGGCTCTTATCCTGAAACTAATTAAGTCCTCTCTCAGACATAGACCAAACCGTGTGGACCTACCTGAACCACTACAGATGTAAATAAAGGCAGTCATCAATCATTTACTTTATGTATCTGGGACTTTTCACTGTTTTTATCACTCAGTCTGTGTATTAGTCACAGGAATTAAGCTGCAGACTCTTTCAGCAGGTTGCACGAATGAATGAATGAATGAATGAATGAGTAAAGTGATCGAAAGAAGTCATTCATTCAAATAATTTGTTCAAAAATGCATATACATTTAAGGATGTCTTTATAAATGAATTGAATTGAATCTTTCGCTCAGCAAATTGCCCCGCCCACTCACCTTGTCCCAAGATGTTTTTGATCAATTTTGGACAAAGAAAGACCACCTCTCATCGAGGAGCATTCTATTCTAATATTTTGAAATCCAAATATAGATTTTGTATTTAGAGATTATAATAAACTTATTTTGATGTTTCCATTTGTATTGGTTTTTACAGAATTAGATGTTTTGTTGCGGTTAAACAAAGTAATTAATGTATACAGAAAGTTTTATAACGGTTGCTTATGGTGTTTACTTCCTTGTTAATTATATTTTTATTCAATATTTATTTATTTGTCATCTAAAGTATACATGTTTATTTTACACATTTATTTTTTAAATCCATTGTAAAATGATTGAAAATTTCTTAAATATTAATAATTAAGTAAATTATTGACTGTCAAATAAAAAATAAAAAATAAATGTTGGCCAACCATAACTGGGATATATTTGACATTGGTGAAAAACATAAGATTTTCTGGTAACACTTTATAATAAATGCATGCTATTAATCAATAGTTAATCATTAGGCAACAGTTAATTCATCATTTATAAATCATTAATAGACATTTATAAGCAGTTTATAAATACAGATATAAATGCTTTATACCTGATTTAAAAGCATATCTATAATGTATTTAATAATTGTTTTTTCATACTTTATTAATGATCATTTTTTCATTTCTAAATTAAGTATAGCATTATTTACACACCAGTTATTAAGGAATTGTCAGTGGTTCATAATATCACTTAGAAATTGTAAGTAAATGATTAATAAACTATTTGAATGTGCATTCATACATCTTTTTATTCAGATAATGTTAATAAATGGTTTATTAACATGTATTTCTACTGTAATTCAGGGTTAATTCAGGTAGTTATAAAACATATGTAGTTGTTAGTTAACTATTTTTGTGAGCTCATCTAAAGTGAGGACTATTTATGCCTTGTAAAGCTTTTACAAATGAGATTTAAAGGCTGTTAATATTTCTATGTTCTGTATCACTGTGTTGTGTTTGTTTCTGTTTTTTTTTTTTTTTTGTTTAGAAGATAACTGAGCCTTTAAATACCCTTTATAAATTTTTTACAAGGCATAACTAGTCCTCACTTTAGATGAGCTCACATAAATAGTTAACTGACCACTACTAAATGCTTTATAACTACCTGAATTTACTACATTTCTTGTGATCTTATGAATCACTGGCAACTCCTAAATAACTGGTTTGTAAATAATGCTATACTTCATTGAGAAATGATAAATTGATCATGAATAATTTACACATTATAGATATGCTTTTAAATCAAGAATAAAGCATTTATATCTGTATTTATAAACTGAATATTACTGTCTATTAATGCTTTATAAATTATGAATTATCTGTTTACTAATGCTTAATTAATGATTAATAGTGTGCAGTTATTATAAAGTGTTACCGATTTTCTTTTCATAACCAAGTTATTGGGAAGGTGATCTAGAAAAGGTTGATAGGGAACAATGTGGTGGGGACATGATGTCTCTTCAGTGCAAAAAGTAAGCCTCACCTACCTACTTTTTCATGCCCCTTTATGGATTATATAAACAAGGAATCACATAAAGTGTCCATTTAGTAATCAGACCATATTATTTATAACATCTTTATTATAATGATGTAATTTCACGGCCCTGCTAGAAGGCTGGGCTTTCCTATCATAGGAATGGCAGGCTACCTGAGACAGTGTAGTGAGTCATATTTGGGCTTGTTTGCAACAATGCATGCAGTAGGGGTGGTCCTGGCTCTCACCCGCTAAAGAACGTGCACCCACATAGAACATTTCCAGTCATTTGGGATAATCACATTCCCAGAATTTGGCATGTAGAACAGGTTTTTCAAAGCTATCATTAATCAAGCTACATATGAACAAAAGGAGAAAGTTTTTATTAGTGTAATTTTTTTTTTTTTTTTTTACACAAGTAAGTGACTAAGACATATCCAGACAAGCACTGAGAAATATGTTGTAATTTTTAGCTTGGACATGTGGTATCATTTGATAAATGATAAATGGCTTAGATAGTGTTACAGAATGTGATGTTTAAACAAATGTTTTTGATAAATTTGACAGTAAAGATCTAGCAGGAAGAAATGACAAAATAATAATAATAATAATAATAAAGAATAGAAGAGACAAGGACTATTGGAATAAAATAATTTAAAGCAACTGTATATGTATAAATAAGTCACAGAAATACACAAAAGTACATACAGAACCAACTCTGTGACCATCTGTGGCTGAAGCACAACTTTGAATGTTACTGACAAAGTAGTTTTTTGGGTGTGTTATTTTTAGGCTGTTTTGTGAGGATAAATCTGTTTGTGGGACACCAACAACAGTCTGTGATTACCATAACAGTATAATATCACAGCCATGCCAATATACCAACTCGATCTCATGAAAGTGTGTATAAATAGTACACCAAATAAAAACAAAAATGTGTGGTATTGATACACAAAAATGTATTTTGGCATGTATATCCTGTGCAATGGGTTGGATTAGTGTTATAGGGTAGACGCGTATCATATGTATGGGAAAACTACATATTATTAGAACCAGCAACAAATTTCATATCGTATGCACGCGAAAACAGTGTATTATATGCACGCCAAACATATGCATATCATATGCAAGCCAAAGCCCATTTTTGCGTATCAATACAAAGAGTTTTAGTTTTTATTTGGCATATTATTTATATGCATTTTCTTGAGTCTGGGCTTGATTGGATATACTATACACCTATATTGTCATGGTCTTGTCATGATCCTGTCTCTATCTCTCTCTTTTTCTCTCTCTGTCTCCCCCTGCTGGTTTATCCCCTCCTGTCTCCCTCGCTCTTCGCTTCTGTGTCACAGCTGTCTTCACTTCTCATTAAGATAATTTCCCCTCCACCTGGTTCTCATCCTGCCTCGTTATTTGGGCTACTTCTACCCTCTCGTTCCCGTGTCTCTTTGTCAGATTGTTACTTCCGAATGAAGCCGTTGCCTTTGGCGTCTACGTTAGCAATTGGTCTTGTCCTGTCCTGTCCTGTCTAGTCGGGGTGAAGTTAGTTTTCTGCTATCATTACCTGTACATCTCTGTGCTCACCCATTGCACCCCACAGAACCTTACCTGCTGTTCTACGCCGCGACCGCCCCGCTCTGCGAGCTCCGATCCCCGGTTCTCCCCTGAGCCCGGTCAAGCCTCCACCTCGCCAGCCTTCTGGTCGTTCCAGCCACAGAGGTTTCCTGTGTTAGTTAAACCCAGCCTTCGGGTCTTCCTTGGTTCTCATCTTTTGTACTTCTTAGATGGATTTTCCTGTGGCTTTCCTTTGTTTAATTAAAGACTGTCATTTTGCCCTCGCATTTGAGTCCTCTCTCTTCAATACCCATCACAGAACAATCTGACCATATGATGGACTCAGCGAGTGGCAGCCCGTTCCAGACCGCCGTTGAGCACCAGGGCGTCCTCCTCGGGAAGCATGAGGAGGACATCTCCGCTACCCGACACACCGTCGGTTCTTTGGCCGCCCAGATGTCCGAGCTGTCCAGCCAGGTCCACAACCTCCGTCTCCAGCCTTCTGCCTCTTATTGTCCTCCTGGTCAGACGGAGCCCCGGATAAACAATCCTCCGGCCTATTCGGGTGAGCCAACCCAGTGCCGCGCTTTCCTTACCCAGTGCGAGGTGGTTTTCTCGCTCCAGCCCGTCACATATGCTAAGGAGAGGGCCAAGGTGGCTTTCGTTCTTTCACTCCTCCACGGGCGGGCTCGCGAATGGGGAACGGCCAACTGGGAGACTGAGGCAGAGTGCATCTCAAGCTTTGAGCGCTTCAAGGAGGAGATGATCCGGGTCTTCGACCGCTCCGCCTACGGAGAGGAGGCTTCCCGTCGGCTTTCCACACTCCGGCAGGGAAGACGATCCGTGCCGGATTTCTCCGTTGAGTTCCGGACTCTCACTACCACCTGTGGGTGGAACCAACCCGCACTGACTGCTCGCTTCCTGGAGGGCTTGTCTCCAGAGGTGCGGGACGAGGTCCTCGTCCGTGAGATCCCCGCCCGGCTCGACGACCTTATCGACCTGGCCATCCGGGTGGAGAGACGGTTTGATCAGCGCCGTCGTGCTCATCGCCTAGAGGAGAGTCTCTTCTCGCCGCCTCGAGTCAACCCCTCCCACTCAGAACCGGAACCCATGCAGCTGGGTGGCCTGCGTATTTCACCTAAGGAGCGTCAGAGGAGGATCTCTAACCGCCTCTGCATGTACTGTGCTAGTGCCTCTCACTTTGTGTTTTCGTGTCCTGTAAAAGCCAACGCTCGCCAGTAGGAGGAGGGTTACTGGCGAGCGCTACCACTAAGACCATCCCTTCCACTTCCTGCACGACACTTCCAGCGCATCTCCAGTGGGCGGGGTCGTCAGCCTCCTGCGCGGCCTTGATCGACTCTGGGGCCGAGGGAAACTTTGTGGATGAGAAGTGGGCGCTCCAACAAGGTATTCCGCTCACACCGCTAAGAGACTCCACCTCTTTATTTGCCCTTGATGGCAGCGCCCTACCTAGGGTACTGAAACAGACTATCCCATTAACTCTAACCGTTTCTGGCAACCATAAAGAGACAGTTTCCTTTTTTATTTTTCAGTCTCCTTTTACTCCTTTAGTACTGGGGCACCCTTGGTTAGAACTTCACAATCCACACATTGACTGGGCTAAGGGGTCTGTTTTGTCTTGGAAGTTGTCGTGTCATGTTAAGTGTTTAGCCTCGGCTGTTCCCCCCGTGTCTTCTGTTTCTGTGTTGCAGGAGGAGACGGGAGATCTGACTGGGGTACCGGAGGAGTATCACGATTTGCGAGGGGTTTTCAGCCGTTCTCGAGCCATGTCTCTTCCGCCCCACCGTCCGTATGACTGCGCTATTGATCTCCGCCGTCCTTCAATGACGTCCTTCGGGATATGCTCAATTTATTCGTTTTTGTCTATCTCGATGACATTTTGATTTTTTCGCCCTCTCTCCAGATTCACGTGCAGCACGTTCGCCGCGTTCTCCAACGTTTGCTTGAGAATCGACTCTTTGTTAAGGCCGAGAAGTGCTCCTTTCATGCTTCGTCTATAACGTTTTTAGGCTCCGTTATCTCAGCAGAGGGGATCAGTATGGACCCTACCAAGGTCCAGGCCATGCTCGATTGGCCCGTCCCTGAGTCTCGTGTCTCGCTACAGCGCTTTCTCGGTTTTGCTAATTTTTATCGCCGCTTTATACGCAACTTCAGTCAGGTGGCCGCGCCACTCACCGCCCTCACTTCGGTTAAATCTCGTTTCGGTTGGTCCGGTTCTGCGCAGGAGGCGTTTGACCGGCTTAAGACCCTTTTTACGTCCGCACCCATCCTCCGCACTCCAGATAGCTCAAGACAGTTTATCGTTGAGGTCGACGCCTCCGAGGTAGGGGTGGGAGCCGTTCTTTCCCAGCGGTCAGCGTCGGATAATAAGATACACCCTTGCGCGTACTTCTCCCACCGCCTCTCCCCCGCTGAACGTAATTATGATGTCAGGAATCGTGAGCTCCTCGCCATCCGCCTGGCATTGGGTGAGTGGCGGCAGTGGTTAGAGGGTTCCTCTGTTCCTTTTATTGTTTTGACGGATCATCGCAATTTAGAATACATTCGCTCCGCCAAGAGATTGAACTCGCGTCAGGCTCGTTTGGGCCCTTTTCTTTACGCGTTTTGATTTTGTCATTTCATACCGTCCGGGCTCTAAGAACGGTAAACCAGACGCATTGTCTCGACTTTTCGATCCCTCGATCGGCCGCACCCCCCGAGAGGAGATTATTCCTCCCGGTCGGGTGGTGGGGGCTACGATCTGGGGGATCGAGAGACAGGTTAAGCGCGCTCTCTCTCATGTCGCTACTCCCCGTAACTGCCCTGGGGGGAAACTTTTTGTCCCAGTTCCCACTCGATTAGCAGTTCTTCAATGGGCCCATTCCTCTAAACTAGCGGTTCATCCCGGTGCTCGAGGTACTATCGCATTTATCCGCCAGCGTTTCTGGTGGCCCTCTTTAGAACGTGATGCGCGCCGTTTTATCGCTGCCTGCTCTGTTTGTGCCCAGACCAAAGCGGGCAACTCTACGCCTGCTGGTCTCCTCCGACCGCTACCTGTTCCCTCTCGCCCGTGGTCCCATATAGCTCTCGACTTTATCACCGGTCTTCCGCCCTCAGCCGGTAAGACTGTCATCCTGACGGTAGTCGACCGCTTCTCAAAATCGGCGCACTTCATTCCTCTTACCAAACTGCCCTCTGCTAAGGAAACGGCCCAGATTATGATTGATAATGTGTTTAAGTATCACGGGTTGCCCACCGACGTCGTGTCCGATAGGGGTCCGCAATTCGCCTCGCAGTTCTGGAAAGAATTTTGCCGTCTCATAGGTGCCACTGCTAGCCTTTCCTCGGGTTTTCACCCACAGACTAATGGCCAGGCCGAGCGAGCCAATCAGATTGTTGCCCGCATGCTCCGCAGTCTAGCCTTTCGCAATCCCTCGTCTTGGGCCGAACAGCTTTCCTGGGCTGAGTATGCTCATAATTCCCTCCCTTCCTCGACCTCTGGTATCTCTCCCTTTCAGTGTTGCCTCGGCTATCAACCGCCCTTATTTTCATCCCAAGAGACCGATTCTCACTGCCCGTCCGTTCAGACCTTTATCAGTCGCTGTAAGCGAATCTGGAAGAGGGTGAGATCCGCACTTTGTCGTTCTAAGAGACGCATGTGCGCGGCTGCTAATAGATTGCGTGTCAAAAGTCCTCGCTATGTCGCGGGTCAGAAAGTTTGGCTTTCTACATCTAATTTACCCCTCTAGTCTGACTCCCGTAAACTGGCCCCCCGCTTCATCGGGCCGTTCCGCATTATCAAGATCGTTAACCCTGTCGCCGTCAAACTCCGGTTGCCGCAGAATCTTCGTCGTGTTCACCCGGTGTTTCACGTCTCCTGCATTAAACCGGCCTCTCGCTCCCCCCCTCCCACGTCCTTCTCTGCCGTTCGTATCGAAGACTCCCCGGTCTACACCGTCCGCAGGATCATAGATAGGCGGCGTCGGGGTCGTGGACACCAATATTTAGTCGATTGGGAGGGGTATGGTCCTGAGGAGAGGAGTTGGGTCTCCCCTAAGGATATCCTGGACCCCTCGCTCATTGATGATTTCCTCCGGTCTCGCCAGCATTTCCCCGCTGGAGCGCCTGGAGGCGCTCTTTGAGGAGAGGGTACTGTCATGGTCTTGTCATGATCCTGTCTCTATCTCTCTCTCTGTCTCCCCCTGCTGGTTTATCCCCTCCTGTCTCCCTCGCTCTTCGCTTCTGTGTCACAGCTGTCTTCACTTCTCATTAAGATAATTTCCCCTCCACCTGGTTCTCATCCTGCCTCATTATTTGGGCTACTTGTACCCTCTCGTTCCCGTGTCTCTTTGTCAGATTGTTACTTCCGAATGAAGCCGTTGCCTTTGGCGTCTACGTTAGCAATTGGTCTTGTCCTGTCCTGTCCTGTCTAGTCGGGGTGAAGTTAGTTTTCTGCTATCATTACCTGTACATCTCTGTGCTCACCCATTTCACCCCACAGAACCTTACCTGCTGTTCTACGCCGCGACCGCCCCGCTCTGCGAGCTCCGATCCCCGGTTCTCCCCTGAGCCCGGTCCAGCCTCCACCTCGTCAGCCTTCTGGTCGTTCCAGCCACAGAGGTTTCCTGTGTTAGTTAAACCCAGCCTTCGGGTCTTCCTTGGTTCTCATCTTTTGTACTTCTTAGTTGGATTTTCCTGTGGCTTTCCTTTGTTTAATTAAAGACTGTCATTTTGCCCTCGCATTTGAGTCCTCTCTCTTCAATACCCATCACATATATTGCATGGCTGGTGATATTGGATTTATACAACAGTTTGACAATTGTGCAAATACATGAGAAACAACAAAGAGTGTCTTTAAAAACTTGTACAGAACTACTTCCTTCCACCACAGATTCTAATCTCAAGTTGACAGTTTAATAGCTGAGCCAAAGTCTCAGTTACTACTTCAAAAACATCACTTTAAAATTAGTAAAGAAACGTTGAGTTGCTTCATTGAAAGCTTATTGTATTACTGTATTAAAAGCTTACTGTATTATGTAGTTGAGTTGAGCATTATGAGAGAGAGATGGACTGAGCCAGAATGATTATCAGCATCTGATAGAACATTTATTCTTCAGCTCAATCTTATGTTCATAATAAAATATTAGTTTGAGTGTCCACTGAGGGAAGCAATATCTTTGGCATACTATCCTTTCATCTGTTAAAGGTGATTTTTGGTGCTCAGTGCATTTGCTGGCTGCATCTTACAATGCGTTGTTGAAAGTAAAAATAACTTGATTACATCCCTGTTTCAGTCTCTATCCATAGCCTATTAAAGTCTTTCCTGCTGACTTTCTCATAAAAACAGTGTAAGTAAATTCACCATCACAAACACACACCATTTCCAAATACTAAATACTATAATTAATTATTGAATATTTATTGAATAATAATTTTTTATAAACAACAATAGCCATCATAAAAGTTGCTAGGCAATTCAGTCAAAAGTACAAAGGCATCACTCTGATATACAGCATTAATAAAATATAACATGATGAGATTTTGCCCTCAGTCAAAACTGCCCACTAGATTTACACAAAACTAATTTATATGTCATGTTTAACCACTATAGAGACACTATAGAGCGACATGCATATTCCAGAAGAACTGGCCAAGGTAAGGCTGCTCTCAGCGGCTTCATGACAACTCTGAATGACCGCTGACGCCCTGGAGCTCACATCTCTGAAAACGTTGAAGAAAATAGACCTTATCTTTATTAACAAACTGCATATTTGAAGTCTAAACAAGTACATTCTTGCCTAAAAACTCTTTAAACTACATTCTGTCACACAAAAACAGTATTACTTATAAAATGATAGTGTATTTGAGCGTCCGCCATGTTACTCGCTGTGAGAAATACCGCAAGCAGAGGTGATACAAACTGAAATGGTTGGAGCTCTGTTATCACTAGAATATCACACTCCTGGAAAATCAACCAATCATTTTCAAGGAGCAGAAAGAACTGTTGTATCGAATGGCTTCTATCGAATATATTTAGATTTTTTATAGAGTGCCTATATAAGCCATCTTATATATTCCTTAATACTTTGACACACACTGAGGGTACTTATGATTCTTGAGTGCATATTTGAACTTGAAAGCTTAATATACAGCCTTCATTCAGACAAGAGACTAGGGAAGTGAGACATGATGTATTATGATTATATGTTTCCACGTATATTTTCCATTCACATTTTAAATTAGTTTCATTAATGCTTTCATCTTGTATTATAGTATGAATATGAACCCATAACACCTTAAAAACTAATAAAGTATTGCACTCCATCTGCAGCACAGTGTTTTCTTTCCTCTCTTTCTGATGAAGGTTATCCAGTGACATGCTGATGCATTATTCTTATACTGCTCAAATCCGGCGGATGCTGTCTGATGCCCTGATTTGACGTCACAGCCTTCAAAGGCCTTCAGTCTTTGAATCAGTGGCAGGCGGGTCTCAATGGAGAGATACGTGTCTGAGAAGAGGCAGTGCTGAGGAGAGAAGTGGAGGCCATCCAGATTGGACAATAAAAGGCGGCAACCGCTGTGAGTTTGGAGTGCACTTCAGTGACCTCTCAAGGATGGTGGCCTGCTCCCGTCTTGTAATTACCTGCGCTCTCTGCTATGCTAGCGTGAAGCTGGGCTGCCCTAGTGGGGTGCAGTGAGACTTTTTCATCTTAAGAGAGCACGACTGTGTGAGTGTGTGTGACATCTATTTCCTTCGTTTCAGCTGCCATAGCAGATGGGAGTCGGTGCCGATGCAGAGTTCAGTCGAAGTCTCAGATGAGCTGCCAACTTCTGATCTTAACTTGGTGAACAATAATATGCCCTCTGGTGATCATTTTGGCAACTGTGTTTGTTTGTGGAAATGTAGCAGCTGCCTTCAGAGCCAAACTTCTCAAATGGTTAATTGATTAATAGCAACCCAATAAACATCCTGCATAACGCATTATATGTGAAGTATGGCATTACAATCATTGAGCATAATCATAAGGAAACATCACACCAGTACCATTAAAACGTCAGTGAGGTGCCATTAATAATTCTGGACGACTGCACCAATTTACCCAAACTTTTAGAGTTAAAATTAATATTTTGTCATTTACCTACCCACACATTATCACAAAAGCATTTACCTTTCTGGAAATTTTCCAGGATGTCAGTACCATTCCTCTAATTTGTAAGTTACTCTGAATAAAAGCATCTGCTAACTGATTAAATGTGAATATAAAATGTAAATGTGTGAAGAACAGACTGACTGCACTGAAAATCCTCCCCATCTGCTCAAAACACTCAAAATCTTATTTGCGGTTCATACATTCATTCAAAACATGTCACCTCGAGATGTGCTGTGGCAGGTTTGATGCCAGTCATGTCAAATGCAGTCGGCTCTTGCTTGGTTTGTGACACAGTTGAAGCACACCAAGTTTGAATGTATATTTATGAATGAGATTTGAGAGTCATGGGATAAACAAATTGATGATGAATCACTGTTTTGAATTAGTTTTTCTTAAAAAAAAAAAAAAAACTAGTTTATTCAGTCTAAATCATTCAGATGGCTCACACACTGAATCGTTAGGAGCAGTTTCAGTAATGGGACGCACACACACATATATATATATTTGAATGCATTCCATCAGAATACATCCAAATATTTTAATAAGCTGTCAATAAAGATGCTTTTAACAGCCAGACGATGCAGTTACAACATCTACCAGCAGTCTGTAGAGTGTTTAGGATTGGGATTATAGATTTGAAAATATTATTAATAATAATAGTATTATATTTTAGTTTTATAATATAAATATAATTAAAAGTATAATGTTTTGCATTATTCAAAGATAGTATTATAAAGGTGTGTTACCAACCAACGTGACCTCGTAGTGGTCCAAGACAAAAAAAATTGCTAGAACAAAGCTTCCTTATGAGACTGCACTGTGTCAATGCACATCATTTCAATGTGTTCAGTTCTCCACCTTCAAACAAGGTCAGTCTGCCCGTAAGCCTAGTTACTTATTTGGCCTATCTCTTCAGAAACAAAAGCCAGGCAGCCCGTGGAGATCCCCACCATTCCTTCCAAACACTGACAAAAAGCTCCTTCCCCTGCTGAGAGCATTCTTCTGTCTGCAAACGAGCCATTACGTCAGGTTGATGATTTAACCTAAAGTAACTCAACTAGCATTATCCACATTCCCTTCTTTAACTAAAAATAGCCACAAATTGGATGAGAGCCATTTTATTACTTGAAAAAAACTGGAGAAAGTTAGCATATGAATCAAAGTGTTTGCGCACCGCTGAGCTGCCAGATCATTGCCCAAACACAGTCATGGAAAAAGGTGTCATAGCTTGTGACTTCGGGGGCGATGCATATCGAACATTCCGTAGCCAGCGATAGCTCTTCCATAGTTAAGAAGAGGAACAGTCGAGGACTTCGTGGACCAACGCAGGCCTACGCCTCCCACTTTCACTCAGCTCTACATCAATACCTCACACTAATGTTTACAGGGGCGCGTGTGTCAGGGCACGAACCACATACCTCACCTTGTTCTCACGATGCTCAACATGCCATAACAAAATGTAATGAGAACACACACATGCAGGCACGCATTCTCTCTCTTTCTCTCACCCACACGCTGTATCTCTCTCCCTCACACACAGACAACTGCATAAAAATAGAGATATTCATGCTGGATGTATTTATTCAAACTAATATCATTGTACATTTTTACCATTTTTATGTCTGTCGTCACACTTCAGCCTCCGCATTTTAAAGTATGTACCATATATAGACTTGGACATCTTAATGGGAAGAACTGATGCAATGTCTCTCTTATTGAAAATAGAAGTAATTTCAAGGCTGATATAATTCAATAGCATTATTAGGGCTGGACTATCTTTTTAAATATTAAAAATGTTTACTTTTAAGTGTCAAACAATATGTCCCTGTAGTCATACACTGTAGTCTGATAGTGTTTATGGGCTACCTATCAAATATTTGAAGTCTGTTCAAATATTAGGTAACGGGATGCAGTCTTTATATTGTATTGCTCTTCTTTTAAATTTCTTTATATAGCTTCTTCATATAGTCTTTTCTTTGTTCTAGTCTTCTCCATATGGCACTCTGTCTAGTATTGCAATACTACAGAACTATATGAGGCATTTTCAGCATGGACCTTCTATCAGTCTATATCTCCGGCCATTGACATTTCTCCACCGTTCCCCCTATTTTCTCAACCCTCCTGATCTTCCTCTACCTCCCGGCCTGTTCCTCTCGTTCTTTCTTCCTCTCTCTCAATGTAATTCTCACCTCCAGCAGCAGAGCGGCTGACTCACCCACTGCCTCATTAAGCTCCTGCCAAATCTGAGAGATTAAACTGAAAGGGATGATGAGAGAGAGAGAGAGAGAGAACAGAAGGGATGGAGGGATGAATAGACAGAGGGAGCTCCTCCAGTACTTTGCACGTTTAGTGACAAACTGGAGGTCGCGCAGACAGTCATAAAGCACCTTGGTATATTCTACGAGCCATCTCGCTTTTTCGCCTGGCTCAGGTAACCGTAAACTCCTGCTAAAGAGAAATGGCTGTGTTGGCGATATCCGTCTCACTATCATTCTGTGTTTTCCCTCTCCTCCTCAGTTTTTGATAAGGTCATCTGATGAGGATAGGCAGAAATTTTGATAAATATCATGGGCTCTTTAGAAAGCCTCAGAATCGATGGAAATGCCTTTTCCTTTCTATCGCAAACCATTTTTGTATCTTTGGTAAAGAGGTAAAAGAAATTACAGAAATAATGTATATATACTTTCATTACTTTGTGTACTTTTAATTGTGCATTAGCTATAAATTATACTAATTATACTAACCAGGAGTATGCTATTAGTCTTTTCCCTGAGTATTGGTTCTTATGTGTGGTTTTGAGCCACATCCTGAAGGCCATTCAGCAGAAGATTCTGCTATTAATATCCTACCCTTATTATGTTTCAAATTCGTATGTTGTAACCTTTTTCTATGAAGCGCAAGCTACATTTTGAGAAAGTTTTACTTTATTTATAATTTAAAAATCCATATTTCAGATTTTATAAATACGCACCATGCCAGGTTTTATGTCATTTACAACCATACAGTTTTGTCCTTGTGTGTTTCAGTTAAACATGTCATTCTTTAATGTTTTATTTTTTATCATTATTTTAATCTTTTCTGTTGTATGGGGAAAAACTTCTCTTCCAAAAAATAATTTGCGTTCCATTGGGAGAGAAAAAAAAAACAGCAAACACATTTGGAACGAAAAGGTGAATAAATAAATGGTGACAGAATTTTTGGAGGAACTATTCCTTTAAATCTGTTTCAAGGCTGTTTTTCTTTCATATTTTATGATTTTACCCTTTTGTGCCAGGCATTCTGGGATTATAAGAACAGGCAGTACACAGCAGACTGAACTGTTGGTCACTTTTAACATTCTCGAATGTCGGATAAATTCAGATTTTGTCTGAAAATAGAAACAAACCTTCAAACATTATTTACGTCAAAAAAGCAATAATCAAAACAGAACACTGAAATGAGATGAGATGCGAGTTAAACACCAAATGTAATATAATACAAGCTGCCAAATGACAAAAAAATCCAATCCTTATTTTTAAGCATGACGTGTTTGAGATGTATTTCTGAAGACAAAAGATCACGGTACGATTTGGAAGCACGCTTTTACACCGTAAGAACAAACTGATCTCTTCTGCACAATGACCACATGCACTATACGTGCCTCTATATCTTTTGAAACATTTCAGTTTCAAATGGAAAATAATAGATTTACCTTCTTATCTTAAATTCATTACTGGTTTCAAAGAATATCTAAAGCAGTTCATCCCCTGCTAATTTTTTGGCTATCATTTTCCTTGTTCACTGTTGCCCCTCTATTCCATAATGGAGGCATGTGCAGTAAAATAATTAGCATGGCATAGTCCAGGGCTGAGCACAAGTGCTCATAGTCTCTCCGGGTCCTTAATAAGGCTGGCCGATGAGTCATCAGCATGGCCTGAAGGAGGGAGAGATGGGGAGAGGGATGCTGTTACATATATGGCATGTCAGTAGCAGGTACAGAGTTACTGCAGCTGCGTGGTTTGCTCGCACACTTCAGCACAGCTTAATTATGACAAGAGACACAATAGAGCACAGACTGTTGCTCATAAGTGAATGGTGCAAATGAAACGTCTTGTATAATGGCTGGAAGCATAGCAGCCATATTTCCACAGACTTTCATATCATCTTATTGTGGCTGTCAGAACATTACAGGGAATCTCAAGATTATGCACAAACATGGTCTTTATTGAACACTGGTGTATTATACCTCTAACTGGGTTCCTGTTGACAGTGTGGGCTTCCCCTAAAGAAAAGTTACTGTTATTTTATTTTTTATTTTTTTAACAATTGACTACCAGTAATGGTTTTCTGTTTTATGCACTGTAGTATTAAACTTACAGAGCCAACCACACAAATATATCTGTACCAAATATAGCTAGCAGTTGACTGTAAGGAAGGTCGGGAAGGTCAATGGAAGGTCAAGTTGATTTTTTGCTATTTGATTAAAAACTACTGCTAAAAGAAAAAAGTTTTAAAAGTAAAATTGTTCACAACAACATGCATTTGGAAAACAGGGTGAATTTTTATTTCAAGGTGAACTGTGTAATTAGTGGCAGCAATTATATTCACAAATTATATTCACAAAAGAAATGATATCCCAAACAATATCCTACTATCATTCTGACCCCATCTTGGTAAAAACACTGTACGTTTTATATGGTAGTGTGGTTCAAAGTCAGAAAAACTGAACCGGATATTTGATTTATTTCCTCCATAAATGTCTATCTGCTGTTGGAGTGCACACTAAATGAATATGGACTTCATTCAAGATACTTGTGCATCTGTTGATTTCATTTTTAAACAAAAGCATACTGACCAGTTCATCAGCTCAGATATGTAATAAATAATATGTCATGCAGCCAAAGTTTTATTTGAAGAAAAACAGACCAAAAACATCCTCCCCTGCTTGCAACTGCAAAGTGTCCATTACGCGTTTTTCCTTTGTGTTAATGTCAATGTTTATGACATGTAAACCGCACAACTCCTCGACACTTCTTGATACCAACATAATCCTTGATACAAAAGCTTGTGCTTGCTGATTTTTCCACAATGCATTTTAAGTAACTTTGTAAGTAAAGCGTCAGGTATGTCAACAAACAAGCCTTTTTGTTTGACGGACATGGACCATAGAACTTTTATAAGGTACGGTCAATTCTCCTGTAAACAGTTCAGCCCTGAACTCAAGCTATTGGATAATACTGGAAAATCACAGGTCAGCAGTCTTTATAGTCTTTAGGCAAGTCAACCTATGGATGGATTGCTTCTAGTTAGGGAAAGCAAAGCATTTTGCAGAAGAAAAAATAAATAAATAAAATTAAACACTTCACCTCTACATAAGTTGGAGATAATAACTGGTATTTTCTAATTAGCAATGTTGCAAAGTGACACAAACGGTTACGAAAATGCCCTGCACATTTAGAGCTTTTAATGGCTGTACATGTAAATGTCTTACAGTGTGTTTAAAAATTCAGCTCAAACAAACAATTTCACAACACTAGTTATAAATCTTCTGCAAAAAAGGCACCATTTCCTAAACATCTTCTGCAAATTAGACTCTTTGTGTTTTAGCTTTAACACAGCACACAACAAATTAGTAATGAAGAGGCTGAGAATCAGAACGCCGCTCAAATGAATACCCCCTTTTCACAAGTCACATAAGCCCTGCATAATTCGATTTGGCATGAAGAATAAACAGGCTTTCCAGTTCTCCAAAATACATCTTGTACAGTCAAACAATTACTAACAACTCTGCAGCAACCGTGACATATGAAATGCTAAATGAATTCCCTCATAAGCAATTTGTGCCACAACGTTAATCCCATTAAGAGTAGTAATATCGGCTGGCTTCCTGCGGCGTCGTGTGACTCAGGCCTTTCTGCTCGCTGATCTTTGCATGAAGTCATGATCCAAGGTCAAAGATCACAAGCAGAGCAGCTCATTTGCTCAATCTCACCCCCCGCTGCCCTCGCTCGGCACTCCCATGCTGTTGGTGTTTGTCTAATGAATGAATGAGGTGGAGTGCAAAGTGAAGTGTTAAAACATCCAAGGCAAGTGTCAGATCAAAGTGCCAATTAGGCCTGCCACATATCCTGAGAGCATAAATTAACACTTCTCCATACAGATCATACTCAGTGCCACCAACATCTCGATGCGTACAGTCCCGCAAAATACAGCGCACATCCTGATTCAAGCCTGTTTCTGAATGACAGAATCTAAAGGTTAATTACGAAAGCACTGCTCACTTTCAACAGATTTGGCTCGAGTTTCTCTTACATTCAGCGACAACATTTAGAGGCATCACTTCTCTCAAGCTGTCCACTGGAGTGACTGGAGAGAGCAGCTTGTTCTCTGTCCAGTCAGCAGGTGTCAGTCAAACCAGAGTGTTAAAAGGAAGAGGAGAGGAGATGAGGGGAAAGAAACATGTGCAGCCTCTCGTCTCTGAAGCCTGTCATCTCATCCAGGAAAAAGCTCAGAGGGGCATGAACCTGAGGTGATGACGCACGGAAGTTGTACTTGTAATCCTGCCCATGCAGAAAAATCGGAAGAGTCATGCCGCTTCCTTTCTGCAAGCACAACGCTCTGCCACTCTTTCTCTCTCCTGCCTTTTAAAACAGACACTGGATAAAGTGTTCGATCTGGAGAGTGGCTTGAAAGAGCAGGGCATTAGACACCATTTTTCTCTGGCTGAGCTCTTGGTATTATCAGTCCCCCTGACAGAACAGGGGCCCGAGACATCAGGTCACTGACACATCAAATAAAAAGGATGCAGCAAACGTCAGCAAAGCAGGAGAAACCGCAGCTTCCTCAATATATGACTCCATCTGATAGGAAGCATTTGCAATCGAATAATCAACGGCCTTGTCTCCAAATAGTGATCACAGAGCACTACACACTTGTCGCTCATTAATGATTAGTTTAACCTCCACCCAAAATATTTACTTTTCTGCAAAAGAATTTGTAAATGCCTCTGTTCTTCCAGCCTTTGTATCCGTTATCATGAGCAAGTTTTGTTTTGCTATATGTGAAAACCTCACGTTATGTTTTCAATTATTTTCAATTATTTTGCTGAGAGATATTCAGTACATTAAATCCAGTTTTATTGTTTCTGAAGGAGTTGATTGTAACATATATCTTCCTTCACAATACATTTTAGAAAAGAAATGCTACAATGCACATTTTCAAATGTTGTTTTGATGTTGGATGTCAGTGTATTACTACGTGCACAATAAACTGCACGGGAATGCAATTCAAATATGTTACAATAATAATAATAAAAATCTAATATTCATTAATATGATCAATACTTGGAGGGTTTCAACCAACAACACAACTCTCCCTTTGATCCAGCAAAATAGGACTGCAATATTTATTTTCCCATGATATGACCCTTAAAGTGCTGTTCATCATAGAACATGAAATTAATGTACTTTGATATTTCATCCCCTTCATTCAGTTTCCCAAAATCCCATTATTTTACCTGCTACCATGTGACAATCTATCAAATATTTGCAGGCCAGCATGTGGGTGGCAGATATTTTCATACTTCTGTTCATCAGACAAATACAGTAAAATAGTTGCAGACACATCTCAATAACAATGGAGTATTACGGTATAGTGACTTCCTACATACACAAAACAAATGGATCATCCTCTTTATTAGAGAAAGAAAATTTTAAAAGTGGCAATGACTCCACAGGGCAATCTAAATTTATGAAGCATTTAAACACAGTCTCTGTGTTATGCACACATCTTACTCACTGGGACAGATGGCAAAAACATTTCTGAAACCATTATTAATTTCTGACTTAGTATCTCATTTTTTTGGAATGAAAACAGTTACTAACCAGATGACCAATTATCCCTGTCTCCTTCTTTTGAAAGCAGGCCCTTCCTGGGCTCCCCAGTCATCTCCTCATCCAGTGTCCTCCCGAGAAGAGTCACCCAGCCCTCATGCAGCTCTTGGCACTCTCCTGCATTTGATTTGCTGAGCAGCAGGGCTTTGAGGCCTAACATAAAAAAGCTAAACAAAATCTGCCACTGATGCTTTATTTACTTCCTGCACAGTTTGTCTCGGGTTGTTTGTTGTGATGTGAAGAAATGAGTCAGGATGAGTCCATACTGTGCATTTTCTGATGCTTTGCCATCTGCACATACATCTACACGTGGGCCATGAGTGGCACAGGGACTGAAATATGAGATTTGAGGCTAGAAGAAATAATGCTTTAGCACTGTAGCGGTTTTCTCAATATGTGAAAAATAGTGGCTTTTGTCTTTAAAATCACTTAAGATTACATATTTTTGGTCTCTTTTCTGAGGGCTATATGTATATGTGTTACAGTTACTGGGAATAAAATGTGTGATTAAATTACAGTTACTTCTGAAAGATTTAATAATTACAAAGGGGGTTGCATTTGAATATTTTCACACATATACAGATTTGATTGATTTCTTTCCCAAATTGCATTGACTATTAAATGAATCTCTTAAGATGATTTTAAAACTGTATTTAACCTCAGAATGATCTAAAACTAAAAGGAAATGCTAAAGTCTGATTTTGTGATGCCTGTGCTTTAAAATTTTATTATTTAGAATTTTAATTTAAGTGATGAAGGATTTTGAGTGTTGAGTACATGTCTGCTTTAAATGTTTAAAAATGATCAACAGTTAACAACATTTAGAAAATGAATCAAAACCTAATCAAATGCAATCATTTTTTAATTGAAATGTATTTTCTTTAATACATTTAAAACATTTCTTCATTATCTGTTTTAATGAATGAGACAAGTAATACATAAGTTCTAAAAAGTTGTTGACTCTTGCAAGAATTTGGGAATTTATATTTTGGTGCCTTGTTGTATCAGTTGGTGTAATGGCTGCCCGTCAGCAGTCCTGTTGTCAGTCACAATCTGAAACAAAAGTACTGCAGCAGCAGCAGCAGCAGCATCAAGGTCAGAAAACATCTACAGCACATCAGCTTTAAAACCTCAGCTCACCAATCTCAACTGATGTACAGAAGCAGGAGTCTCATCAGGGCGAACCACATGAGGTGCCGCAGTAGGAGAAGCACGGAGATGTGTTGAGAGGGAGGAAAGAGAAAACGGATAGAAGAAACTGAGTGAGAATGAAAAAACATAGGAAAAGTGAAGATGAGCAAGAAATCGTATGTGACGGAATAATGACTGTGAAAGTGTTCGGTAAAACAGAATATGAAATAAAAGAAGAATGGAAGAGGTGAAACTACCCTTAAAAGGCGCTTCCATCTTTTGTTGAATTTGTTGTGTCTGATAGGTGTATCACAAATTTACAGTACAATATAAGGAGAATGTATATATAATTCCCTCTCCCATGACTGTTCAGCTGTTACTCCATTAATGCTGTTTGGGAATGGAAACCAGAAATAGCAAGCATTACGTGTACAGTAAGCTTTCAAGGGTAACAATGAATTGATTTTTATGGATTACGCAGCTCCTCGTTTTACTTTCCTCAGGAAATTATTCTAGCACATTTAGAAACTGACTTTTGACTTATATTAGTCTTGCTGTCAGCACCCAGGCCACAGTTAATTAATAATTCACACAGTAATTAAGATTCAGATTAGAATTAGTGCCTCAAATAAGGGAACTAAATGAGGGCACAGAACTCAGCTGGGCTCTGGAGCTTTAGAATAAAATGCCAGTGTAGTCTATCATGTAAATAAAGACTTACATAATGTAGGTAAAATCATTGTAGACATATGTGAGCCTGGAACACAAAACCTTAAGTCTTAAGTCCCTGGGGTATATTTTTTAGCAAAAGCCAAAAAAACATTGTATGGGTCAAAATGATAAATGTTTATTTTATGCCAAAATATTGAGTAAAGATCATGTTCCATGAAGATATTTTGTACATTTCCAACCGTAAATATATAAAAACCTACATTTTGATAAGTAATATGCATTACTAAGAACTTCAATTGGACAATTTTAAAAGTGATTTTCTCAGTATTTAGATTTTTTTTTTGTAACCTCAGATTCCCGATTTTCAAATAGTTATATCTCAGCCTAATATTGTCCTATCCTAGCAAACTATACATTAATGGAAAGCTTTTATTCAGCTTTCAGATAATGTATAAATCTCAATTTTGAAAAAGTAACACTTAAGACTGGTTTTGTGGTCCTGGGTCACATATTCAACAATTAATTTATAATCATAAAAAAATAGTATTCCTTGCAACTAAATGTTGTATATTGCCTTAAAGGAATTATTTATCCAAAATAAAAATTCTGTCAGCATTTACACTCACACGAACCATAAAATATTTCGACACTGGAACCCACTGACTTTTAATGTAAGGACAAACAAACAAACAAAAAACGTTATATATCTCTTTATCCCCTTTTTATGATTTTCAATAGCCCTGTAGTGCAATGAAAGTGCCTTTCACCATAATCCTTTAAAATAGTTTGTCACAGCGTATGTGTGACTCATGTGTGAACATACAGTACTGTACATGCCTGAAAACTTTTAGTTCTGTGATGCTGAACTACATCTCCTGACAGTTAAAACCATCCCATTCTTGCAGCCTCTGTTAACAAGGCGTCTGGTTACAGTTAAAGAGTTAATTCAGTTTGGCACGCTCACAGTCATTGATGGCATTTTTCAGAACAGTTTGCATGAGATACCTAGCTTAAACAGTGGCGCTTCATACTGAGATGATTCAGTGGTTTATAGTGTGTTTTGGAAAATTACCCAGCAGTGTATGTCTGGTATCTACAGAGGATAAGTGGAACACATCAGGTGGAGGTTATCACAGCAGGCTCACACCGTCTCAGCCACGCACTGTAATCAGTCTGCTGATGGGGCATAAAGGGCACCGGGCCTGCCGTTCCGCCTCTGTCCTCTTGTAGCTGTGGAGATCGCTATTGGATTACTTCTGACACAGATGTGCCTTTGTTCGCTAAGAGGATTGTCAGATAGTTGATAAAATATATTGAGGTTTCCTCAAGTGATTCCATTCATTCCCTTTGATGTTGTACAGCTGTCATTTCTGTAAGATACATCACGCTTGGGTAACCTCCAAGATCTCGCTTGACATTGCGAAATGTCTCATGAAAGATACCCTCATATAGGAATCTTTTCATTATGCTCTTAGCCATTAATGATATGTTGTTTATTGAAGAGTATTATAATTTATAGAGTTGTTATTTAATAATTACACAAATTAGATGCACATATATACAAAATAATTATCATTCATATCTGAGAGGTCAACTGACTGGAATCAAGCCATTTTAATTTATAGGTTACTGTATGATATTCCTCAGTAAAAAATATAGGCCTCTATTATTCTATATTCAGATGCATCTCTTTCACTGGGATTTTGCTTTTTGATTCATCATTTATTTAGCCAGCCTACTCATGCCTTCATATAAACACATATAGACTATCCAATTTTATATTTTATTTAAACAATCATTGAAATATATTTGGGGGTAATATATAATATATTGGTGGTATATATATATAAAAATATATATATATATATATATATATTTTTTTTTTTTTTTTTTCAAAGAAATGAATAATGTACCTTTATTTATAAGGACACATTAAACTCACCAAAAGATTTTAACATTGTTACAAAGATTTCTATTTCAAATCAATTAATATGCACACACAAAAAAAATAATGATCATGCATTGAAAAAAACTTTCAACACTAATAATGAAAAGAAATGTTCCTTGAGATCCAAATCAGCATAAAAAAATCATTTCTGAACGATCATATGACTCTGAAGCCCTAAGAGTAATGGCTGCCGAAAATCCAGCTTTGCAAACACAAGAATAAATTACATTTCATATAGCACATCTGAATTGCCCCAGGTAGAGGAGTCATTTTACCCCAAGATAACCCCCTTTCATGATTTAAGAGAACAGTAAGCGAAATAAACATGTTTTTTTTTTTTTATTAAAAACGTATTAGACAATTCATGATCCTGTACATGATAAACTCATAACCATATCTTACAAGTTTGCAGTAAATGCACGCTGATCTTAAGGAGGCATCTTCCCCATTTCACCTCAACACTTCTGACCACTGAGAGGATGTGACGGTTGGGTTATGGGAAAAACACAAGGAGAAGGTAGGATCCAATTGCAGGTGAGGTTTATTGCACAAACAGGTAAATACAAAATAAAACTGTCTAGAGAGACAAACCAAACAAAAAGGGAACCGGATGAAACGGATAAGAATGCGGATGAACAAGAAGGTAACGAGAAGACTCACAAGACAAGCACAACTCACACATAGGGTAAGGACTCCATAAAGACGACAGAGAAAGACAGCTCTATATAGGGAGACTAATGACTAAGGATAGTCAACACCTGTGCGATTTAATTGGAGTGCAATTACTGTGACGACATGACCAGACAAGCGGAATTAAAGTGCCTATGGTGAAGTGCCTAAGGAGAAGTGCGCTCACTAGGGGACACCCAGGAAACAGAGACTGATAGCGTGACATTACCCCCTCCCCTACGGAGCAGCTACCAGATGCTCCACCTGAAACCCCGGAAAACCCAACAGAAAAGGAGGTAGGAGGGAGGTGAAGCGGAGGCGGACTAGGGGGAGGGACGGAGGGTCAGAAAACAGAGACAAACAACCAGGTGAAAAGGAGAGACAAAGACAGGACAACCAGGTAAAATGGAAGAAAAGAGACGGAAGAACCAGACGTGATGGAAAGGCAGAGACAGGAAGGTGTAACACAAAACAAGGAGTCCAGGAGGGTGGTGGACTGGCGGAAGGAAAGAGGGGAGGGACGGAGGGCCAGGTCCAACGGAGGAAAATAGAAAAAACAAAAAACAAATGAAAACAAAAACATTGGTAAATGGAGGACTTTAGGTGATGCCCACCCGGGCGGAACAGAGGGCCCTCACACCCATGTGGTCAAAGCAGAAGCCCCCCCAGGGCGGAGCGGAAGGCCACCACCTCCACGTGGTCGCGGCCGAAGTCCCCCAGGGCGGAGCGGATGACCACCACGTCCTCTTGGTCACCGCCGGAGTCTCCCAGGGCGGAGCGGATGACCACCACGTCCTCATGGTCACCGTCGGAGTCCCCCAGGGCGAAGCGGTCTCGGGCACTGCATCGGGAACGGCCTCCGGCACCGCATCGGGAACGGTTTCGGGCCCCGCCTCGGTCTCCGGAACCGCAACGGACACCGCCTCGGCTTCGGGCCCCGCCTCGGCCTCCGGAAAAGCATCGGACACCGCCTCGGCCTCGGGAACAGCATCGGCGTCGGGAACAGCATCGGCCTCCGCCTCGGCATCGGCCTCGGGAACAGCATCGGGCACGGCCTCGGGAACAGCATCTGCCTCGGGAACAGCATCGGGCACCGCCTCGGGAACAGCATCGGCCTCAGGAACAGCATCGGCCTCCGCCTCGGCCTCTGGAACAGCATCGGGCTCCGCCTCGGCATCGGGCACCGCATCGGCCTCTGGAACAGCATCGGGCACTGCCTCGGCCACCACTTCGGTCTCGGCCTCTGGAACAGCATCGGGCACCGCCTCGGCATCGGCCTCTGGAACAGCCTCGGGCACCGCCTCGGGAACAGCATCGGCCTCGGGAACAGCATCGGCCTCGGGAACAGCATCGGCCTCCGCCTCGGGAACAGCATCGGGCTCCGCCTCGGCATCGGGCACCGCATCGGCATCGGGCACCGCCTCGGGAACTGCATCGGGCACCGCCTCGGGAACTGCATCGGGCACCGCCTCGGCATTGGGCACCACCTCGGGCACCGCCTCGGCATCGGGCACCGCGTCGGCCTCTGGAACAGCATCGGGCACCGCCTCGGCATCGGGCTCCGCCTCGGCATCGGGCTCCGCCTCTGGAACAGCCTCAGGCACCGCCTCGGGAACAGCATCGGCCTCGGGAACAGCATCGGCCTCCGCCTCGGCCTCTGGAACAGCATCGGCAACAGCATCGGCCTCGGGCACCGCCTCGGCATCGGGCACCGCATCGGCCTCTGGAACAGCTTCGGCAACAGCATCGGCCTCGGGCACCGCCTCGGCATCGGGCACCGCCTCGGGTACTGCATCGGGCACCGCCTCGGGAACTGCATCGGGCACCGCCTCGGGAACTGCATCGGGCACCGCCTCGGCATTGGGCACCACCTCGGCATCGGGCACCGCATCGGCCTCTGGAACAGCATCGGGCACCGCGTCGGCCTCTGGAACAGCATCGGGCACCGCCTCTGGAACAGCCTCGGGCACCGCCTCGGGAACAGCATCGGCCTCGGGAACAGCATCGGCCTCGGGAACAGCATCGGCCTCGGGAACAGCATCGGTCTCCGCCTCGGCCTCTGGAACAGCATCGGGCTCCGCCTCGGCATCGGGCACCGCATCGGCCTCTGGAACAGCATCGGCAACAGCATCGGCCTCGGGCACCGCCTCAGCCTCGGGCACCGCCTCGGCATCGGGCACCGCCTCGGCATCGGGCACCGCCTCGGGAACTGCATCGGGCACCGCCTCGGGAACTGCATCGGGCACCGCCTCGGGAACTGCATCGGGCACCGCCTCGGGAATTGCATCGGGCACCGCCTCGGGAACTGCATCGGGCACCGCCTCGGCATTGGGCACCACCTCGGGCACCGCCTCGGCATCGGGCACTGCATCGGCCTCTGGAACAGCATCGGGCACCGCGTCGGCCTCTGGAACGGCATCGGGCACCGCCTCGGCATCGGGCACCGCCTCGGCATCGGGCACCGCCTCGGCATCGGCCTCTGGAACAGCATCGGGCACCGCCTCGGCATCGGGCACCGCCTCGGCAACAGCATCGGCATCGGCCTCTGGAACAGCATCGGGCACCGCCTTGGCATCGGGCACCGCCTCGGCATCGGGCACCGCCTCGGCATCGGGCACCGCCTCGGCATCGGGCACCGCCTCGGGAACTGCATTGGGCACCGCCTCGGGAACTGCATCGGGCACCGCCTGGGCATTGGGCACCACCTCGGGCACCGCCTCGGCATCGGGAACAGCCTCGGGCACCGCCTCGGGAACTGCATCGGGAACAGCAACCGTGTCGGCCTCTGGAACAGCATCGGGCACCGCCTCGGCATCGGGCACCGCCTCGGCCTCTGGAACAGCATCGGCAACAGCATCGGCAACAGCATCGGCCTCTGGAACAGCATCGGGCACCGCCTCGGGAACTGCATCGGGCTCCGCCTCGGGAACTGCATCGGGCACCGCATCGGGAACAGCCTCGGCCTCTGGGACTTTCTCCAGGCCTTGAGGGACGGTCGACGCCTGTCTCCTCCTCCTCCGTCCTCCACGATGGCGAGTCGGCGGCACCTTGTCTGGAGACTCAGGCGTTGAGTCGTCCATCTTAATCTGTGGTTCTGGGCTGGTGACCATCCTGTGCTGTGGTGCTAGGCTGGTGGCCATCTTGTGCTGTGGCGCTGGGCAGGTGGCAGTCTTGTCTGGAAACACAGGTGTGGTTGTTGCATCCCACTGAGCACGATGGTGCAGGTATTTGGTAAACCCCCAAAAGTCCAGGATCTCTAACCCCTTCATCTCCCATTGAGGTAAAGGATCATCCAGGCAATTATTAAACAAATCTTTTAGTGCTGCATCATTGTAACCTAACCCGACTGCCAAAGTCCAAAACACTTGCGCCAGGCCACCCACCTCGCTTCCCTTTTGATGAAGGGTGGTTAAGTTCCGGAATCTCCCCCTCCGTTCCTCCATGGTGGCTGGGGAACAGATTCGAAATCTCACACCGCTGGATCTAGGCATGATGGAGTCCTTCTGTGACGGTTGGGTTATGGGAAAAACACAAGGAGAAGGTAGGATCCAATTGCAGGTGAGGTTTATTGCACAAACAGGTAAATACAAAATAAAACTGTCTAGAGAGACAAACCAAACAAAAAGGGAACCGGATGAAACGGATAAGAATGCGGATGAACAAGAAGGTAACGAGAAGACTCACAAGACAAGCACAACTCACACATAGGGTAAGGACTCCATAAAGACGACAGAGAAAGACAGCTCTATATAGGGAGACTAATGACTAAGGATAGTCAACACCTGTGCGATTTAATTGGAGTGCAATTACTGTGACGACATGACCAGACAAGCGGAATTAAAGTGCCTATGGTGAAGTGCCTAAGGAGAAGTGCGCTCACTAGGGGACACCCAGGAAACAGAGACTGATAGCGTGACAGAGGATGCCAGATCTTACAGGAAATCCACAGAATGCTAATTGCATGGATTTTTTTGACTTCATCTTTTGTCAAAGGTTTGCAGTCAGCTAAATCTAATAACGGAGATATTTTTCATTTGTTGAAGTGCTCCAGCATAAGAGCTTTTGAGAGAAACACAGAAACATAATCAGATACATTTTTATAGCCTGTTTCTATGGCACAGTTGCAGTATGGACAGATGGTGCTGTGAAACCCTTTGCAATGCATATTGTAAAATAATAACTGCAGGTATATTACATTGATGAGAATAAGTCAAAGCAGTGGAATATTTTGACGAATGTCTCATTGTCTCAAGGCCATTACAGCTGATGTACAGCTTGATGCTTTGCGGACTGATGCCGGGTGCAGTAATACAACCTACATGCATGTACATGCAAGTTTGATATTACATGCCTATCAATTTTATTATATGCACTGTTAGGAAACCCTCGTTTCAGAGTCTGGATGTTTAAATATTACAATAGAGAATTCATAATTTGAAATGAACCACCAGAAGAATCAAACATCTGAAGTATCGCACTGTGATAAATGCCATTTGGCCACACAAACACCCCCACTTCTCTCACACTCATGGAGATATGAGTGGTGCATGATCAAGGATCTCATATTGATTTATATGAAGAAAAACAACTTGAGCTCTGCAGATGCTGGAATTTGCATTCAAAGCTGACATTTCATACCCGCTGGTTAAACATGCAAACAACGCAGTGAAAATGAAAACTTTTCTGTATGATAATTAAATCAAGTATGGTGAATATTTTATTATTTGTGGTAACTCTGCTTTTAATGAGGCAGTGAGGGGGAAACAGAATGAGCGAGAGAGAAATGATTAATTTATTTCAACTTTACCTTTGGACTACGATGGTCCCCTGAGCCTATGAATCAGAGTATGACTCATCTTCATTTAGAAAATGCTCCGTGTCAGCGTTAAGAAATGGGCTTTGTGGAATGAATGTAAGTCTCCAACTAATTATGCTCAAATCTTAGCTTTGTGATACAGCAGCACTGCAATCCACCATGCAACTGCTGCAATCATTACAAAAACACGACATGATGATCTTTCCCGTGGGACCGACTGGTCTGCATCTGCGGGAGGCTGAGTGGGAAGGGTCTTCATGTAATTGACCGATACAATGCAAATGAGTTCCATTGAACCTCATCTTTTTCTCTGGGCCAGGATATCTAAAGCTGTCTGCTAAATTAGATACTGGACACACATTTGAAAGGATTTGACACTTGGAGGGTATGGCTTTGTGAATGCAATGATTTACCCAGACATTGGTTTAATGAAGAATAGCAAACAATCTCAGGGAAAATATCAATTATATGCTGGGCACAATTGTAATATTTGTGCATGAAGAGAGCCTGTGCAAAATAAACTTTTTTACTCTCTGACTAATCGTCTATCTATAGAGCACAACTTCTGCTTTCATGTTGAAAGGCTAAAAAAATTAAAAAATACAAATGAAAAAAGTAACCCCTCTAGGCAATTCTGAATGGCTTCTGTCTGAATTATTAATTATTAATAATATTAATAATGTTCATCGTCTGGCTGACTACGTCATATTAATTTTTCTAAAAATCCTGTCATACGTGCACAAACTGACAGTCACCACCTATAAGCTATTACTAAATATTGTAGAAACATAATTTTCTGTAAAGTTGCTTCGTAACGATTTATATTGTAAAAAGCGCTATACAAATAAACTTGAACTAAATTGAATTGAATTGACTAGTGTGATAAACAGTGTTTTTTTTTACTGAATATTAAAAAAATAAACAGTGTGCAGTAATTTTACTGCTAAAATATACATTTTATAATTCTGATCATGATTCTGGAATGCTTGATCCTGATTGGTTACTTCACTATTGTCCTTGGACAAACAGCACTAATTCTCTCCTTCTTTTACACCAACAAGTTAGAATTGATTGTGGCAAGAATTTCGAGACCATAGTAAAAACCGTGTGTTCACACTGGTAGGTCTCTTGCTGAAAATAATACATTTAGTCCTGGTTCAATTAGCTTTCACTGTCATTTTAACACCAGATCTAAAGACACAAAACAAAAGACATCCAAAACAATGCTATTTGCTGGGCTAAATGCACCCATGCACATATGGTTTCATTTTTACCAGCTGAACTTAAAAAAATGTGTAAAGGAGTCACCAGGAATCCTCTGTTGCACGCACAAATGAAGATATGTTGCATGGAGATGGACATTTCCGACAGCAACAGCACCTGTACCAAACTGTAATGAATGTAATTAAACTGATTTTGGTTTAAATGTCTTTAAATGTCTTTTGTTCAGATGTTTTTGGTCTGTGTTGCATTCATATTTCAGCTGAACCAAAGCTTTTGAGTGCATTTCACCCCCTGAAAAGTTTGCTTATTTGGTGTGCATCAAGGTTTGGTGGTTGGCAGTGTTCACACTTATTCAAATGAACCGGACTAAAACAGCAATAGAGTTCATTTTAATCAAACCAAACCTGCCAAATGTGAACACACATTAAGAGGCTGAAAGGTTTGGAAGAAGAAATTACAATAGTTGATACATAGTAAGATTAACAGAAGCATATTGTAGCTCATTCATTAGAAAGTATATATGTGACTTTAATGATTTTAATGTGACAAAAAGTCTAAACATATCACACACTACTGTTCAAAAGTTTGGGATCAGTAAGATTTTAAGAAATTAATATTTGTATTCATCAAGGACACGTTAAATTAATCATAAGTGAAAGTGAAGACTTTTATAATGTTACAAAAGATTTTTAGTTTTATTTTTAAACAAAGTTTTCTGCAGTCAGTTGACTTGGTGCCCCCAGGCAGCAATTTCAAATCATGCAAGTATATGTAAATAGGAAACGTCTGAAAGATCCAAAACAGTTGTTCAAGATTATGTTTCAACAACACATTTCATATTGAGAATAAAATCTGACAACAGAGAATAATAAACTGTGTTTATTTTTTGCAATCAAATCTAGTCAATGTGCATGGTCTTGCTAGAGTAAACACACTGTCCATTGGTGTTTAACTGCAAAGGCCTGTTCACACCAAGAAGAATGTTCTGTATGATAAACATTTTTATTTGAATGAACGGCTGTTCTCGCATCTGTTCAGACCAACATGAACATTTGCATGCCATCAATGTGACAAAAAATTTTGCACAGAGAGATGTGTAGTCTCTTTTCCATGGCACTGTAAAGAAACAACATAGCAAATAAAAAAATTCAATGGTTGTTTTAAAACATGTAAATACTGTTTTACTTCCTTTATTAAACATGACATGCTTTGAGTACTGGGGGGTAAACAGTGCATTTCTGCTTTTCCATAAGCACAATGAAATGTGTTTTCATGTCATTATTGAAAAGGATTGTATGATCTGTGAATAATATCAGGTCTTTGGATGCAAAATATTTAAAGTTTTCCAGAAGTTCAGTGCAGACCAAAAGTTTGGACACACGTTCTCATTCAAAGAGTTTTCTTTATTTTCATGACTATGAAAATTGTAGAGTCACATATATACAGTATATCTTTAGTTGGACTTCAGAACTACTTCTGCACAATTAAAGTGCATTAAGTACAACATTTGTTTGTACTAAATTGAGCAGACTTTAAATATACCAGTTTAGTGTACTAAAAGTACAACTGCTGAACATTTTTATTAAGTAAATAAATATGTAAATGTATTTGTAGTATGTAGTATGAAATAAATGTATTTCAAATACATTTTAGTAAATTTATTTTACACTAGGGAGGATATATTACATATTGCAATGCCCCTTTCACAAAAATGGTCTTTCAGTGGTTGGGCACAATATGTAGTATTAAATTTTTTCCAACTCATAGGGTTGTCTGTCAAATTAACACACATATCAAGATACTCCAAGCAACTTCTACTGTCATGAAATTCTCCATTGCTACATCTTTGCCCAGAGAGAACTGCTTATTAACAGAGTTAATCCCCCTAACCTTTATCTGCAATGATACTTCAGAGTCATTCAGCACACTACCAGTTAATAATTGTCTGGGAGAAGTTCAAGTCTCATGCTCATTCGAAGTAATCAGATACCATTTTAAGCCTGTGATATTGGTTTGGGTTTTTGCGCTGTCCTCGACATTTTGTTTAACACCAGAACTGTATTTCTTCAGTTGAGTGATGAAACAGAAACCTTTGTGAATGTGACTCAGCATGCTCCATGTCTTGAGAATCAGATGTCACATTGTTTCCCATGGTTACCTCTCTAGTTTTACCAGAAGTGATCCAAGCCTAAATCTTCAGACATGGACCAGCCAGTCACACAATACATGCAGAATACATACAATGTATATCTATTAGTCTGTACTGTGATCCGCAGCTGTGATCAGCATTGCTTTGCATTGACTTGTCACTACAGGTGAAATGTATCATTTCTCTGGCATCAAACTGGGACAAACCATCCATTTTGACCTGAGGTATTTTTCATTTACTTGGTATTTCTGACAATACAGAGGATCTGTAAACATCTACAATTTAAATGTGCCTTTAAGGATGGTGAACTCACAATAGTTTCCCCTTAGCTAAACTGAATACCTGCTATTGCAGCTATCTCTGTTTGACTGTAGGCTAATATCTAATCTTTGAAGTTGTTTCTGGGTGTGCAGCCATGCACATTTACTGCTGAGATTTGACTGTAAACTGTTGATGGGTACAGAAGCTTACTTCTGAACTGCCAGTCATAGAGTTTGCTCGATAGAAATAAGGTCACATGCTGTAATAAGGAGAAATTATAGAAAAAAAATGTGTGCAAACCAAACCCACATAGAGCTGCAGAACCCAATGCAGCAAACTTATGAAAAACTATTTTGACTGGTGAACATTACAGTGGCTGAATGAAAACTTGTTTCCAGGCACAAAAGACACAACTCCCAGTTCTTAATAAGGAAGTAATATAGTCAAGTGTGCCTCCTGCCCCTTTTAAATCAGAAGGTGATGTAGACTGTAATTAGCGAGGAGGATCAAAAAACATGACAACATTAGCCTTTTCAGAAACAGAAAATCGAAGGCTTCTGGTATAATAGCCCTTACAAGTTCAAGGCTCAGAAGAAATAGTGGCAAGCAAGAAAACAAATAAAAATTATGTGTGAATTGTATAATGTTAATATATATATATATAGCCTTGACTGCACACTTAGATTTCCCTTCACAGTCTCTCACAGACATGCATTTCTTAAGGCAATTGCATATTTGTATTAGAGAAATGGTTGTCATTCCCTTGACAAAATGATCCCGTGGCCACGACATAATATCATATTCCCATGAGTTAATAAGAAGGTCCCCTTAAATTGACCACGAGATATTATCACATTCCCACGAGTTATTATGTTGTGGCCACGACAAAACTAAGTGAATCGACCATGGCGTCGTATGGGCACCATACTCTGGTAACACAAAGGAAAATGGTTTGTTTTTCTTAAAAGGGATAGAATGAGAATCTTTATACCGTTATTTATGTATCTTGCTACCTATGAGTGCCTCCTGCCCTCAGGGTGTCTGTGAAGATCTTATAGAACAGAGAGCTATATTTTCCATAATTTGCCATTATTAATAGCGTACCGTTAGGCCACCCCTGGAGTTCCTGTTTGTGTATTTCTACCACTAGGTGTCACAACTGAGTCATCACAAAGTTGTTCTGTTTACACATGCTAAGAGTTCAGGTAGCACTGAACCTATGCGAGGTTCAACGGTCGTTTGATTTGGCTTTAGCAGACAAGACATTATTCCATATATATATATTTACCTCTCTGTGTTGAAGACAGTGTAGGTGAATGATTCGGCCACAAAACAGCCTTAGCTGTCCATATATTATTCTATGATTTTTTTTATTACTTATTAAAATAAATGAGATCATATTTATTTTTCCAGAATCACAAAATTAATCATTGTTCATTTAATATACATCAACAATAATAATAATAAAAAAAAAGAAAACATTTTGAAATTTCATTGTTTCGCAGCACGGATTTCACAATTATTCTTCATTGAGATAATTATTACATTCAAATGTATACAGAATATCACTTTTTTTTTCTCAGCAACACTTTTTTTCTGTCAGTGTTTAGCCAAACACAGCACAAGAAGTTTGTGTCTATGACCCACTGAACAGGTTTGATTTGGGCTTGTTAATTAAGATGCATCGTACTCATTATAACGAGAAGAAGCCTCGACATGATTCCAAAGCCTGGCGTGATGTGTTGACGTCAAGCGCAGCCCCTAAACGACAGAAATAGACACACCATTAAGTGTGTTCTCACATTAGACACAACGAGATGGAAACAATATGCTTCCTTTCAGACCACCACACCTCCCTAAAGGTGTATGAAGTATTTTAGGAACTCCAGCAGCAATTCACAGAATATAAAGGCAGGAATACATGCCAACAAAATAAAAATAAAAAATCTCTTCTCATTATATAACACACTCCCTGTGCTCTTAGCACAACCCGTGGCCTGAGGATCAGTTTTTCATAAATCTCATTATTTTAAAAACCTGGCCCAGTTTGGCATAGTGATATGAAGGCACAAGTGCTAGAAAAGATGGAAGAGAATGTGTCAAAACAAGTCTAGAGGAAAAGTCCTCGTACCAGATATATAAGAGTAATGTTTTAGGATCCAATCAGCATGTCAAATTTTAGTTTACTAAACATAACTTGCATTGTTTCCAAAGGTAAACAAAGGTGTAGCTGGTATTCGTGCTGACATCCCATCTGTGTGTCCTAACATCCTATTTCTGTCCTGTTTTGTAATGGATAATCTTCTCACCCATTCATTCAGTCGTGATTTTCCCCACACACATTTTCTGAGTGTTTAATGCACGGATTAATGGAAGTGTGTAACACAACTACCATTAGACAAATTTAGAATCACAGGAAATTCCCAACTTAATCGCAGTGATAAAAGTTAATCCGCGCTTGAAATATGATTAAAGGCTGAGATGATTCACCGGTCAGTTAAACTGAAAGGCAAGGTGGAACACACCACCCACACAACAGCTGAGTAGGATTACAATCGGGTCTTCACGAGGTAAATCAAATAAAAGCATTACATACATTTATAGCAATGCTACATTCTTCCTAAAAATAGACCTTTATGAGACACAGATCTTTCTTTCCCTCAAATTTTAATAACGTTACTCTGTGCAAGGCCTGGAGCAAAAGCAGCTAAGCGTTTACCAAAACAAGTTCAATCTCAAGCAGCTGAGTGGGTGCACAGATTGATTTTAAACCGTCCACCTTGAGACACGGTGCAAGAGCAGTTCACATGTGAGTGCGGACACTACATCTTCTGTATCTGGAGATTAAAGAGTCAAAATGAACTTCTAATGCAATCTTTCCCCTGACATTTATTCCAATGTAACAGCATTAGCCCGGGCTGATCCCTGTGATTATGACACCCTATTAAATCAGTCTCTGTGAAGAAGCTGCAAAGTTTCTCATACCTGCAACGTTATTAAAAGAATATTATGAATTGCAGCAATATTAGTTTTTGACGAATGAATGCTAATCAAAAATTGGCTTTATTACATTTGTGTTCAAACTGCAAAATAATTGTTTTAATAAATGACTAATTTGGGCATTTGATCAACTGAAGGCAGATGGGTGACCATTAGGAGACTAAACCTCTCTGCAAACAATCTGTTTTCAATCTATTCGGTCATGCTAGTTGCACAGAAATGACACATTTCAGGTTCAACATGCACTTTTTGTGTTTTCAGGGGGAAGTTTCTTTAATACTCTTCAGTGCCACTGTAACGTGTCATGCTGGTGATTGGACTGCTTCTGCTGTAAAAGAATTAGAGAAATTACTCTTTTCTATCATGTGAACAATAAATATGTGAGTAAATTTGTGGTTTTGAACATCGTTAAAACAGCTTCAAGTGTAAATAAAGCAATTGCCTGATTAAAAACCGTTATGTGACTCCTGATATTTTCTACTAATGAGCTGCTAGAGTGGTGCATTAATTTGCAAGCTAACAGGAAAGTAGAAAAAATGGAGGAAACATTGAATGCTGTACATTCAATTTTTTGCCTTGTTAGTTCCAGGATGACACCCTGCCTGCTCCCCACAGGCAGACACGGCTGCTGCTTTCTCAATTTATAATCTGAATGAAAATCTAAAAATACCCACAGCATTTTATGAATGAAACACTAAAAATAAAACTCATATCCATCCCTCTTCGCACCCTCTCTTCTCCCCTCCCTCCCTCTTTCTCTCTCACTTCCTCTATTACCCTAGTGCTTAAGTGTCTCAGAATCAGATGGATGACACCACATGCCCACACTCCTAGTCGTATTAATGTCCTGGGCTGAGCCTCCAAATGTCAGTATACGTTATCACCTGATCTATAAAGAAAAAAACTCGGAGACCTTGATTTGAGTATTAGCACTCCTGGCCTAGGACTGCTGAAAATTTGTGAGTTTTTGTTGCCAACCTTCATGTCTGCGGTTCATGATCAGATTCTCAATGGAGAATGGAGTTGAATGGGAAACAGTTTCAATAGTACAGCCATAAATCATTTACAAGTTAACATTACAACATAAAGGCGTGAATCTCAAACAACTGTCATTATTATTTAATTATTTAAAAACTCTTAAAGCTCAAATAATGCACACGTTTATTAAAACGTACTATTTTCATAAAATAACAAGTTTACATTTCTGCTTTTTTGTGGTGTTCAACTTCACACCACAGATAATGCTGATTGAATGTAACTTGCATTGAACCTGATATATTCCTTTAATTGTTCAGGTCTTGAACACCACAAAAGTTTATGGCTGACACATGGAGAGAGATGCAGCAAAGACAGCTGGAATGTAAACCCTCCATTATCAGGCTGACCTCGTCACACACTCCCAGCATAACTCGCACCATACTGTGCCAACACACCCATGGCACAGTCTGACAGCCAACCGTCATAATATTTACAAGGTGCACCTCTGTCCCTGAAAAAAAAAGCTGCAGACTCAACACAAGGCCTGGCAGATGCAGTGAAAAGCAGCCCTCCTCTTAATAAATGAAAACAATTCTTTCCAGTCTATTCATAACTCAGAGTTACGGAGAACACCATGATGTCATAAAAGTGGAATGTTAGGAATTTAAGGCATTTCCTCTAATCATGGGTCACAAATGGCAGGTGCTGTGTTTTTGGTCATTAGGTTTTTTTATGTAGGCTATATTCTGGATGTCTCAGCAGTAGCTCATATATTAATCACTCAAAAGCTAGTCAAAGACACTCATGCAGCACTGTCAAATATGGTGAGCTTTGGTGAGCAATGGTATGCTTTGTTCCAAAAGAGAGGAATCCACAATGCAAGCATACAGAAAGAGTTTTCTTGAATTGTTAAACAAAACAATTGTGAATGTATTTAAATTAAAAATAAAATTTAGATTTAAATGTAGAATGTTTTACATTAGTTTGGTATGATTAGTTTTATGCAATTATTTGCACAAAGTACAAGCTTATTCAAGCTTTATTTTTGGAAAAAAAAGTTAATTAACCAGATTAATTCCCTGAATATTTAATGTTTAGCTTGTTTATCTTATTGATCGAAGGAATGAATCACATGCTTGTCCGTATGGATGTGACTGTGCAGTTTGTTTGAACACAATTCCAAACAATTCGTCATGTCTTGTACTGTATTTGTAGAGCCATTACAAAATGTTTGTATAGGCATCCGTGGCATCTGTTCTTATCACTGCCATCACGGCACAGAGCCTGTGAACTGTTGACCAGTCATGTCAAAATTGATGAAGTCATGGTTTTCACTAGAGAACACGAGGCCATGTGAGGAAGTGATGTTTCTCATTCTTCTGATAGGAGGCAAGATGAATGGTCGGATGAGCAACAGCAAAGGTATCTGCAGGCAATTGCTCTGCTGCTACAGCTTAAAAAATATCATCATGAAAAAGCGACAGTTTTATCATTGTTAAACAATATTTTTAATAGCTTTTAGTGAAAATACCATTTTTTTTCCTTCAGTCTTTTAGTGTCACTTTCAAAAGCCTAAGAAAAATCGAATTTCCTGCTTGAAGCACTACAAGTTGCTTAGATATCAGGTGTCTAAAATCTAAATACAGTAAGAGATGCTCTCAAGAGCAGAATGTCCAATACTGACTATAGGTATTGACTAGAATTTATGATTTCCAGTTGAGGAAAAAAGGTAAATAAACATATAAGCTTTTCACACAACATGAATGCTTTGCTAAAGGCATACAATAAAAATAGTCTTAAAAAGTGAGTTGTATAGCAACAGACAACCAATAACAAACTCTCTGTGAATAAAAATATGGACTAGCAGTTATTAAATATTATTGTTGCATGCTATATTTGTCCATTCAGTTATCCAAAGTTATTACTTAACTTTACAAAACTGCAAATAAGAATGTTAACCCAGAGTTTACAAAAGTACAGTGTGAAATCGCAGAACTTAACTACCCAGTATTAATTATCAACCCAGCATAAAGAATGTTCCGTGTATAGGAAGGGTCTACTGAGGGTGATTTACAGTAGCATTTCTCTCAACTGCCCAGTGTAACAGGAATGATTTTGTAATTGTGTAATTACAACCTTAATGCTGTATTTTTTCACTTGATTAAATAACTATACAGCCTTTGCCCTGTAATGTGTAGCACAGATTCCCAACAATATTATTTAATTTGGAATAGAGTATTTGCGCCAATTCTGGGAGTTCCAGGTATTCATAGAATGATTATTATAGTGATTCATTGTCTGAATGCCTGCCAAGGAGGTGAGTGGGCATTTGTGTGTTTGTATGGGCCGTTGTGAGTGTGTTGGTGTGAATGTGTTTCTGAATGTGTTACTCTGGAAAACTTGCAACAGCTTACACTGCACACACACGCAGTGTGGTTTGAAATTGAAAAGTGAAGCTGGCAAAATAAATGGCAGCCTATGCAGAAGGGGGCCTAGGGTAGTGCCAAAACACACTGCCAACTCAGCATGTAACAAACAGCAGAGGCAGAGAGTGAGAGAGAAAAAGAAAGAGACAGAACCAGACAAAGAGATGGAGAACTTGAGTCTGAACTAGTCAAGCACACCTCTCATTGAGCCAGAGAGAACAAGAGCAGGAGCATAGAAGTCAGCCAAAACACCAGATAGCATCACACTGAAAGTGTAAAAAATAACTGCAAATAACTAAAGATTATCATATGTAAGCACATACCTTGATAGGGAGGTTTCCAAGACCATCAGCATCCCAGCTGATGTCTCATCATTTTTTGCACACCCTGATGGTTATGGCATCTGTTGTGTCTCCTTGAGTTTTGTGTGAACTTTACTTAATCTGCATTGCAATGCTTGCAAAAACTAAAATCTCCAGTGCCCACCAGAGTTGGGCAAAAATCAGGACTGACGAATTGGCTTCTTCTAAAACCTGCAAATTCTGGTTGAATTAGTCACGTCCCACAGAATGACAAGAAGTGGAATTTAGTCAAAACTTTCTTGTTAGTCTACAAAACAGCTTATTTTAATGTCAATCTGCCAAAACGACAGCTTGTGGAATGTACCACTCTGTGATGTAATAGTGTGGGTAAACACCGCCTCCACAGAAGAAGATCAACGCCTGCTTCTGCCTGCATGCCTGTTTAGCCCCGCCCACTGATTCACTCATGTAACGTTTATGAGAGAGGCGAACATGCAGGTCTACGCAGAAACCAAATGATGATAACAAAATGCCGTGCAGTGCCAAGCTGTAGAAAAGCTCTGTCTTTGCATTCTTTCCTTCTGATCCCATCGTTAGGAAAGAGTGGATTAATTTTTTTTTAATGAAGTTCCAGACTGCATCAGTGAGAACTCAGTCCTTTGTTCTATTTATTTTACAGTAGATTCATTTACAAACAAGGCACAATTTGCATGATTTTCAGATATAAATTAAAAGACAGTTCTTACAGGAATACATACATGTAGCAGGATTGTAAACTAGCCAAATGTATGTGATATCCAATGAAACTTCTAAAGAATCTTTGTCCTGACTTTCAGAGCTGTTCACTTGTCAGACTTGGGCCAACAGCATGGTTATTGATGCGTATGCAAAGTCATCAGTTATTTGGCTGATGATGAAGAGAGAGGGAGAGAGAGGGAGATCTCCTACAGGCTTTTAAAGGTGGGCAGGTTAGGGTGATATAGGACTTTTGAATCTTTGACACTATGACTGTACAGTCTGCTTCAAGGTAGAACTAAAAGTTTTAAACCTTGCTGCCATATAAGAACCTTTTAAAGGTCCCGTTTTACGCGCTTTTTTGAAGCTTTGATCGTGTTTACAGTGTGCAATATAACATGTGTTTATGTTTCACGTGTAAAAAAAACACAGTATTTTTCACACAATTCACCTATCTGTATACCGCTGTTTTCACTGTCATAAAAACGGGCTGATGACTTCCTTGTTCTATAAAGTCCCTCCTTCAGAAATACGTAATGAGTTCTGATTGGGTCAGTGGTTCCTGTGTTTTGATTCGACAGCAGCTTACAGCACGCTGCCCTCCTGCAAACCTTAGTTTTGGAGTAGTTTTGAGAAGCAAGTGGGCAGGAGCGTGTGCTGGAGATGTATTTATAGTCACAGGAGCGTTTTTACTTAAGAGATGCGCATGAAAATCGCATTCGTTTTTTTGCACAGCCCTAACATCTAGTTATCAAAGCTAAACAGCGTTGCCCTTTGTGTAATAAGTAACAGAAACTGTTAAACGCACCAATTTAAATAATAAAATACACTTACACCGGTTGTGGTCCATAAACACCACCTTCTCCAGACAAAGAGGGAGCTGCTCCATCTTTCAGGAATAATCTTTGTGTGAATCCGGCATTAAACTGTTTGAGAAAGTTGTCCTGAGAAAGTTGTCCTCATCAAGCTGTCCTCAGCAAAATTTGCTGCACATAGTTTTACATGTGGATTATAATTTTCCGGAACCGAGTTAAACATAAATTGTAACCATTAATCTCCAAGTACAGCATCCCTGGGAAGCCGAAACAAAGATGATTGGACTCAGAGATGAAAATAACAGCGTTTCAAACGACATGGCGACCAACACAGCTTTTCCTTCTTCTCCGTCGGAGCGCAACAAGGCCACGCCCCCTGTTTGTGAATTGTTTGGGCGGAGGTTAGTCAAAAAACTGTTTTAGTGACGTCATTCCTGCAGGAACTAGAGGGCTGTAGTCATAACGGGTCGTTTTTTTGTAGGCGAATTCTGTTAAATCAAATATCTCGCTTGGCATTGATATTATTTATACTCTAACAGCAACATTACACACTAACTAAAGTTTAAAACATGGGCTCACGAAGAAGGGAACCTTTAATACTTTGTTTTCTCTAGTTCTTTAGAAAAGAAATGCATGTAGGTAGTGCAAAGAATTTCTATTATGTGACCTGTATTGTGACCAGTAAAAAACCAATATATATTTTTAGGTTGTCACACCATGTTCAGAGTTTAAAGGTGAAGTGTGTGATTTCTGCGTCACTAAACAGTAAACTATGTTTCAAACATTCCCCCTGCCTGTTATTGGTTGGACAAACAGGTAGTTCAAGTGATTCTATTTATGTAGCCAGTGCTATGTTCCATCCAGACATGTACTTCCATCTGACGTGTAGAAATTACACACAATCATTTGCATGAACGTTGAGCTCCTATATAAGGCAAGCGATTACAACCCTGACTAATCTACTGTAGTTACAGTGGTATTCAAGAATATTAATCAAATAATGTGTAACACAGCATTATAAAAAGATACATTGGACACCTTTGAGGAATTCTTGGAATGTTTCCTCACACAGCAGGGGATGATCAAGCTGTGGTTAGGATCACAGACTTTCTATTTTAGTTCAAGATGTTTATATTACATCACTTCAGTCTAAATATCTTGATCTCAAAGATGTCTCAAGCAACTTAAAAGCCTACTGGCCCATAGTTTCTTTCCTTTCCGTCATTCTAATTCGATCTCTCTTTCCCTTACAGCATTCCTGAGACTAGAGAGAAATTCCCAGTATCCTCTGTCAAGGAGCTTTATTATTTCCATGAATGTCATTTAACCCTGAAAAAAAAAAAAAAAAACACTGGTAAATGTACAAATACTTAACCTTTTCTGGCCAGAAGCATAGGGTATGAATGTAGTCTTAAAAGCTCTGTTCGAAGGCCCGAAGCTGGAAAGTCAGTGAAATGGGGTTTTCATTGCAGTCTTCGTGTAAAGTCTTGATTGGTTCAATTAGTTAGTGCTCACATTAGTTTTTCTAATTCACTTAAGTATTGAACCAGTCCTTTTCTGGGGTTAATGCCACATAAAGTCATTACAGCGAGCCATGTCCAGATGGCATTAAGTGTGATAATCTGTTTTTAATCCCAATTCCAATCCTTTAGCCAAATGAATGCCAAGAAAGAGAGAAAAAAGAGTAAACAACAAATAAGACCTTCCTGGAATCAGTCTGAGGGCCAGTGTGTGAGATGTCACTTCTAAAGAACTGGCTCTGTGTTCACAATCCCATAATACATTTGCATTATCCTGACGTAAGCCGTTGACTCCTACAGTATTTAATTACCATGACCTTCAGCTTTCACACACCTCCACTCTATCTCAGGACCTTATTACTGCTGCTCCTGTTGTAGCGGCAGCTGAATGAGGGATGAGCCCGAGATGAATGGTAGTAATATTTACATCCAAAGGACCTCAGAGAAAGAAAGACTGACTCAGTGATGGTCTGAGGGTCAGAAGAACGAGGCCTTCATATCTCATCTCAGCTCAAAAACATTCCTGTCTCAGTTATGTATACTCCTGGGGGGTCATGGTAAACTGGCCAACTGAGATAAATGTTGTTTGACGTCATCCTCTTATTTATAGAAAGGTAATATTGGAGCATGGAAGTGCCTTTTCATGTCAGATTCAAAGTACAAACACTCCACAAAAATGCACACACACACATAGAGATGTGCCGACTTGTATAAATGTGATGAGATGTGCTTAGAAGACATACAGACAGATAGACAGACTCTGTGATTTATTTGATCAAGTTTTAGGAGACCTATTGCTGATGAAAAATAAATTAAGCTTTGATTTGTATATGCTAAGGGAGGACAGAGGACATTTATTTGTGTTATACCAGGACACAAACTTCACATTACATCTTCAAAATATGCTATTACTGTAAATTCAATTTACACCATTAAAGGCCTGATGGAGAAAGTGCAAGAGACAGAATAAAGCCACCTTTGCAACTGATTTTTTTCAAGATGTCTAAGGGATATGGATAGTTCATGAGAATACTTTTTGAATTTGAATAAAAAAAATAAATAAAAAAAAACTTTATTCAACAAGTCGTCTCCCCGTCTCTCGCCAAATAACTGTAGTGCCATTTTGGAAAACAGCTGCTGAACATAAACAGCGTATGCTATTCTGTGTCAGCCGCGACACAAGGATGCACTTTGCAAGGATGCAGTTTTCTCTCGAATCAAAGTGAAAATTCATGGAAAAGTTTGGAAATGTGCGCTCGCAGTAAGCGGAGCCAGGCGAAAGTATAAATCCCGCTTAACTTTGTTTGTTGTCATATTCTAAATAATGCTGCAAGTGTGGCTTGAGGAAGTGACGTTGCCTGCATCTGTGGAGTGCGACCTAATGCAACCCTTGAAGTAAGACAGGAAATAGAAATATCGCAAAATAATTAATAATAACGCAACTAAACAAGACAAAATAATGTTATAACATTTCGTTTTGTCTCATTTTGGTCAACGAAAATTAAGAGACATTTTCAGCATAGTTTTTATTTTGTAAACCACATTTAGTCTCTTTTTTTATTCATCAACAATATTGCATTATACATTTAATTATAGTCATCATCACAAGGCCAGCATTTACATTGCATCTCGTCTCGTTTTCGTCACTTGATAAAGGTTCGTTGACGACGATATTTAGTCATAATTTTCATTGACAAAAGCAACACTACAAGTTACGGTTCAACCACTGATGGCAGATGGACTATTCCGATGATGCTTTTCATACTTTTCTGGACCTTGACAGTGTATTTTACTTGGCAGTTTATGAGACAGTTACAAGCCTCCCGGTTTTTCGTCCAAAATATATTAAATTGTGTTCCGAAGAAAAACAAACCTTTTACGGGTTTGGAATGACATGGGGTAAGTGATTAATGACAAACTTTTCATTTTGGGTGGGGTATCCCTCTATTTACTCCCCCTCATGTCGTTCCAAACCTGTAAGATCTTCATAACACAAATTAAAGAACAAAGGTCTTACAGGTTGGAATGACATAAGGGTGAGTAATTAATGAAAGAATTTTTGGGTGAACTTGGGTACTGCAGTCCAAATTAAAATGATTATTCCCCTCCTCCTCAGACTCAACAATCACGTGGGTTGTCAGAATAAGGGTACATAAGAGGAATGAGCACAACTGACAGTGGAAGGCGACAAACCTATGTATTTGTAAGTAGACTTTACGCAGGGCAGAATCCACAATCTCTGACCCAGTTCATTTGCTGACTTCTTATAGCTGCAGTACGATGTGTTTTCCGCCAAATGGCAACCCTTGGTGTCAAAATACTCCTGGGTAAATTGGCAGTGGGCAGAATCACACAAAACAAAACAAAAACAGATATTCTGACAGGAAATCAGACAGGACATGTTTTAAAGTAGAATACCTGGCTGTAGGAATGTTTTTCAGAGAAACTATGAGAATAACATACAAAGTATGAGAACTAGCATGTTTCATAAATGATATTTTTATGCTTAAGTACATAAAAAATTATTATATAGAGCACTTTTTAGTTTGGCCTTGCTGAAGTCAGGGAGTGCTAAATATTATAGGATTGTTTACATTTTATACGTTTTAACAGAAAGAATTACAAATGGTATCAAATCTGCAAAACAAATCTGAATCTCATGTACATCTCAAAACAACAATTAGGAATGAGAATGGCTAACTAAGGAACAACCAGCTGCCAGATTTTTTTTTTTTTTTTTTTTTACTTAAGTACAAAGTTAATAATATTTTGTATTCCCAAAAACCTTTTTTAACAATGTCCCCCACCAAGAATACCTAAGATGAATTTGAGTTCCATGTTTTTGAAAATAACCATAAACAACCCCTACAAAGTTAGGATAATATAACTTGTCTTAAATCCCCCAGGTATGTCTAATGAATTTAACAGGATCTGTTCACTCTAGCAGCAAGCTCATACTCATACAGAAAACATCAATATACAAATAAATATTGCAGTGTTTCCAGGAAAGAAAAAATATAAACAACTGAGGTAACTGGGCCTGCAGAAAAAGTTGCTGACACATACTTGAACCAATAAAGTCCTACTAAAAAGGAGGTGCTGCATTTAATGCAGAGGTTAAAGCACTTAAATGAAAGTTGTGTTTTTTTGCTTTGCCATGGTGAACCATTAACATGACTGGGACCACTTATACTTCGCAAGAAGATCTGTTGGTAGCACTTCATAGTGCAACAAGTAAGGGGTCAGAGAGAGGTGAGTACAACTGACGTTCTGCAGAAACATGGAAAGACAGTTAACCGTTAATACCAATCCACATACACGCATGAAAAGTGAACAGCAGATCATGTTATAAAGTTTAGCAAAATAAGTTATTTTTATAAGAACGAAATCAAAGTATGAAAAGCATGCTGAAGATAGATGATACTCCATTAGTTTGTCTCTAGTATTCAGTGTTATTGTCTCCTGAGCATTCTTTTTCTCTTTACTTGACCGCTGAGGCATGCCGTGCACGCATATGTGGCCGCAAGTGCACATTGGTCAAATATGAGCGAAGAAGCAGATTGCTTTTAGTCAGTAGGGGGAGAAAACACTTCACCCTTCATTCAGACACATTCTATTCTCTCTCCCTCTCATGCTGTGAATGTGCATGTCTACGTGTGCGTGAGTGTTTTAAACGGTTCATGTTACAAGGTAGGGCTCTGTATATCACCAATAGTGACACTAGTAGTGATCCACATAGCTTCAATATGAAGGAAAAGTGCTAAAAACATGTCTGTCTCTTACCCCCCCCCCCCACACCTTCTTTCTCTCTCCCTCCCTCCCCGCCTCTTTCCATCAATAAAAAATGAGGATTACGCACATCTTCCCCTCACATTTCCTCTCCTCTCCCTCATCTTTCTCTCCTTGACAAGATTTGCGCAGGGCAAACTGTTGAGTGTATCACACACATAAAATTAAATTTATAAAGACATGAAATGGCGTGAAAACAGACTCTCAGAGTTCCTCCAAAAGTCTGACAGACACATTCGTAGCCTCTCTCAGTGGCACTCAGAAAGATAGCAGCGCACCTGCGAATACACACCACGTACCGTCTTGATGATGTCTTGATGTTTTTGCTTGGTGACTGAGCATCACTATAGTGTGCTAGAGAGAGCTTGAGTCTTTGCAGATCCCATTTCCCACTAACTGCATGGTGCTATGCTCACATGTCATCAGTGCGTCAGTCTTGCTAATATCTCCCACTTTAACCGAGGGCTTAGCAAATCGTTTCCTGAAAGTGTGCTCTATCCCTAGGCCAAGGAATTAAACTTTTCTCCTGTGTAGTGGCATTAAAGTGTGGAATTTAACAGAGACAGTAAGCCTCTAGATTTAAACCCATATTACAGTATGGTCTGTGGCACAGTTGTAGATCACATACGTCATGGTGCAGGTTCAAGTCTGAATTTTTACAGTTCCTAAGTCCAGGCAGTTATGTCTGGGCTGCAGTGTTTTTTGTTCAGTCAAGTTACAGTCTTCATCTGTATACTCTGTAAGTATACATTACTATGCATAATATTTTAATATTTTAAGGATTAAATGCTCATTGTGCTATCACAAATACTGCTGTTCACCAATGAATCGCCTACCTATATTCACTTGAACAGCAGTGGTAGTAATTTTGATTCACCCTTGTGATTTGAGTATTTTGAATCTATTGACCAGAAATAGTGAATTTATGTCTGTTCATTCAGACATAAAGAATACATAGTTCACATAGTTATACCAGCAAATGTCGGTAATTGATTATCGTTTATGTTATACAGTAAGTCACTGAATCACTGAATAAAAAGCACCAAATCACTGGCAAAAAAGTTACGATGAAACAAGAAGTAGCAACAGATCTTTTCTTTCATATTATGACAAATGTAATGGATTACTGTAAAAGAAAAAGAGTACAAATCCCTTGATACCCCATATGGTTTAAGCAAATTAAATTTGAGTTCAGAGGAACAAAGCAATTTGTCAAATAATATTCACAATGCACAATGCTAGGTTTATTAACCAACTACATTAAGTGTTTCCTCACAAATAAGGATGCAGATATAATTTTTCCTCCACTGTGTGACCTGCTGAGCATGACTTTTTTTATGAAGCGAATAAGAACAGAAACCGTCTAAAATTCATGATGGGTTCAATAACATGTTGGTGTCATTGTAATAAACTTTTGTAATAAAAAAGATTTGAGTCACATTTACACATTGCAAGACAGCCTTTACAGGTCACGACCATTTGTTGATCGCCTGCATACTGGATAGTGGAGTTATCTTTGTGAACTCACCTTTCCAGCACTTTTGGATTATCATTTCCGTGGACTTTTTAAATTGTTGTCTGTCTCATCATTCAAAGCTAAACATTCAAAGCTCAACATTCAAAGCTATCACACAGTATAATCTGGCCCCATTTTAACCATTGTAAATTCGACCAATAGGGCCCGAACGTTACATATGTTGGCCCCTATGGGGAATGCATAAAGATATTAAAAGCTGTGTTGAGTGTTTTAAGATGATGACAAACCAAGTTAATGCTTTTATTACATCTGCTGGTTTTAATGATGAATGGGTTTTACATTATTGTGAATGTGCACAGCTTCGCACTGAGGTGGTTGCTCTTAAAAACATTGGTTTAAAACTGGAGAAGGATTTTGAAGATTCTGTTGTTAGTTTTCTTTACTGTGAAGTGTAGTTTAGAATAACTGTGGATGTTACATTTGAAAACGTGGAGAAATCTATCAAGGATGACGTGGTGACACTAGAGAGAGAGGTCATCAAGTGTTTTAAGAGGAGAGACAAGAAATGGGTGAAACAGCTGGAGCAATTAAAGGATCCAGAAGACAACCATCTCTCCTCCCACAGTGATGTGCAGCCCAGTGTCTCCTACTGTATGTCAACCCCTGGCTTTCCTCCGGGCCAACCATCCTAGCACATATACCACTTCATGGACAAACAATAGAGCAACTGATGGAGAATTCTGCACCACCACACACTTCAACCACAGCTTCTACATCCTACCCTTCTCCAGAGAGCAGATCAGCAGCATGCGGGGTGAGCACAGCACTCTACCCTCCACTCCACCAAATAAGAAGAAGAAAGTGACATGACATACAGCCAAGTATGGTGACCCATACTCAGAATTTGTGCTCTGCATTTAACCCATCCAAAATGCACACACACAGCGAACTCAAACCCAGAGCAGTGGGCAGCCATTTATGCTGCGGTGCCCTGGAAGTAGTTGGGGGTTCGATGCCTTGCTCAAGGGCACCTCAGTCGTGATATTGCCATCCCGAGACTCAAACATACAGCCTTAGGGTTAGGAGTCATACTCTCTACCCATTAGGCCATGACTTCCCCCGATCAATGTGCGGGAACACCAGGGCTTGCTGTACTGGCAGATCCAGAAGGGAGACGACATCTACAAGATCCAGCTTGTCGTCCCTAAGAACCTGGTCCAGCAGTTGGTACAACTCTTCCAGCAGAGAATAGCAGAGAAACACCATGTATGTCTAAAGACACTTCAACATATCCTGGAAGTTGCCTGGTGGCCCTTGATCCGCTGCGACATCTGGGCATTCAGCCAGTATTGCAAGTCGTGTTGTGTGGAGGCCAAGGAGTGTGCTGTCATTAACCCTTACAAGAAACCACCTCATCCCTGTTCATCAGCATCAGCATCATCATCCATCAAAGAGACCCGGAAGTTGGATAGGTGGAAACGCCAGGGGGGCTGGCAGACCAGCATGGCTGGGTGCAACATTAACCTGGGAGGAGCGGCGCAGTGTCATCTTTTTAAACACTCAAAGCTCTTGCACAGTATAATCTGCCCCCATTTTAACAATTGTAAATTTGATTAATAGGGTCGAACATTACACACTGAATGGCAGTAATGATCTGTTTGCTTAAAAGACTCATTCAAAAACACAGCTCTCAGAAAGGTTGATGGTTCAGTCCCAAGCAGGGCTACAGTATCTCAAACAACAGAGTTACTGAGATCACAATCTTACCCTATCACTGCTGTGTAACCAACAATGCGTTTAACCCCTTATTGCCTCAAGGGAACCATTCATTCAGTGAGTTCGCCATAAGTTAATTGGATGAAAAGTATCTGCTAAATGGCAGGTAACAGTGCAGTGACCACAGATTTAAACCTCTAGTTAGCGCGACTAAAGAGAGAGTGATGTACTACCCGGTCACACCTTCCTCTTTAGCAATGATTGATTGTGATGGGGCAATTCTCTACACATCACAGCTCTCTCACCCATACTGGCCCAGCCCCTCCTATCAGCCGCTCAGACACATTAGCACTCAGCCTAATTGACTCTCTGAGATTATCGTTTCCTCACAAACTTTATGGAATGAGTTATGATCAGGTCTCCAGACCTGAGGACAGGGCTTGATTAATCCCTGACACTCATTCATTTAGATGTATGTTTTCATCACCGCTCCTCGCCAAGCAGTCAAGCTCCACTCTGTTTGCCAGTGATAAATCAACACTCCCCCGCTACCGTGCCGAAAACACAGCACTAGCAGCATCTCTCTCCTGCCCAAACAGATATATCTACAGCCTCTTCACTTCAACATATTTTGCTATTTACTTCCAGCTGTTAAAATTATTTTATGATCGTGATCCATCTAAAAATAGATCAATTTATTTGAAACGAATCTAGTGAGTGTCTGAGGTAGAGTGACTCAAGGCCCTATCGGTTGTTTTATCTACATTTAAGTTTAGTTTGAGCCAATCATAAGTTGGGTAACTTTTAAGTGAGGCACATCACCATAGTAACATGCTGCATGTTCTAACAGATCATACTGCAAATCACACATTTCGTTATATAGCCATCTGCATCACAACTAATAACTCATTCCTGCTGACAAAAAAAGTATATGCTGGTTAGGTTGGTTTAAGATGGTCCTGAGCTGGTTATAAACTGGTCCTAAGCAACTAGCTTCTGGTCAGGACCAACTCATAAACAGCTTATATCATGACAACTAAGGACCAGCTTAAACCAACTGCCATGCTTCAAAACATATCTAACAAGCATATATGCGTTTTTTTATTATTATTATTATTTTTTTTTTTTCAAAAAGGCGGTACAAACTCACTCACAAACCCTGTATCAAAAATCCCTCTTAATTAAGAGAGCTGCTTTGGCAGCACTGGTGTTGCTTCTTTCCGTGAATATGTGTTGAATTGTTCTGGACGATCTCTTGTTCAGCTGAAAGTAAATCACTCTGCCTCCCTCCATGTTTCAAGTGATTGGTTGTCCACTGCAGGCGTCACACTTTTATGTACATGCACTCTGAAATAAATGATTAATATTCAAGCTGAGTGTCTACACCAGTGTTGACAGTTGTGATGGCACTTTACCCAAACTAATGTTTCGTAAAGCTTTCATTGAACTGGAACTATTATTAGTAATCACTAGACTTTTGCACAGCACACGATAGATGATAGATGTGCAGCTGGTAATAGAAACAGGTCATCAGCTTCAGTCTATCATATTTCACAGTTCATCCCTTACTCCCTAATGAGACATCTGAACAGTGGCCACAAATAATTGTAATGAGAGATTCATCAGCGTACACTAAATGATGAAGTGCAGGAGAAAAATGCGGTTCATCTTCACTAAATACTTCAGTTATAAAAGGGTGTGTGAGTCACTGTTTCTATGGGTGTTATGTCTGCTATTCCTCCTCTCGCCATTGATTTAAATCACGGGTGGCAGCCCGGTTCCCATGTGCAAAATTACTGCATGACTATATATAGAAAATTAGGTTACATGTAACATTCTTGCCACATACATACACACATTTATGTGTTTTACTTCGGTTTACACAGACACACTCATGCAGCCAGCAGCACCTTCTGTTTCCTGCATTCTAATTGTCGTGATGTTTGAAGTAACTCAAAGTGAATATGTGATTTGTCAATTGATTTTCCTCCCTTCCAGGCTATGAATAAAACCTTTTAATTATTGATGTGCTGATGTCAGCAGTCCATTTGAATGTTGTATGTGGCGCAGACCTCTTTCTCCAGGCTGGTTCTTCACTTTCCCTCCCTCCCTTTTTCTCCCGCTCTGTGACATGGTAACAGAATGATGGAGAGATACGGAGAAGGAAAAAACAAAAACATAATGAGAATTACAAATGGACAACAAAGGTTATTCCGTGTATAAGAAAGAGAATTGGAAAGACAAAGAGAAGCAGATAAAGAGATGAGGAACGGGCTGAGAGTGAAAGAGAGCGAGGATGAGAGTGAGAGAGCAAGCCATTAATGGAACTTGGAATGCTGTGATGTTGCAGTTTGCTTGCGGAGATCTCGCAGCCAATAGGAGCACAGCACCTGAAAAATGGGAGGAGCTCAGGTCCATTCACAAAGTCAGCAGCAGCTCAAATAAAGGCAGAGGAGTAGAGAGCTATCTGCTGCATTCGTTCTGCTCCGTTCTCTAATAGAACCACACACCACCTCTAATGGCAGCCCGACAAGTAATTATATACAAGCAGGGAGATAAATGAGTCATTTTATACTTTCAACAAAATAAAAATGTTGCAGAATGGTATAAAAATATGTGAGGTGATTCCATGTTAAACCAAGACATATGTGCAATTCAGCATGATGAAATCAACCCTGACCTAAACAATGAATAAAAAGAGTAGATATCACATGCACAATGGAGCTGAATTCATTACACAAATGAAATAATAATAATAATAATAATAACATTACTAACCTTTTAAAAAAAAATGCAGGTATACACAAATATGTGACCATGCTTGTGCATTGAAGAGAATTCTTGCACCCACAGAGACTCAGTAATTGACAGCTTGAAGAGGGATAAGCTAAAATCTTCCAAGATTAGTCTGTGGTCAAAAATAAATCTTGAGTTTGGATTTAGCTTTTAGATGTTAGTCACATCAGGTCTGCAAACAGGGGAGGGAGGTGTGTGATTCACAGTCACGCATTCCTCCAAATGCCCTCCCCTCTGCTTGAAATACACACCATAAACTATTCCTGGATCCGAGTCACCACCAAATTTATATCCATCTGGGTGAAAATAGATACTTCAAAAATAGAGTGTGTATTGCGTAGGTTCATTTTCAACTTTGCTTGGTGCAGACACACTCTCCATCTTTTCCTTTTTTTTTCCTTCTTTTCCGTCTTTTCTTATTCTTTCAAGGGAAAAATGTGTCAGATCCTCTTCCTGCCAATGAGAGAATCCAACAAAGCTTTGCTCTACTGTCTTTTCATCCTCCCACTAAAAAGATGAATGAGAGTGTTATTTCTGCTCATCTCGTCCTCCTGTTAACTATGTTGCCAAAAGAGGCTCTTAATAATAATCTAACCGGTATCATGCCTGGAACCTCAGTAGCCAACTGCAGATGTGTGACGTTTTTAATCCCAAAATGTATAGCAATCTTTATGCCTAAAATTCATACATACAATTAATTAGACGCATATTCTTTACAACACAATTATTTAAAAAATAAAAAATAAAAAATATATATAATATAGAAATTATGAGTTGTGTGAATTGAGAATGCCTTTTCCAACTGTAAAACTGAACTTGAATTAAAAACGAAGTTGACTTTAGGGATGTCACGATTTCTCAATTCAATTCGAGTACTCAATTTTAGAAAATCATCCACTGCATTTTGTCCATGACGAGTAATTGGCATGAATCGCATTATAAAACCTTTTTCCAAGGCTGCTTAAACCCATTTAAATATCATAATTAAGCATAATGCTATTGTGAATTCACAAATGCTATGATTCAATTAAATAAATATATGCAATGCAGGTTTAATATATTTGCTATAACCCCTTAACTGTCACTCACATTTTTGAACATAGACTTTATAGTGCACGATCCAAACTTTTTTTTTTTTTTTTTACAAACTTTTTTATAATTCATGAATGAAAACATTTTGTAACATGATATTGATGTACCATTTACATGGTAATGCAATGTCTGATTTAAAAAATGGGTTTTAAAGGATGAATTTTGAGATTTTCAGTTTTCAGTTATATATTTTCAGTCTTTTTTTTTTTTAACAAAGGTCAGAACTCCTGTTATGATGTAGATTTTTGAGGGTGCACTCTTGTCAAATTAATCTATTACTTTTCCTACATAATTTTTTGCAAAAAACATTGGTAAAATATATATTTGGGATTCTTAGACCTTTCCAACGATGTATAGTTTGTCAAGATTAGGTATACAGGATGGTGTGATAGTTATAAAGGGTTAATTATTTACCTGTGTGTAGGTTGCGTACGTGTTTCTCAGAGCAACTCCGTTCTCAGTAAATGCTGCTCTACACGAATTGTTATCATTCACTACATGTGTGGAGCATCTCAAAGTCCATCTCTGCTTATTGTTGTGAGTTTGGGTTTACAGTATAATAACATTCATCTGGGAATGCAACATGTGCCATTTCATCAGATTTGTAAGGTTAAAAGGATAGTTCAAATAAAAAAATGAAAATTATTTCATTAACTGCTCACCCTGATGTCATTCCAAACCAGTAAGATCTTTGGTAATCTTCAGAACACTAATTAAGATATTTTTTATTAAATCTGAGAGCTTTCTAACCCCACATAAACAGTAATGTAACTGAAATGTACCAAGGCTCAGAAGCATAGTAAAGGACATCAGTAAAATAGTGACAATCAGTGGTTCAACAGTAATTTCACAAAGCTACATGTATACTTTTAGTGCACTAAGAAAACAAAAATAATGACTTCATTCAACAATTATTCTCCTCCAAATCACATATTCAACCATTATGATATATTTTAAGCAGTTTTACTCTCTCTGTGTGACGTTAGATGGAGCGGAATTTCCTTATATGGGTCCTGAGGGCACTTTTGCCGGAAGAGCACGCGCTCCCCTATAGCGAGGCTGAGCAGCACAGACATTTCACTGATCAGAGCGATTCACTGATCAGAGCGAGAGCGTCGCGAAAAATCACAAAAGAAGTGTGTTTTTGGTTGCCAGGGCAAGACAACAATGCACAGATTACCAAAAAAGAAACAGCATTAAGGGACCAGTGGATGGAGTTTATTTTATTTTTACAGAGCATCAACGGAGTTGTGCAAGTGTTTGTGTTTGTTCCCTGCATTTCGAAGATGCTTGTTTTACAAACATGGCCCGGTGTGACGACGGATTTGCACATCGTTTATTTCTTAAGGATGATGCAATCCCAACGAAAAAGGGTCACGATCGTGTGTTGGAACCGCAGGCGGTGAGTAAAACTGCTTAAAATGCCTCCTTGTTAGTGCGTCCCCTCCCATGCCGGAGACCAGGGTTCGAGCCCCGCTCGGAGCGAGTCGTTGCTGCTGCTGCTCTCGTTCAGTTTCAGCCTCGGGATCTGATTCTGGATCATAAATAAACGGCTTAATCTGACTGTAAGCCATGGTTTGTTTTGGATGATGGTTTTTCCCTCACAGTAATGTCACAGTTTCCACATGCTCTCAACACAAAAGCCTACTGGCGCTCGTGATTCTTTAGCTCCGCCCACACGTCACGCCTCCAGCGGCTCGTGTTTTTCCGGGAAAAATCGGTACAGACGATCTTTCTCTTATGAATATAATAAAACTAAAGACTTTTTGGAGTTATGAAGGATGCAGTACTACTCTATAGGTACTCAAGATTAACAGGATATTGAGTGTAAACGAACATTTCACCCCCCCTTTAAACAGATAAGTTGTAAAAAAAAAAAAAAAACACCCCCCTCAAGATTGTCATGAAGAGCAAAATTAGCTACAGTATATAGACCAAAATAATTTTTTGAACCAGGCTGTAAAAAGTTTTTTTTTTTTTTTTTTGCTGTAAAGTTGGACATTTTAGCATGGGGAGTCTATGAGATTGACTCGCTTTTGCAGCCAGCCTCTAGCGACCAGTCGGTGAATTACAGTTGAAGTCACTTCAGTATGGGCTTCACGACTTCATGGGCTTCAGACTGGCTACAGACGGCAGCACTGACAGAATAAGGGGAAGAGAGGGACAAAGCTAAACAGAGTGCAGTGTCTTCAGAAGAATGAAAAGGTGACGAATACCAGGTCTGTCAGCGTGGCAGAGCCAGTGACATACGGCCATTGGGGGTTCTCCTGAATAATTAAATGGGTGAAACATTAGGACACAATGTTGCATGATCAGCTGTCCTTGCAAAAGCTTTAGATAGACTGAGAGAGGAAGGGAGAGAAAGAAAAGATCAAAGTAGGATTTTTTTTTTTTTTTACTTACTCCTCACAGTTCTGGCAACTTACACTACAAGTTCTTTTGATTCTCAATGAAAACTTTTGTGTTAAAATTTGACAGCCTACTTCTCATGTTACATGTCCCTGTCAATGAATATAATAAATAAAAAAATTGTTCAACAATATCTACAAAAAAAACTTCAAAACACTGATCCTGTGATTCCTAATGCTCTGTATATCTTCTGCTGAGCATTTCCTTCATTATTTATCCTTGCATTCTAGGTTTGGAATTGCAGGCGTATCCAACAGGCATGTTTCAAATATTTCAGATATCCAAGTGAATGTTTGGTGTCACTGCATACATGGCCCAACAGCTGGAACATATATATGAGTTATAGTGTGGATCATAAAGGCTGTTGCCTCAAACTTGTCAGACAAATAAAACAGCAATACAAATTGTTCAACACATAAGAACAAGCAGCCTCAAGGCCCAGTCTGTCAGAGAGTCTGTGAAAAAGACAAAGAGAAAGCAAGATATTTATGAAAAATGTTATCTACAATATAAATATTAATGCAAATTAAGCAAAGTAAATAGTCAAGTGTAAAATAATACAAATAAAGAGAACAAAGAGTGCTTTAAGAATTCAAGTATGTGATTGTAAAGGCTTATATCAACTGCTAGTTATCTATTTATCAATATTTTTGATTTTTAATGACACAGAAGACAATGGAAGATCTATTTAGCTGCATTTACACAGCAAAGACCAGATAGATTTATTGTGACAAATCAGATATATTTCCCTGTCTTTTTAACTTAACTCAACATAACTTAACTTAACATAACTTAACTTAACTTAACTTAACTTAACTTAAAGATGGGCATTTTGATCAAGAAGTGCAACTGATCTTTCACAGTTGTACACATGATCCACATACCACAAATGCTCTTCTCACATACTACTGCTCCACTGCCAACAGGCTGGTATTTAGCATAAACTTGGTATCAGAGTAGCCATTGTATTCATGTAACCTTAAAAAAACAATGCATTCAAGTAATTTTCGATGGCTATTATAATTATAGCTATGTTGTTTAGCTGATCATGTAGCATAACACTGCACTCTACTTCAAGCCTTGGACTAACCGCCTGACATTAATAGAGGTGGAGGATAACTCTCCCTGCTAATCATATGCAATTTAACACAGACTACACAGGAAATACCCCGTAGGTTACCGATTTAGTGCAGCAAATTTGTCTGCTGGGCCTGGGAATAGCTCTCATAAACAGTCTAATTTGTACCAGTGGTTCTGAGAAAACAAGGAGATGGAGACATCTTAGGCACAGTCCATCAGCCACGTTTAATATCCTCAAATAGATCAAACATAAATAAAGAGCGCTTTCACAGTCATAACTTGCTTTTACAGCAACATTAGATTAGTGAGAGCAGCCCACACAATGATGAGAAAATATCTGGCACCCCATTTGAAGTGCTTCAATTTTACCTAAACTCTGATCTGATATCTGAAGAGAGTAAATATATAATGCAGAGAAAATGCTCTAAAAAGGCCACATGGATCCATTGTGTACTACCTTTGTTGAAAAAATTTTTGAACAAGGTAATCAGCTCTATTTTGAGTCAAGGTGTTCAATTCAAAGAGTTGCCAGGTGTGTGTTTCCTTTCAAAACAAACACAAACTTTAGATGTTTTCACAGTAATGAAGCTTTTCACAGACAAGAGACCTCTGTGGACCTCAAAGTGTTTGATGTTCATGACTTCAGCCTCATGAATTCCCAGATAAGCAGATGTTTGACAATGTCCTTTCTCTTGTCGAGAATACTTTTCAATCTCTCCGAGAGCAAAGTGTGTAACACGTCAAATGTGAGGCGCTCGTGAGTTAACTATGAGAAAAACACTGAACAAGAGTGATGTGAATAGGATGATGCCATGGAGGGAATCATCTTTCACAGTGAGAAATCATCAGCGTGAGCATTGCCAGTTGTCTTGTTGGCCAAATGCCACACAGATGCTTCCAACAGATATTGAAAGAATGTGCTGCAGATGTCGCAAATTACAGTGAACGTTCCTAACATTAATTATAAAACTGAAACATTCCACCACCACCACCCCCACCAAAAACAAAAAACAAAACATGGTTGTCGCTTCATTATTTTTGATCTACAATCAGTTGAAGTTAAATCTCTCTTTTTTTTTTTTTTCATCGTCTTTCAATGTCTTCAGTGCAGTTGTTCTGGCACACAGTGAATCACTCATGTATTGCGACAGAGTGCACAAAAAAAGAGTCAAATTACTTTTAGGATACAGTATATTGTTTTTATCATCCAATTATGATCAAAGTGCTTTCAAAATATCAGAAAGCTTTCATAAATTAACACTAGTCATTAAAATCTAATGGATGTTAATTTTAAGACTATATAAACTATTTACTAAAAGGCATAACTATTTAATAAAATAAATAAATAAACTAAAAATGGTAAAGGTATTTTAAAATGGTGAAAAAAGCCCCAACAGCACCCACTGTAAAAGAGACTTTTTATTTTACATATCCACTAGTATGTAAATATCGAAACTCTTAGCCACATTATAAATATCTAAATATTTGTAATATAAAAAAAATATTGTCCATAATAATTCATAGTCATTCCAACGGGCTTATAAACCAAAATAAATTCAACCAAGAAAATTCTGTAACAGATGCTTAAACAGATTCTATTGAGGTATTAGTCATTGTTAGTTGCATGTTAATTTCAACATTTAGTAAAACATTATAAAGATCAAAAGTTGTGTTTGTTAATATTATTTGATGGGCCTGAGCTAGCATGAAACAATGTATTCTGTCACACTATATTTTAAGGTCCAATTCACGCTATTAACAGACCATGAACTATAAATTTTGCCTCAATAATCTCTTTATTTGCAGCTTCTTTATATTTAGTCAAGTAGTTGTTAAATTTAGGTATTGGGTAGGATTAGGGATGTATAATATGGTCATGCAGAATAGTGCTTTATAAGAAGTTTTCAATAGTGATGATATTACTGCGCCGAGGTCGAAGTGATGCAAAGTGCTCTTCTGACATACATTATAGTCATCATTTTTATCTGCTTAGGAAATCGCCACTGTTTATTTTGTGTCACCATACTTACTCGTGTAACTACTCATGTAACTGTCTTTAAATAGGGAAAAACATGGAAGTGTTTGGTAGCTTCTAAATTCATCCCGATTTGGATCCTAAGGAATGAATGGATCTAAATGTTAGCATACTGGTGCTGCACGTTACAGCGATTGAGTGAACACACTGAGACGGGAGAGGTACATATCAACTCGTCTAAGTTGAGGGAAGCCTTATGGCAAAGTGTTACATATACATAATTCACTAACCCTCATATCATTCAGATGTTTTGCACAAAGTTAGTTTAAAATTTAAAAAGTTAAATACTTTTAGTTCTAACATCTTTTGCATGCAAAAGTGCAACTGCGATGTGATAACTACAATAGAACATTTCTATAGTTCAAAAGGTAGTACATAGTGCTGGGTTCAATTTCCAGGCAAAGCATGTAGTTATACTGTAAAGCTGCACAATAGACTTTACATACCAACGTTCAATGAAAAATAGAAAGTCAGAGGATTGTAACAGCATGAGCGCGAGTAAATGATGACAGGATTCTCATTTTTGGGTGCATTATCCCTTTAATAAACATTATAACATATTACTAATACTAAAATGTACTAATGCAGGGGTAGTCAAGTTCAGAGAACAAGGGGGCCACATTCATAGGGATCATATGACTTTGCTAAAAATAACATTATTTTGTGTATATTGGTGTAATGCAATGTGAAACACATTATTTTCCACATAATGTACATAATTGTTTATCCTCTATGCCCCGCATTTCCTGAAACGCATATGTTTTTACTAAGCTCATTGTTCTGAAAAGCAAGGTATATGCTGATTGGCCAGCTATCCAGTGCGTTGTGATTGGCCGAATACCTCAAGCGCATGACTGAAATGTTACGGCCCCCACCATACTGTGAACATGTTCCAGTCAGAAAACCGACGCGTCGAGATAAAAACAATAAAACCCATTACAAACTAGGCATTTGCTGCATCCAGTGGGGACATAATTACTATGTATAATGACTTTTACTTGTTTTTTACACGTTACTTTGTTTATTGCGGCACATAAACATAAAACCATGTCTGCATTTGTGATTGGACAAACAACAAACAAGCGCTCCTCTACACTGCTCTTTTATTTGATTCCTCAGTGTTTCCTAAACATTCTGTAATTTATTAGTCGGTATATAATACAGCATGTGGTGTAGGCCTATGCCATGCCTCATCTTATTGTTTTTGTTAATATACATTTTGTAAGCTAGTTTGTCATTGTAATAACAACATCCATCTTTTGTTTTAGTTTAAAAAAGTGAAAGGTATATGTAACGGACAATTATCTTTTCTTGTAAAATGTGACAAGATCACATATTCAAAAGTAAAAGCACCCAAAGCCAGGCTTATAACACAGCAAAAGAGGAGGAATTCCCAATCACAAAATTCAAATCACAAATAATACTGATGAAAAAGAACGGGTTGAATATTAACCACTTTCGTTTCCATTTATAAACTATGATAAAGCATGCATTGATTAATCCCATCTTGTAGTGCAAAATAATAATAATAATAATAATAATGTGACCAGATCATGTGCTCGTGTGACCAACTTAGAAAGCTAGTTGCAAAAGAGTGACCAGTGGGAAGAATAAGTCTAGAGCCCTGCATTATGTGTGGATTTGTATTAAATATTGTTTTATACTAAATAATGACCCAGAACGTGAAATACATTAATTAGTCTTATAGTAAGGGAAGCACAACTCTGTAAATGACAGATATATATATATACAAATTTGGCACTTTTTTTTGAGTATCGTTCAGGGACTGTTTAGGCACCGGTACCATTTTAAAAGTATCTGGATTCAGTACCATTTTAAAAATATCATTTAAAAAAAATGCATATTAAACATGATTCAAACTCAAAGCGCTTGCAGAGATCGAGCAGCAGTTACTACTGTGCGTGTATATATTTAATTAAAAATCACACAACCTAATATTTCCATTTCTTTGAGGGACAAATTATTTAAAAAATATGTTTATCTTAAGCATGACACAGGCCACAAAATTAATGCAGACATGGGCTGCATGCGTCCCACAGGCCACCTGTTGAGTGCCCCTGTTCTAATGTGTGATAAAGGTCAACCAACCACATGTTCACAGCAAATCAGTGTAAATTCTAAAAGTTATCAGTGTTAAGCTAATGACCACTCTGTTTAGAGGAGGATTTCCCAGATAGGGTAACAAGGATGCTAATTATCCCTCCTCACCATTCTCTCACCCGACAGAGGAAACGACATCTCAATCATAAAATAGAGACAGATGAGTAGCTGAACGAGGGAATGAGAGAAACAGAAGTAGAGAGGTATTCATGAAAGCAATTCATTCACAAAGCCACCTTGAAGGACAAATCAGCAAGGAGCGTCGGAAGCAAAACTGTGTCTAATCCCACTTCAGGCCTTTCTCACTCCTCTCCCCCATTTCACATTCATTATTGATCGATTGCTAGCTGGGAGGTCATTGTCTGGGGGCCGTGTGTGAATGTGAGCATGTGCATGAGGACAGGAGGGGAAGATAAGTTGAGGTTATGTGTTTTCTGTTTGAAACAAGTTTAAAATGTTAATGTTAATGGTGGGTGAGTCATGATTACCCCCCGTCCTCCCCAATCCAGCCCCTAATCAAAAGCATGGCTTAATGAGCTGAGTGTCTGTGCCAAGCAGTGTTCTGGTCAAACCATGACTTAATTGTTACCAAAATAGCTTCATCCACATTATATTTGGCAGAGATGGAGAAGAGAGATCAAGTTAACTCAGACACCCCACATGAGAAAAACTTGCTGACGCAGTTTTTACGTGGGCCTGTGTTAGATCACAGGCCCTAGGGCACTCTAATGGCTCTCGCCTTGGTCAATCAGACGGGATTAATATAACCTTCACAAAGTTCAACTGTAGTTTTAGGGCAAAATGGTCAACATGGCTACTTATCCAAGGATGTCATTTCCTTTCATAGGAAAGTACAAACACTATATAGGACCCTACATTCCAGCTATTAGCTAATATAACGATCACTGGCATAAATCATCCACAATAAATAAATAGAAAATTGCATTTATAATATATATGTATTATAAATGTAAACAATTATACAATTCCACTTTTTTGTGCTTGATCTGGTAATATGAATAAGTAAAAATAAAATGATATTTTAAGAGACTGTCATGTCTTTTGATGTTTTTTTCCCTACACGTTGGTTTCAATGCATTACTTTTTTGCCGAACCAAAGTCAGTGCAGTGTGACCTCATTTTATTTTGTTGTTGCTGTTGTTGTTGTTGTTGATGATGATGTTACAATTAAAGCATTCTCATCATAGAGGAGCTGTATGTCACATTATGAATCACATTTTTATTATTTTTTAATAAATTAATAGATAGGATAAAAAAGCAGCATCAGATCATTAACTCAAAATCAAGCAGAGATAGATGAAAAGCCAGAAAGAACTTTGACAGTAGAAATATGGTCAAGGCACAGGCAAGTGTGACAAGTCTCTGAGGCAGCTGTGGACTCAGGTCATGAGCAGCAGCTGACAGAAAGAGGGTCAGCATTAGAGTCAACATCCATTCACGACAGAAACAAGTGATTTATATGCTGCTCAGGCCTCAGTATAAACCATATTAGTCATTGCCAAATTATGTATAATTTTATGCGCAAACATGAATCATACATTTGTTGCTGTAAGAAAGTGGGCTTTGAGTTACAGACTTAACAAATGTAAAGAGTAATGATCCTTTCCTAAGGAACTGGGTTATAAGGGATTCTTTGTAAACAGCTTTACCCTCGCAGCAGCAAAAACAAGCTGTGTGAACACAACGCCATGAGAGCAGGTTGAATGTTTCATTTGCCATTCACAGTTGACACTCCCAGCTGTGAAACAACAGGTGGTCAGTCAAGAATTAAAATGTGATTACTAATGAAATGTGACTCATTTCTTCAAAGCTGCTCGCAAAGTAACTTTTAAACAGTCTCCCACATGAATTTCAACTGTTTCCTCAAATGCTCTCTCCCCAAAAGTCTCACATAGTGAACTACCTTCTCATAGAGGAATCACAGGAGTCCAATTTTCAAAACATGAAACTGGACGCCACTGACTTTGCGTTTTGCTCTTTCCTGTAGCTTATTGCAAGGGATGTAACCAGCTAATTCACTGGATTCAATTCCCACAGTAAAGAGATGCTTTGAGTGACAATTGTCAAGCTTGTTATTTATATTTATATCGTTTGTGTGAATTTTTTCCCACCCTTTTATCTCCTACTGTTTAGCGGAAAAGGTTGAATGAGCCATTCATGGGCCTGGTCGGCTTTATTGAGAGACCTATTTGTGAGTAATAGCCTCTGTCACGGGGGTGAGAGCCAGCGTGCTGCACTGACAGGATCATTGAGCTGTAGGGGCAATTTGCCCCACGATGCTGCACTTTTATCAGGAGATTGTTGGCCATGGTGGGGAGAGAAAAATGGGAGAAATCAAGCAAGAAAGAGAGAGAGATGAAGCAGAATGGGGCACTTTCTGGATAAAGCTTTAGTGCAGGAGGTATAAGAGATAGGATAACATATATTATGAAACTACGACTGGATGCCTGGTGAATCATCACATGTAACAATCATATATGTATGAATATAGATGCAACCACCAATATAGAGACAACCACCATCTGCTCAGCTGCTGGATCTGTACATTTCCATTGCCGTATATCAAACACTTTGGCATGTCAAGTATGTTTATAGATCACATTGCCCTCTAAAAGCACCATTGTGGCCTAGGCTGAGAGATGTCCTCATTCCCACATCACTCCGTGCATTTCTATAAGTGCTTTCTTGCCACCGTAGAGTCTGTGGAACACTGAAGAGGACAGAGCCACTTCTGTGGCCTGTCTTAAGGAACTGAGATGGATATGATGGTGTTCTTTAGAATGCTAAGTCCTAACGCAATGGCCAGAAGAAGAGCAGATAGGGGCTACTAGACAGAAAATGAGTGAAAAGTGTGAGGGCTGGACAGATGAGCTGGTGAAACAAGATCAATATAGCAGTGTGCAGGTGCCTCAAGGTTGCCATGAACACAATACATTTGGTGTGATGTTTTTAACATTGGTGTGGGAATTATGGTTGGGTTTGGATCTTGTATCAGTGCTAGTCAGAGATATCACCTGTGGCTGATGCCTTTGATGATAACAAGACGTTTATTATTATCATCAGACTAGTAATACTATCTAATTTCATATTAGTACTTAGTTGTTCTTTTTTCGAAGTTCTTACCAATCACACACGATTCCATTTACTTTAAGAATGTAATGGCCAGTTAGAGGCATTGCTGAAAGACTGGGTTTAAATGTTTATTGTGACCTCGCTAACTAAATTCAGCTTGCTCGCAAATTCTTTCATCTTAAACAACAAAGTGTAGATATATGTGCGATGTAAGTATAAGAGAGTTTTTCATCATACAGTTTGGTTAGGTTACACAATATCATGCCTGTGTCTAAGATTTAGTTCATCATCTAGTACTAAATGAAATAGCTATAGATCATGGGAAAGATCTAAATAGTAAAATAAACATATAAAAAGCTCAGCTTTTTAAACTATTGACTAGCTTCCAGCCAACTGTTATACACATGTCATTGAGACAGGATGCTATTTCAGCACGCTCTGAAACTTGACGTAAGCGTGTTGTGAAAATCACGCAAGAAGTTAAAGTGCTGTGTTTTGCGCATCACTGCTCAGTTCGCATCACAGTATGCTGATGTAGCACTGCAAAATGCTCTTATGCATTTGACAGTTGAGTTATAAGCAATGGTTTAAAAAACTTTCACATTTAAAAAAGTAGCATTGTTTTATTTGTTTTTTACACACAGTTATTGTTTTGCTTCAAAAGATTTAAATTTATCAATTAGAGTTTATTGCTGTCAAGTTCACTCTGTGTGGTGTTGACACATCAACTTTGAGGGTTCCATCCACTTGCATTAAGTGAACTCAGATGGATTACTTTCCCAAAAATGTTTATTTGTGTACTGCTTAACTTGACCGAACAGTGCTCGCGCTCTCCAATTTGAGATTGTTAAATATGTTGAGGATGCGTTCATGCACCAGTCAACAGTTTGATTGACGTACGACTCAGCCTATCGACTAACGCTTTTATTGCTCTCCTCTGAACTATTGGACTTAAGTTAACAGTACGCCTATGGACATTTCCGTGTATTTATTAGGCAGGGTTGAATGAAAAAGCGGGACAGATGCTCAATTTGTGTGAGGTGGTACAAAATGTAAAATTGCTGTACAGTACAATGTAAAGCAGGACAGGTGGTCACTCTATAATCGCGCCAGTTATTCAGCCAATAAAGTGTAGGCCTATGTATTTCAAAATTGTGTCTAGTACTATATAAATTACAAAGGTTTAATTAGCATCTTTATTTCAAACTTCCGACCGACCGTGACCCAAATATCATTAGAAATATTTTTGGAATACTCGTAACCGCGGGTAACCGTGGGTGACCGCAGGCACCCGCTCATTTTGGATCAACCTCCGCATCACTGATTGGCATCAGTGGTTCTACAAAGAACTTGGCATCGCTGTGAATACAACATTTTGGAACCTTTACTTTAAAGACTGTATACATGTGGAACAGCATAAGAGTGAATAAATTAATTTTCATTTTTGGTGGAGTATTCCTTTAAAAATCAACCTTGATGAGTGCTTTTCTTTTAATAGCAGTGAATTGCCACACAATTCAAGAGCTGTGTTCATAACTTTTAATTTAACTTATGTTACTTTGAAATGCACATTACACTGTTTTCAGACCACAAACACAAAACTTGTATAGGCTAACTTACCCTTCACCACCATTGGTGTCAGCTATAACATGAAATTAATTATTGGCTCATGAGTATTGGCCAGAATTTCAATTTCAGTGCATCCCTAATTTTGTTCATTATTACTTACCACATTTACACTTCAGACAAAAGAAGCAGAATAATCATTCGATTTACTTGACTAAATCCTGCATAAATATTCATGAGTGAAAGGATGGAAATAATTATACTTCAGAATTTGCATCTATTACGTGATATTACTCAGGCACAAAAATACAAGCTATCAGAATTCATACATCTCATCAGCAGCCGACACAGTTCTCAGAGGTAATTCCAGCAGTTATATCTTCCAATTTGCAGAATTCCACACCTTACTCTCACTTCCTCTGTCTCTATTTCTGTCCTGTGTTGGGAACTGAATACAGATTTCCCATGAGAATGAGCAATGAAAGAGAGAACAAAATCTAGCAGAGCTCGGCCAGATGGCAGCTCTAATGGCCACTTGGCAAGTGCCTGCCTCTGCCTTGCTTCCTCACTTCTTCATTCCCTATGAGTCGGCAGCTCTCGAAACAACAACAACTTAACTGCTTAAATCAGACATGCACTCTGACAGAGCCTCAGGTACAGCTTACGCAAACGTGTCTAATGACAGTGACGTGAATCGCAAATTTCCACTGCTTGCTTTTGTGGCCTCTCCACCAAGTCCTTTGTGAGCAAACAAATCTCATAACACATTCATAGAGGAAAATATTATACTCCACATTACTCATTTCATTATCTATAAAAAAGAGGCCAACTAAACTGAGCAGTTATAAAATTGGCCTTGGAGAATAACAAGGTGCAAGGATGCGTAGGCAAGGCTTATATATCCTTTATGTATTCACTCATATTCTCCACAAATAAAGCAGGGGATTGAGCCTCCTGATTAAAGCACTAATGTAGCATAAAAGAGACACAACAGGCAGACGGGCTGAGCTGTATGGAGGAATGTGAATGCAAATGTGTGTGTGTGTGTGTGTATGCGTGTCTGTGCGCGACACTGGCAAAGCTTTGTGGCCACAGCCCTGTCTCTGACTCAGCCTCCTCCCTAGAGACCCCTGTACTGACGTCACTTCAGCTCAGCGCCAGGCCAGGCAAAGCTCTTGCCACCCAAAGAAAAACAGGTAGACTAGCGGAAGATTTATCTCAGGATCCGAGCAGATCACATCCACACCCCAGATAATACTGGGTATATGTTTGCAGTGTATGTTCCGTGCGGTGGATAAAACAAACAAGTCACCAACGCAACACAGATCGCAGGTTTATGACGCCAGAGGAAGCTTTCATAACAAGTATTTATTTATTAATTTACTTTTCATAACAGACTGAGGGCCCTGCTCACGAGACTCAGCCCGACAGATCGTGACAAGCCGATGTTTAAATGAAACTGAATCAATGCGAAAACACTTCTGTGCTCTTTAAACAGATATTCAGCCAGACCTGGTGCTATTGACTCATGTTATGTCTCAATATCTGGCCTGAGTGATGATGAAGCTGATGCATTGATGTGAAATATCACAGAACAAAATGGCCTATCTCAATCCACACAGGGGTATTAATACTTACTCCTACAAAAATGATGCCTAGTGCTAGGAAAGGAAAAAGCAAAAGAAACTTCAAGGCTGTGTTGACGTACACTCAGTGCAATTACAGTGGTCAACATTCTTATTATTATTGGAAAAAAAGGCTATTTTCATGAACTACACCCAACATTGCTTAGATTATCTCAAGTACAAATGGCATAGGACTTTGTAACAAGGTTTGTTGTAAGGAAAGAAGGAAGTGACCAAGGTTGGCATTTGGAGACTCGTTGAAGTTTATTCAATAACTCAAAACTCTACAAAACAAAAGTAGCACTTCCAGCGCGTTCACACAATGCCAATAGTACAAATTCAGTTTCTCAGGTTTCTCTCCTAGACAGAGCAATTTGCACGAGTCTCCATCCCGTCTCTCTCTGTCACCACATTCTATAGCCTCTATTTTAACCACTCTTTCCAAGCCAATTACTGCAATCAGACACAGGTGTTCATCATTTCATTAAACACTTAACCCACTTACTCATCTCTCGCCCTTCTCTCCTGCTGCAGACTTTGCTGAACCACGCTCCACTTGCCACATACCCCACCACCCAACTCAGCCCCATTCCCAGAGAGAAAGTCGGCTACAGCCATCTGTGCACCCGGCCTGTGGATCACTTTGAATTTAAAGGGCTGTAATGCCAGATACCAATGGGTGATCCGCATGTTGGTATCCTTCATGCGGTAGAGCCACTGCAGGGGTGTATGGTCCGAACAGAGAGTGAATTTCCATCCCAGGAGACAACAGCAGAGAGTGAGAACTGAGAATAGTCCTTCTCAATGGTGCTGTACATCATCTCTCACTTAAAGAGCTTCCGACTGATGTACAGCACCGACCTCTCCTCACCCTCTATCTCCTTTGCCAGGATGGCTCCAAGTCCCCTGCCCAAAGCATTAGTCTGCAATAACAAGAAGGGGAGAGAAAACTCAAGAGAGTGTAACAGCGGTCCACCACTCAGATCAGCTTTTATCTGGGTCAAAGCCTGCTGACACAGCTCCTTCCACTGGACCGGATCTGAAACTTCCTTTTTAGTGAGGTCAGTCAGAATGCTGGTTAGGTCTGAATAATTATGTATAAACCTTCTATAATAACCTGCCAGCCACAGGAACTGCCTCACCTCCGTTTTGGTCTTGGGCCTTGGACAGGTTCTTATTAGTCCGCAGTCTTATTAATTTGGAGAAGCACCTGTCCATGACCCAAGTGGATACCTGACCTCCACATGCCCAATCAGCCCGTCCCCTCTCAGCGCTCATAGGACAGCCCACGGATATGCCATATGACACTGCCAATCCTGATCTTAAATGACGATGTCATCTAGATAGGCAGCGGCATAGGCGGCATGCGGCCAGAGGCTTCTGTCCATGAGCCACTGAAAAGTGTCCGATGCCCCGAACATCCCAAAAAGAAGGGTACTAAATTGGTGCAATCCAAATGGCATAATGAAGGCTGTAAGAGCAATAAGGGGATCTGCCAATAACCATTGGTTAAGTCCAGCATCGAATAAAAATGAGCTGTCCCCAGCCGATCAAGCAATTCTTTGGATAGGCATTGGATAGGCAATGAATTTCGACCCCGCATTAACCTTGCAATAATTCATACAGAACCAAATGGAGCCATCCGTTTGAGGAATCAAAACAATCGTGCTCGCCCATTTGCTGTGGGATTGTTCTACTACCCCAATCTCTAACATCACCTCTAATTCAGCCTGAACCACTTTCTTTTTGTGTTCAGGCAACAGATATGGCTGGCTACATACAACCACACCCGGCTCCATCTCAGTATGGTGCTGGATGAGATTCGTTCAACCAGGCAGGGCTGAGAACATGTCCGAAAACTTGGCTTGCAATTTTACTACATCAGTGTGCTGTGAGGGCTAGAGGTGATCTCCCCTTTGGGCCAGAGAGAGGGATTGGATTTTAGTGTTCAACTCTGGCCCGAGATCTTCCTGGAGCTGGAGAGGCTGCCCGTTGATGGAGCAAACTTGTTTAAAAACATTAATTTCATTGACTGCTCCAGGGTAAATTCCTCAAACTCGATGAGGATTAGCCTTTCGGCAGCACTCACTTCCTCTGGCACTCCATTCCGTATCTCTCCTGTCTGCATGGCCACCTCCACTCCCCGCTTCTCTTTTTTCCAAGAGATATCAGCATACAAAAACCCCAATGAATGGCTAAAAGCTGGCCAATAGGTCCCCAAAATTAGCGGATGCCTGAGGTGTGGGTTCTCTGCAACCTCCACTTTATGCTTCTGACCCCGAAACTGGATGGCTAGAAGCATCAAAGGACACCTCACCACATCCCATGTACGCACCACACCTGAACCATACAGCTCTTGTCCAAAGTCTACAGCTGAATAAGGCTTTGATGAACCGAGATTTGGTTACATCCTGATTCCAACAGAGCCCAATAAGTACACCCCTTAATACTCACAGGTATTTGGTACATGCCAGCTTGATGGGACCTGGATCATTGCACCTCCCCAACCCCCACCCAATCACCTAACAATGATGAGTAAAGTACCCTATATCCCAGCAACACCAACAGGCCAACCCAGGAGAGCGGAGGAATGTGAAACGAAGAGGCGCTCAAGCTGGACGTCCCTGCCCACCCAGAGAGGGTCCTTAGTCTGGCAGACTCTGGTGCCGGACCACCCCGCCATTGGGGCTGTGCTCAAGGTGGGAGATTTACAGGGGACCTAGGAAGAGGGACAGGCTTAGAGATAGAGGGGGTAAAGAGAGAAAGAGACAGACAGAAGGCAGGGTTTCGCCAACCCCATGGTACACCACCATCTGGTCTTGCGCCAGTTGAATGGCCAGCTCCAACAATGCTGGCCAGTGGCACTGGACCCACTAATTGGTGCTCTTTGGTAGCCACGCAATTAACTGTTCCACCACCATGTGATTGTTGATCTGGTCAACGTCGTTTACTCCGGCCAACAGCCATTTGCGTCATGCGTCCCGTAGCTGTCATGATTCTGCCCTCGTGTCCTTTTTCCTAGTCTTGAGGCAGGATCATGACAGACCCGTGTTTTGTGTACAAGCACATGGCCTTGTCTTTGGGCCATGTGCTTGTGTTGTCTCGTTCCCTTGCCCCGCCCCCCTTGTTAACCTAGTCGTGTCTTGATTGTCCCATCTGTGCCACCTGTCGTGTCTTGATTGTTCCCCCTATTTAGATCTCCTAGTGTGCTCTGTCTTGCGTCGGTTCATTGTGATTTGTGTGTTCCTCACCTGTGATTGAGATATTGTATCCTGTATAACCGTGAGTGTTATTTGTAGTTAGTGTTCTCCTGTTTTGAGTCTTTGTTTATCTTGATTAATCAGTCCTGTTTAGTTATTGTTGTATCTGCCCTAGTCCTGTTTTCCCCCTCGTGGGTTTTTGTTTTCCCTTTTTGTATTAATAAATCCTGTGTGTAACCCGATCCCTGTCTGCACTTGAGTTCCTCCCTTACCAAAACCGTGACAGAATGAACCGACCAAAAGGGAACTCAGCAGACAGGAGGCAATACTCGATGTCATCAGCCAGCAAGCGGGATGGTTTTGAGGGCTCTCGCCTAGTGGTGTTCCGGGGGACCAGGGGAGGTCGCACCGGAGCAAGCGGTCGAAAGGAGGAGCCACAGAGGTCCCCTCCACCTACCCACCTGCCATCGATTCCAGAGGGTCGTATCCTGGCCGTGGCCGCTCTGGGGGATCAGGCACATCCCTCACCGAGTCCTGAGGTGCCTCCCACACCCGTCGGTCTCCCCGGGAAGCGAGGGAGACGGTTTTCGTGGGAGTCTGCCTCGGAATCGTCGGAGTCAGCCCTGCCAGAGACCGAACTCCCCCAACCCGCCTCTGACCCAGCTGTGGTCTCTGCACCGCGTCCAAGGAGGAAGAGGAGGAAGAGGGGGCCTGCCGGTCCTGTGACCCCGTCTCCTCCCGTGCCAGCAGCGGAGAGCGCTGGCGTGCCCGTGCCAGCAGCGGAGAGCACTGGCTTGCCCGTGCCAGCAGCGGTGAGCGCTGGCGTGCCCGACCCAGCAGCGGTGAGCTTGCCCGAGCCAGCAGCGGAGAGCGCTGGCGTGCCCGAGCCAGCAGCTGTGAGCGTGCCCGAGTCAGCAGCGGTGAGCGCTGGCGTGCCCGAGCCGGCAAAGAAGAGGGCTGTATGCAAGTCGGCAGTCGTGAGAGCGGAGGAGAGTGCCGCGGCCGACTCTGCAGCAAAGACTCTAGTACAGTGTGTCTCATCTCGTAAGGAGATGCCAATTGTCTTAGCTGCGAAAGCCTTTTCAGATTATTTGTCTAGTCTTGTCCAGATTCTAGAAGCCCCAGTCAGTCCTGTCTTATCCCCAGACCCTGTTCCCAGAAGTCCCCCGTGTCCAGCCGTTGTCCCCCCGTGTCCAGCCGTTGTCCCCCCGTGTCCAGCCGTTGTCCCCCCGCGTCCAGCCGTTGTCCCCCCGTGTCCCGTAGATGTCGTCTCCCCGTGTCCCGTTAATGTTGCCCCGTGTCCCGTAGGTGTCCCGTGTCCTGTTGTCCCCCCGTGTCCAGTAGATGTTGTCTCCCCGTGCCCTGTAGATGTAGTCGCCCCTCGTCCTGTTGATGTTGCCCCGCGTCCCGTAAGTGTTGCCCCGCGTCCTGTGTCTGCCCCTGTCAGGTCCTCTGTCAGTTGTCCAGAGACCTCTCCCCACCCCTCTCCACCCAGACCTGCCCGTACCCCCCGTCGTCAGCCTTCGTCCTGTCCTCCTAAGATTCCTACCCCACCCACCCGCCCTGGTCTGTCCCCCATGAACTTTGTGGTCCCGCCCCCTCCCCTTCCCTGTTTGTTTTTTTTGATATGTCACCCTAACCCTGCCGTTGTGTACTCATGTTTGCCTTTGTTGTTATTTGTCATGTCTTGTTGGTTTGTGTCTGTGTCCCAGTCTGTCATGTCAGTCATGTCCCGTGTTTGATGTTCCCTTGAGGAGCGTCTGGAAGCCGCTCCTTAAGGGAGGGGTTCTGTCATGATTCTGCCCTCGTGTCCTTTTTCCTAGTCTTGAGGCAGGATCATGACAGACCCGTGTTTTGTGTACAAGCACATGGCCTTGTCTTTGGGCCATGTGCTTGTGTTGTCTCGTTCCCTTGCCCCGCCCCCCTTGTTAACCTAGTCGTGTCTTGATTGTCCCATCTGTGCCACCTGTCGTGTCTTGATTGTTCCCCCTATTTAGATCTCCTAGTGTGCTCTGTCTTGCGTCGGTTCATTGTGATTTGTGTGTTCCTCACCTGTGATTGAGATATTGTATCCTGTATAACCGTGAGTGTTATTTGTAGTTAGTGTTCTCCTGTTTTGAGTCTTTGTTTATCTTGATTAATCAGTCCTGTTTAGTTATTGTTGTATCTGCCCTAGTCCTGTTTTCCCCCTCGTGGGTTTTTGTTTTCCCTTTTTGTATTAATAAATCCTGTGTGTAACCCGATCCCTGTCTGCACTTGAGTTCCTCCCTTACCAAAACCGTGACAGTAGCTGCTGAGCCATCATGAAGGGCCTCCAGCTTAATTTGTTAATGAGACAAACCCACTTAATATGACAGAGGAATTCAATGCGTGACTGAAAAAAGAGTGTATTAGTGAATGAGTGCACCAGAAGGACTACTGCTTTTGCATAGTTTGTGCTTGCTGTTTAATAATAATTTGAAACTGGCAAACTGGCAGCTCCAGTAACAAGATTTATCTTGCACTGTGTTATGGAAATTGTGTAAAAACCCTAGTTAAATGATTTAATAATCAATTTACAATGAATTTATACCTGTGTTGTATTACGCTGTATTACGGCATGGACAAGCGCTTTGTAAAATGGATGGATGATTCAAATGCAGGCGCCATCTTCTGACGGGGCCTGTAAATTCATTCTGCGTGTGACTCTCACAAGTGCATTATGGGTATTCTCTAGCCACTGAGTGTGGACCAGTTGTGCACTCGTTTTTGCAGTGCATTGTGGGATTGAATGATTTCACAAGAGAATGTGCACTATTTCCGGAATCGCAGTGTAAAAGGGGCTTATGGTAGGGGGTGATTTCTGACACAGCCACTGTCTTCGGGATTACTAAGTCTACAGGCAGATGAGGTTTTTTTTTCAGAGTTGGAGCTAAACTCATTTTAGAGGGGAGAGTATCTCTTTAACTTGACGATTTTGCTGCGAATACTCGTGAGTGAGTACATGTGAGCTCAGGCTAGCATAATTGAAGTGCAGTTTTGTGGAAAACCCTTATTGGGCTGTTTTGGGTGCTTTCAAAATAACATTCAAAAATTAAAAAATTAAGCTCCTTCATATTTATCGAACTTGAACTAGGGTAAGTATGTGCTTTCTCACCTGGAAGTTTGCCATGCTAATTTTATTTTTCTGGATATAAAAATACACAAACTGTATGAAATTACTAGCTGATTCGTTGAGTAGACACACAACTTCACTTGCTTCACTTTTCGTTTCACCTAAATGTCATCTAATGTTGACATACAACAGTGATACATAAACGATTGTAAATTCACTCACTTAACTCTAGGGGCTCCAAAGTCACAAAAATAAACAGAGCTACAACTTTATTTACGCAGTCTGAACTGTATTGTTCTTATACAGGCATCTCAATAGAATCATTAACACTGTGCCAGCAATAAAGCCAGGAAATCAAACCACTACACCATAATCATAACTTCATTTGAATTAATTTCATAACCAATATTACGCATATTTTGAAGTGAAAACATTATAAATTTACCAATTACTGTTGTGTATTCTTAACTTGATATTTACCAGGTTTGCCGTCCAGTACACAGCGTCCTCTTCTATGAATTTTAAGAGAGATAAATAAGGCAATCCTGTTACTATCATTCTTGCAAATTTGAGAAAAAGTAACACGTCTAGCTACTTATTCACACAGCTACATATACTGGTCAGTTAACAGCTGCAGTGAACTTTTTATTCTTCTAATAATATATATATATATATATATATATATATATATATATATATATATATATATATATATATATATATATATATATATATAATGAACTTCTAATAATATATATTCTAATAATATATTTTCTTTACTATCACTTTTTATCAATTTAACACATCCTTGCTGAATAGAAGTATTGATTTTATTTATTTTTTTAAAAGAAAGAAAAAAATTACTGACCCCAAATTAATGACCAGTAGTGTATATTGTTATTACAAAATATTTATATTTCAAAAACATAGCTTCTTTTTTTATTATTATTATTCATCAACGTATCCTAAAAAAAAGTATCACATGTTCTGAAAAAAATATTAAGCAGCAGAACTGTTTCCAACTTTGATAATGAATCATCATATTAGAATGATTTCTAAAGGATCATGTGATAATAATTTTTCTAAAAATTCAGCTTCATATATATATATATATATATATGTGTGTGTGTGAGTGTGTGTGTGTGTGTGTGTGTTAACACACACAACTTCTATGTGTTTGGCTACCATATCCATATTAAATTGATGTCTCATAAACCATAGATTTGTGATATATTTTTCAAAATGTTACATGTATCTATAGCTATCTTCATTCGTGATTCTCAAATGGTAAACATATCACTGTCAGAACTGAGTACACAAAGATCAAAATCAAACATGCTGATATGATATGCTTTGTTCCTAATGCCTGGACTGAATCACTATATTTGTGCTTGGGAAATCTTACTTAAAGCATTTCCAAACATGCTCCATTAACACAGCAAAATGAAGGGAGGGTAGAGGGTGCCTTTTCAGTGGCAGTATTATTATTAAATTCAATAAGTGAGCCCCTTCAGATATTAAAAATTGTATATAATTTCCTCGCCTGTGCAATTATCCGTTAGATGTAACTGGAGTGGCACTTGCAACTTGTCTTCAACGTGCCAGATGCACAAGGAAATGTTTTCATAGCAGTAGCTTGTGATTCTAAATAGTTGCAGTTGCTGATATAATTGTATTTAAAAAAAAAAAAAAAGGAATAAGCCTGAAAACATGAAATGTGGTTTCACTCAGCTAGCTAATTACATGTTAAAAGGCATATTACAAAACAAATATGCCTAAGGTTTAGCCGACTGCTAAAGGTTTTTTTAAAAAAAGAAAAAAGTCCGAAGTCAGTAAGACTAAGGCGTAGCGAATAATTTACTTTCTATGCAATGAAAAAATGATTGTAAATCCTTTACGATTTCAGGGTTGACCTGAGCTCCATTTTGTGAAGTGGGCTGAATTGTTTGCTGGTGCATTGCAGCAAAACCCATCAGTGGGGCTGTTTGGGGGCAAGTCAGGTACACCCCATTCACTGGAGGTGAATGAGGCCTAATAGCACTCACTGACTCACCCCATGCAATTTCCCCTCGCATACCTACAATCCCCCTCCCCCCATTCCTCACTGCCCCGTCTTTGGCACTCTCCCTGTTTCGAAATGTCAACCATGAGGTAAAATAACTGACTGGCTGACTGGATGGTAATTGTATTGCTTAATAATTGATAGGCTGAGTGTTGATGCTGCTGCTGGGCTGGCAGAAGGAGAGAGAGCACCTTGCTAGCCTTTCACTGCTCACAGTCAAATTTCTATACAACGCTAGTATTACTGCCATTTCACTACATGAGACTGATGATGATTATATAATTAAAAATTGGTTTTGAAGTATTACGGTTTGAGGAGTTAAATACATTTACTTCACTGTTTTAAAAAAATAAATATAATAATTATAATAATTTACAATTATTTTCATAAAGTATAGATAGATAGATAGATAGATAGATAGATAGATAGATAGATAGATAGATAGATAGATAGATAGATAGAAATAAGGCAAATAAACATATAGCACACACAGTGGTATGCACACAAATACAAAACACCATCATGGTAAAATACATTACACAAACATAATGCAATTAACAACATAATGCAATTTAACAACATAAGATGTTACCTAAAACCATAATGTACATAACTAATGACCAAGACTAAAATTAAATTTAATTATTTAAATGAAAGTCCATCAATTGTCAACTGTCATTTACAATTCTGAGAGTAATTTTTTTTTTTACTGTAAATGATCACATTATTTGTTTTTCTCACTGTCAAAATTGTAAATAATAATAATAAGAGTATTTATTTATATTGTTATTTTATTTTGTTAATTTATTACAATTTATTAGACAATGATTTTATAGAATATATAATTATATACAAAGATTAATAATTGCAAACAAAATTCTTCTTAAAGGAGTGGTTCACTTTCAGAATGAAAATTCTGCCATCATTTACTCACTCCCCACTTGTTCCAAACCTGTATGAGTAATAATAATAATGATAATAAAAAATGTTGGGATCTAAACAATTGAACAGAATGGTGTTCCACTAAATTTAGCATTCCTAAGAGCACAATCAGTCTATTAAATTACAACTTGAAAGAGGCTGGATAATTAAAACATTTTAATTATCACAGACAGGTCTGCTTAATCAAAATGTAATGTTATATATTAAAATACATATATATTATTCCATGCTAAAAATTAAAGAGGGCTTAGTATTCTTATTATTACCATCCATACACACAAAGTATTTATAGGAACAGATCCATCATTTACTCCAAGAAGCTCTCTGCATCTAAATTCAAGGACTTTTCCTGATGACAGTCCTTTAGAAATTCAAATGAGTTTCCCATTAAATGAATTATTCATTTACAACGTTATATTTGAATGAGAATTGACCCATGAATTTCCATCTAGCACATGCTTGGCCAGAGCCTCGGTAGCTGACTAACTGTAGGGATAACAAGCAACACAACCGGCAATGGGGTTAAATATCACGGTAAAGAACTATGCATAAAGGATGAACAGTGAGAGCGAGAAGAGAGATAGGACTGGGAATTAATAAGTGACAAAAATTCCTCTGGGACCCTCTAGGTGATTGTGTGACTTCCAGCTGGACAGCTGTTTAATTGTGAAATGACTCAAGCCTCCGATGATCTGAGGTCGCTCGGCCATCTGTCCAAGCGAACACGGTAAACAACAGGGAAATGCTGGCCACTATTTGTTTGTCATTTCTCAAGCTGACTGTCCGCACTGTCAGTGAGACCTTTTTTTCTTTTAGCAGTGAAAAGGGCTTCAGTTAGTTGCAACTATCCTTTATTTTGTCTGTATATAATTATTGTATCTACTCCATCCATCCTTTCTCCTGGTTCATCACCTTTTCATTTACCAATCTGACAAAAGGCGCTACCCAGATTAATATACAGAGGGAAGCAGACAATTGTACACCTATTAAGAGTGATTGATTGGATGTACTTGCATGGCTGCCAAGAGCACCATACCTCTTTGAACAACGCAGGGTGGGTAGAGAGGAGGGTCAGGGGTTTAACAGCCGATAATGGGAGCCAGGTCAGCCATTAAAAACCCCTCTGGCCGTCAGCCAAGAGGAATCTGTCTGTTTCCGCTACTGCCCTCCAGTTCTGTCCCTGTCTGCAAAGCTTTAATGTGCTAATGCACAAACGCACAAATGGGCCTCAGGGTGGCACTGAGTGGTTTACCGGATCTAGGAGGTGGGTGGATGTGTACTGGAATACCACAGCAGACTGGGAAAGTATGGGATCCAGATTAGTGGAAAATAGAGCCATAGTCAATATCCGGAAAGGTAAGCTTGACGACTTTACCATAAGCATCTCATAATCATCTTTACTGAAAAGGAAGTCCTTGGTTTGACAGCATAAGCAGAAGAACCAAAGGCTTAGGAAAAAATGATATCTGATTTATGAACAAACAGTTCACTTGAGTCCGATTTTTTCAGTTTATTGAAAGCAACTGATTTTTTGAGTGTTACCCAAACATTTTTTTCCAACAGATTAATTTAGTATGTAAAATACATTTATATATTTATGTAAGATGCTTTGGATAAATGCACCCACCATACACAATTTTGTCCTTTTATTTATTTATTTTTTGTACATATTTTTAGAGCATGTACTTTGGGAGTTACACCATGTGATGATGGTGTTATGTTCTGACATAAATGAGTCACTGAAGAATTTTTGGATGAAACTGTTTGAAAGATACAATTCAGCATTCATCAACCGAGTTTCTATCACCACTGAGCAAAAACAGGATTATGTTCATAATAAAAGCATTATTAGGAAGACACCTCACAAAACTGATTTCGGACAGGCTTCTGAGGCAGCGTAATGTCTACAACAAAAAAGATCTAGCCTTCATTGTAACACTGGCATCGGACATGCCTTGATGCCTTCCTTGGAATGCATCCTATGAAGGCAGTATTTTCACCTTTTTTGTAATGGAGGTTCCCAGGTTGGGTCCATATAGATTTGTGAATCCATGAAATACAGGAAGCTGGGGTCTGCAGAAATTGATAAACCAGCAGGTGATGCATCTCAAAATCTCTTAAGTGTTGAACCCACTCAATACTTACCCAAAACAGTCCCAGTCTCATCCATAGCCCCATCTACAGTGATCTCATATATCCTAAAGGCGAGGTTCATCTGACGCTGCCCTGACTGCGTTTCAAATAGAGCTGTTACTACCCCCCTCCTTCTCCCCAATTGTATTAGTGCTTAACCAGGCAAACCCTGAGAGGCAGCAGCGATAACCATTACAGACAGTCGACAGGCCCCTGCGTCAGCTCTGTTAGTAAACCACACAAGCCGCCTGATAAACCAGCCACGGCTGCCATCCCCCGCTTTATTCCGGCGGCCTGCTCTCATCCTCGGTTGAGTGAGCACAGCAATAGGAGGGGTAATTTACACCCCAGCCAAACCTGTCATTACCCGAGGGCACTTGTTATGGCTGCACCCGATGTTTTTCCAATTCACCTCCAACCCCTGTGACTGTCAATCTCCTGAGTGGATGTAGTCGGGGGGGAGAGAGGCAGGGGAGTGGCGATGGGAATATTCCAGTCTCAGGCGGACAGCGGGCAATTTTCCTCGGGGGGGATAATGGGAGTGGAGTGGCAAGAAAGGCAAGACTGCCGCCGTAAGCAGAACGATACTGTGAAATGATTCTGTCTGCTTGGTAGTGCTCCGCATCCCTCCAAACACTCCAACGCCTAGGATGTTTAAAGACTTACCAACTGCTTTTCAGAGTGCTTCCCCTACTAGCACGACACTCTTTATTCATGTTTTTGTACAGCAGTTTATACAGGGTTGTGGCTAAAAGCATGCTATTGTAGTGGAGGTGTGAAGTGACGGGGCGTCTGGTGCAGCGCTATTCATTATATTTACCATTTTATGAAGAAATAAACATGTGCACACTTTCTTTCCACTGCATTACACCTGCTGAGACTCCACCTGGGACGTGCAGACGGATGTGAAAATCTCTGTGCGCTGTGTGCTCTGTGGATTTTGAGACAAAAGCAGCAGTAGCACACACAGAGCTCTACACAGTAAAGCACAGCACAGGTCTTCCTCTGACGTCGCTCTGGGACTCCCCGAGGTCCCGTCCTCCAGAGGTGGGTCCAGGCTGTGCACGTGTCCCTACACACAACGTCTGTGTGTGTGTCTCACCGGCTGTTCTGCAGAGGAGGTGCTGCAGCCATCAAAACACAAAGCTAAAGCTGCTATTAAGAGCTGCTATTATTATTAACAATAATAATTCAAACATTTTAAACAACACAACAATAGAATTCATACTATAGTCTCATACATATCAGTTGATTGGTATATTTGTTGTCAGATAGCCCCGCCTCCCTGAGATTTAAAATCAGACATCCAGCAGAGACATTGCTACGTGCTGATGGCAACGTGAGACTTGTCTGGTTCGAGAAAACCTGAAAACAACTGTTTTATCACTCTAACAGGATGGATAGAGTGATTATTTGGTTTAGATGATTAAAAGCATCATCAAACACAATTTGTTGCGGTTACCTTATGCTATTTCAATAAAGTAGTACATAACACATTTAAATAAGAGATATTAAGGTTTTTTGACTAGCCACTGCAAATATGTCATCGCTATAAAAATATATATATATAAAAATCAGCACTTTTATTGCTATTTGTAGAAGCTTATTGCATAAAACAATGTATGCTTAAATATAGTTTGTCCTTAACATGACTTTTCTAACTTATTTTTCATGGTATGGTCGATAACCATAATGGTACATTAGAAATGAAACATACAAAAAATGTAAAAATAAAACGTCTTCACATGCCAAGAGAATTTAGACATGTTAACATATAATGCACAGTATGATAAGATTTGTTAAGGATTACATTTAGCAGTGTAATCAAATCATTAGTCTTTTTATAGATGAACTGTAAAATCTTATATAAATTGATATTGACAAGTGGTATCAGCCCATAACTGATTTATTGTGCATCCCTATTTAAAATTCATAGGTTGTGATGTGCTACGATGCAGAATAATTCCCTTTTAGTTCTCACTGCAGCAATGGCTTCAGGATAAACTAGTTCTAATGCACATTACCCACTATAGAACAGTGAGCATTAGAACAGGACATATGTGCATATTAATATTTATGAAGAGTTAAGAACATTCTGTTCTATTATATAGATGTGTCTGAGAGAAGGTTGTCTTCTCAAACCATACAGACTGTTTGTTCTATAAAAGATCAGAAACGTAGAGTGAGTCGGGGACGTGCCGAGGCTTACGCTCCCCCCGTCTTCTAAAGCCCATTTTTGGAGATATATTTAGCTTGATTTTCTCCTCTTCATATATTTTCCTCTCTTTGTTATCAAAGTTTTAATTAAAAGTCAGTGAAAGGTGGCAGAGCACCCAGCTGAGCTCTCAACATAGCTGTCTTCTCCTCTGGGTTAGATCTTCCTCCCATGAGGCTACGAGCCCCTGCGTCATTCACAAAAATCATTCAAATAGCTTCGACCTCAAAGCTTCGTCTTCATTCAGAAATCTTTTTATAGCACAGGCTGTGCCAGAGAAAGGGGCGGATGATGAGAACGGTTGGCCGGAGGGGGAAGAGAGGTGGGTATGAGACTGTGTGTGTGCGCTGGGCTGTTTGGGGCGGAGGCTGCTTACATAGCACCTGACGCCAGACCCACTTTGCTGCCTCACCTGTCTGTCTCCTCTCTGACACGTGTGCGATTGGAGGAAGCGGGAGCCGGCGCTGTGAATGTGTGATCCAGCAGCATGAAGGTTCATTGGCTGAGAGCAAAGACGTCACAGCACCTTGTTAGTGTGATGCTGCAAACAGAGCAGCATTGCTGAGGAAACAGAACTCGTCACTGAGAGAAACCTTGTTCGCTGCTATGGCACACCCATCAACGGCTCGAGATGTAAATAACTTCAAATTATGAGTGAAAAGCTGCAAAAACACTAGGAATTGATCAAAAAGATCAAATCCTGAGACAAAATAGGCTGCATGCAACAATGATTAGTTTCTATATTCAAAGCAGCAACCAAATATCCAAATGTAACCAAAATATATGGCCATTATGACCATTATACAGCACAATCAAGAGATATTTCAGTTCAAAATTATTATTATTATTATTATTTTCATTATTTAGGATCTTAGAAAAGGTATAAAAGCTGTCACTGGGGCAGCAACCTAAGGTACATATTAGTACTAAAAGTGGACATACTAGTTCCTTCTGAAAGTGACAATTCTATCCCTTTTTTTCTAAAAAGCGTACTCATCTTCATGTAGATCTAAGCCTATGACTTTATTTCTTCTGTGGAATAGAATAAAAAAAATAATAATAATAAAAAAATAAGTCTAATGTTGGCTTGTTTTTTGAAATATCTTCTTTTTCTGTTCTGCAGGAGAAAGAAAGCCATTTGGAATGACATGAGGGCAGAGGAACTTTTAATTTTACAACTGCCACAATTTCCTGTTCTGGTTTCCTGTCTGAAAACGTCTGCAGAAATAAGACACACAGGTAAAATTCATTTTCAAAACTGATTTATAGAGGAAACTGGGTTTCTGAGACTATCTGTCTGTCTTGTGACAGCTCACCATTGCTCAGATTCAGAGTAAAAGTAAATACAAAATCCATCAAAATCCAATCAAAGAACTTTGGAGCCATTTTACTTGATTGCAGTGTTGCTATAGTTACTGCATTTGGCCTTTTTAGGACAGAACACCCCATGAGGAACTCAAACTACATCTCCATCCAAGACATTTTGTCATCCTGGTACGTATTTGTTGGTAAGCCTTGAAATCAGCTGTTATCCATTAGCGTACAGACCTGAGTGGATGGGAACAAGCACTAGGATGGGCATATGAACATATTCCCACAGAGGAGACTGCTGGGAAATTAGTGAGGTGGCACTAATCAGCCCCTGTGTATTTATTGGGCGCTGGGGTGGGGTGGGGGGCAACCGGAGTGCATTAAAAACCATTAGTTGCCTCTAACATGGCCACGCTCACTTATTTTGACAGATTCATACAGCAGGCTGATTCTCTACACAGAGGGTGTATCTGTATGCACGCACGCACGCACGCACCTCCCGATCCTTCACATCCTCTTCAGCGTGCGGCCCATCCAACCGTGACTGCACACAGTCAAATTGGTTTGGGGTGGGGGGGTGGGGGTGGGTTTATCTGTGAATAGAAGCTGTTTGTAGTCAAAAGCAGCTGGGCAAGTGAGTGATGGGGAGAGAACGCAGAGGAGAGATGGCAGTATGTGTAAAACCCTTGATAAACAAGGTGATAACAGGGTGCTTAGGAATATTTTCACATTATCAGTGGGAATATAAATGATAAACTAAAATATATGCATATATTAAAAGATATATATAAATATTTTAAAATATATAAAACAAATTTGTATGTATATATGCTAGCTTATAAATGTGTGTGTGTATAATATATATATATATATATATATATATATATATGAAATAAATTATATTTAGCTTTAATAGTCTTATAACAATTAAATATGCCATAGAATGCATTGATACAATATTTTAAATTGTTCCCTGATGTCCCCAGAGTAAGTATGTGAAGTTTTATTTCAAAATACCCCACAGATTTTTTTAATAGCTTCTTGAAAATGCCACTTTTAGGGTATAAGCCAAAACACTCTGTTAATGTGTGTCACCTTTAAATGAAAATGAGCTGGTACTCCTGCTTCCCTTCTAGTGTTGCCAAGTCTACAGTTTTCCCATGAAATTGGGTTACTTTAACACTGTTACCGGGGGTTTTGTTGCAAAACCTGGCAACCATTCTCAGGAGAGTGCAGAGCCTCAAGAGCTCATGCTCGGGGGCAGACCGGTGTTATGGTGACCGTGTTACTGACCTCACACATTGCTTCCAAACGCAATTTGTAACTAACACATTCCTATTCACGATCATTCTGGTTGCACGTGAAGGCAGCATTAATGAAAATGGGCAGATACAATGGTAGCTTTATCAACATTAGCATTACAGAGAGACAGTAATCTGTTTTGGAAAACAAAATATGATGCGTGATGTTTATTTTGTCTGGAGTCTGGACGTTTACACACTAAGCGTTGATATAGACCATTTTTTCAGAAGCAATCTTTGCTCAACTCTAACTCAAATGACCCTCGTGTGAGGCAGTGGAGTCCGGTGTAAAATGTTAGCACAAAGCATAGAACTTTGACATTTAATTCGAAAATTAAATGTAACCACGTGTCCTTGGTATGAGAGATGGAGACTTATATGGAGACTCCTATGCAAGTTGGTGCATCCCAACACACAACACTTTTAAAGGCTCTTTGGCGCTGACATTGTATCTCCAGCAGCAACAGCAAGAGAACAGTAATGGCGGATCGCAGCTTCTCACTCAGGGCTGTGTATATGCTAATAAGGCAGAGAGCATCACAATGAGGCGGGACTTTCACCTACTATGTCATCATAGTCTGGAACTGCTTGTGTGGAAAGACAGTTTATGATTTTTTGGAATTATTACCCATATACTGTAAGCTGGGGTTTTTTCACACACTGCAGCCACACAGTTGTTGTCCAAACACCTTATAAAAGTGATTTTTGCTTTCTATGGCACCTTTAATTAGCAGGTGTGTCGCGCTGTAATTCTGTTGACTTTTGAGTATTTTTTTTTTAATAAAGCACAAAAAGAAGAAGTAAATATGTGACTATGTGAGGTATCCCTGCCCTAATTGAGTCTTCATTCCCATCATGCACAGTATTTGTGTGTTCCTCCTTGTTTTAGCACGCAATGTTCTGCTGGTGATGCTTTTGCAGCTTGAGTGACAGAAGCCAACTTGTACTCGTGCGTTCCCCGACTATCCTTAGCGCCCTCCCTCTCACAGACTAAAAGTGAAGTCGCGGACGCTTCTGAGATCTGAAGGAAAAGTTTTGTGAAGTGAATGATGCTACATGTTCATGTGACTGCATCAGTGTTGCCAACGCACACCATAGCCAGAAGGGTCAGCCTGAAATAAACTTACACCAGAGCCAAGAAATCCTCTGTAGCTCTCGCTCTCTCAGCGAGAGCTCCATCGCAGTTCACAAACTGCTTGCTTTTGTCTTTGCAAATCTGTGTAAGTGAAAAAATGCTAATGCATGTGATACAAGCCCTGCTGTCTATATTAACTTGCTAAGAGGCACCATTTTTACTCGTCACACCTGAAAGTGGTTGCAATTTTACTAGTAACTGACATTCATTGTTCTGGCAAATGCAACTCCATATCTATGACATTTGTCACTGTAAGCTATGTTTGATTTCATAACAGCTAGAAATGAATTTGCTTGTGAGTAATCAGAATACTGTGCCGCTATCTTAAATCTCACATAACATCTTTCCAACTCTCATCTCGCAGCAGGATCAAGGCTTCACAGTTGACACATATTAGTATGCAGGCAGCTTGTGAGAGCGGCTGTGACGTCAGCAGGAGTAGAGAGGGTGGAAAAGGTGTCCGAGGGAGAGCAGAGGCTCTGGCTGATCACACCATTATTAGAACAGCAAACACGCTTAAACACCATTAAGTTCTATGTTACATGTGCCATTTAGTTTCCACGGTAACGACAGGGAGGTGTATATTTAGAGCTGATGGAACAAGATCGTGAAGGAACGTTAGAGATGGGGGGGGGGGGGGTGGAGATGCAATTTATCAACAAAAAAAACTTGACATGTTTGAGTCACAAAGTATTTAAAGCTTCGGTGCTGATTCATGCCAGGCTGACCAGTCCAAACTAATTGAAAAAGGGCTTTTTTATTTTCTCTTTTTCTTCCCAACAGTGTCTTTTGTGAAGGGATTATGGGGAACTCACTGAAGAACAGGAGACCAGCTTCTTGTTTTGTTTGAGAATGTGTTTTAGGTCTATAAATCTTGACCAGTTGGAGGCAGCACTGGCTTCAGTCTATGCATTTCAAACTCTGAACCTGATACTTTACTGTAAGGTTCCTGAAACCATTTAGAGTCATTTCTGGGAAAATTATTATTAATGAACCAGCACATATTTATGCTATTTGATGGCTATTTGTAACAAATTTTGGAATGGCTATTTATTGCCTTTATCTAGTATTTCCAAATCCGTAAATAAAAAGGCATATATAATATAAATATTATTTTACATCATTATATAAAATGTATGCCTTATTTAAATTGTTCATAATATAAACTATTTAACAAGCATTTGTATTACTTATTTATATTTATAAACAAAATCATTTATTTTAAATAATTCATACTATAATGCTTACAAATTGTATAAAAGCATAAATATAGAAAAAAATATAATATTTATTAAAATAATTATCTAATTATATTTATAAGTAACAGAAAAAAAACTTTTTATATTTTAATTATATCACTGAGATTAGAACTATATATATATATATATATATATATATATATATATATATATATATATTGCATTTAACTTATTTACAAAAAAAATATTATAAAACTAATTATTTATTAAAAAGTACTATTGATTAGAAAGTATTGTTATATTATGTAAATATTATATTACTTAAAAAGTATATATACTATAAAAGTATATTTGACAATTCATATTATAATGGATATTCATGACATTTCATTTTCCATGCCAAATGAAAAGACAGTTTATTCTTATTTAAGACCAAATAGCGGTGTACATTTTCACTCACAGTGAAAGGATAAAATATGTGTTAAAATTATAGGCTGTGAGGCAATATTTTGATCCTGAATCACGCCGCTGGTGAGGTGTTGAGGTATATGCATGTGAATCAGATGTGAAGCGGCCGGAGTACAGTACACAAGGCGCTGAGTATTACCATGGCAGCTGAATCCCACCCGAGTCCTGCAGGTGTGTGACTCACCCCCACTAGCTCAACAAAGGGAGAGAGGCCGCCGCATAGAGACGCAATCTCTTTGTGCATCTCTGTCACATGCTGCATTGCCAACTTACATGTGGGCTCTATGATCGCACCCCAACACCTTCAAATAACATGCCATGTCAGTGTATACTTTTTACATACATATAGTTTGAGATTACATGTTTTTCTCCTGTGACGATGAAGATTGTTCTGTTATGGCTGATGATTCTCTTATTGTAGCTGTTAATAGAAACTTCACAGGAGGCAGCTGGACACTACACTGATGCATGCAGCAGAAATGAGTCAGGAAGAGGTGAGAGTTGGGTCGAACCCATGTGTGAAGTGATCCTGAATTTGACTATGAGCCAAGGTCTGTTTATTGGTGCAATGGGAAGGTGGCAGCTCAGCAGGTAAAAGATGGATGCAACCTTGAGTGACAAAGTTATTATCCTGAATGAAAATTACATACAGTATAAAACATTTTCGTTTGTTGAAAACTTAAAAGCTAACTGAAACTAAAGCAAAAAGTTTGACTCCAAAACTTAAGTTTATTCAAATAAAAATAAGCACAAATTAAAGCCATGATGTAACAGAAGTATCCTTCTTTTGTACTGAAGTGAAGCAGAGTTCAAAAAGAAAAATGTAGGGCAGGAACTTGGTTATAATCATCAAAAGTCATTGATTGAATGCAATCAGCTTGCAATCGATTGTAAAATGGGGCGGGTTTTAAGTCTGGCATACATCAGCAGAGGGGCCTGTAGTTTTTACTGGAAGATCCAGTAATGATATTTTGTTTTTAGACATAGGAAACTTGAAACTGGTACAAACCACCTGCAGTAAACATGAAAATGTCACTAGCAATAACACTAGACTGTTTAAACATTTTTAAATAATACCAGATACTACAGTACGTTAAAGGGACAGTTCACCCAAAAATAAAAAAGTTCTGTCATCATTCACCATCAACTTTTTCCAAACCTGCATGATGAATAATGTTGTTAAACAAACTGCTGATGGTAGCCAATGTGAAAGATGTGCTGTGATTGTCATTTAAGTGTGATTTAAACCCGGATGATTGTAACCACTCTAAGCTCGTCTGTCTTGGGAACACTCTGACATATTATTAACACTCATTGTCTTCTCTAGTGCAGCACAACCAGGTTTCATCCCATTCATCGATCTTTGCGATATCACAAATCCCGGAACAGATGTGTTGTAGTCCAAACGAGTCGTTCGTTGTAGTTTTTGAAAAGTGATTTCTGTTAAATAAAACTCCTTTTGAAGTGGACTTCGAGCTTTGTAACTGCAGATATTTTTTATGATCAAACAGCAACATTTACAGACTAAATAAAGTTGAAAAAGTGAACGAGCATAATAGCACCTCTTTCATTTTGGCAGCCCTCAACTAGTAAAACTAAAATAAAACTAAAGATTTAAATTAAAATGCATCAGAACTAAAAAAAAAAATCTGATGAAGTGAAAATGAAAACTACACTAAAAAAAAAAAAAAGCCGAACAAAACAAAATATAGATAAAACAGAACATTTATTTAGAAAATCCCTCAGGCAGATATTTAAAGTGTTATGCAAAGTGCACACGAAATTCTTCCAGAATTCGTTCCCTCACCACTGACATTGTTTACAAAAAAAAAAACACAAAAAAAAACTGATTCTGGAGTTATATCCTTTATTTCGCCTGAAACACACTGATGTGAATAAAACTACACATGTACACACCCAGTAAAAAAAGCAAAAACTGCCACTAGGCCGGTACCCTTTCAAAAGATATTAATAGGTACACTTAAGGAAATAATATGTATACTATTATAATACCTTTAAAATACTAATATTAACAATTTAGGGGTAAATAATGTGCAAAGATCTACATTTTAGCTTTTGTACCTAAGACTACATCCCCAGTGACAGCTTTGTGCTTTCTTTCCTTAGTGATCTGGTAAAAAGCATCGGTTCACTATCGTTTTACTGTTGTTCTGAGTTTAGCTGATCGAGCTCTTGGGTTCTCCTGCACCTCTTCCTCACTTGGCTTTATCACCTTCTTCAGACTGACCCAATATTTGCTCTCTCGTCCTTTCTCCTCTTCTTCGTTCTCTTCTTCCTCCTCATGCTCCTCTCCCTCTAACTCAAGCCGGGCTTTGGCTCGCTGGCGAAGGCTGCGGCGCGGTGGGGCGGACAGGTCCTCTCCACGGAGGAAACGCTTGGTCAGCCGGTCCTCCAAGGAGTGGAAAGTGAGAACACAGAGTCGCCCCTTGGGACGGAGCAGGGTCTGCGCCACACGCAGGCCGGCGTGCAACTCATTGAGCTCGTCATTCACGAATATCCGTAAGGCCTGGAAGGTTTTGGTGGCAACGTGTGAAGGCCGCTGCAGGCGGTCACGCCGGGCGTACAGCGCGCTCACTGGAAACGCTCCTACAGTCAGAGAGAAGATTAGATTAGTTATTAAGTTAAGAGGCTTCCTTGCAGGGTTCCTGCACCAGACTTTTGTTTTACTTTACTCAGAATTGATTCACATGTATTTTTGAAATTGGTTCCTATTTAATAGTTTAAAGATGTTTTCGGAGCAGTGATTTCCAACATTTTTCATTCTATGTATCCCATCAAAAATGTTCAAGTACCCCTTCATCAACACTAAGCTCTTTCTACTGAATATCATTAAGACATACCACTAATATTTGTAATATTATTCATTCTTCTTTTTTAAAAAGAAATACTGCTTGTGAAAAACTGATTCACCGAGTACATACACATTAAATGTCATCCATATGAATTTTATACAAATTTACAAAATACACACATTTCATTCCTTAAAAAGACACCAAAAAATTATTCATGAAGATATTTATTAATCAGTTATTTTCAGTTTATAAAGATTTATATAATATTTTTTCTTTTTTGCGCACAAAACAGGTGTCCCATTGTGCTACATTTCAAGTTTTAAAATTGAAAAAGACAACAAGGGCATTGTCAAACCAAAATTTGCCTTTACACTTGAAACAACAGTATGGGACCAATAAAGCTTTTAGCTGAATAATTTGACTTAAGATCTCATGTAATGACTGTTTTCTGGCTTTATGAACTACTGTACATTAGTAAGAATGATGGATTGAGGTGCAATGGGTGCTTTTCGCGAAAACAATCAAGAAGGAAAAGGTGCTGTGTACTTTAAGAGCATATAAACAAAGACACAAACCCACAGAAAGATGAACACTGCTAGGGACAGACACGGGGGCTTATTCCAGATCAGTTTGTGTGATGACACAGTGCTTCACAAAATAAACAGGCTGTTCTACAAGGCTCCCAAAGCTCATGGAGAGATGGGTTTATGCTGTATACTGTGCTGAGATGATTTGGCTCCGTCTGAGCAAGGGGTGGTGATGTTGTTCCCTGAACTAAAAACATGCAGAAGTTTTCTTTTTAGAAGGCAGGGAAGACAAAAGTATGACCAGACACTATAAATCAAAGTAAGCTTATTGATAATGCTTTCATGGTTATTTCTGACGTCAGAATACACATTGGTTCTGAATAGTATCAAAATCCAGATTTTTAATATTATACTTTAAAAAAAAGATATAAATAAAAATATTTTTTTCTAAATAAAAGCCTAGAGGACTGAATAAATGATACTGCTGAAATGCATGTTTATTCGTCTGTACAATATTTATTTTTTTATCTATAAAAGTGGTCCAAATAATTTTTTTTTTAAGAAATGGGAACACTGCAGACATGAACTACTTTTTTACATTTTCTTTTTACACTTAGGTTAGACATTATACTACTATTAGATATGTTTGTTACATTTTACACTACTATGTAACAAATATATACTGTATATAAAAAAATAGGTAACCTAAACGAAAAACAGCAGTCACATCTACTGAATTCGCTGTGATTCAAACTGTTCAAACTGTTAGCACATCAGTTTTTTTTTTTCAGCCTCACCTTTTAAGGCTTTTGATAAACCTAATAAAAAAATAATAGTTCCTTAATAGTTCACAAATAAATGTAAATTATTTCATCATTTATTCACCCTCATGTCATTCCAAATCTAACATTCTTTTTTCAGTGCAGCATTAAAAAATTATCTGAATTTATTTTTTTATTTTTTATTTTTTGCCACAATGAAAAAATAAAAAGGTCCAAAACAACATTTGAACCCACTGACTTTAACTGTATGGACAAAAAACATGAGATATTTTTCAAAATATTTGCTTACACACACACACACACACACACACACACGCGCGCGCGCGCGTGCACACACACGAACAGTAAACATTGACAAAATCAATTATAATAGTATATTATAAGTATATAAATAAGTGTATTTCCATTTTTTCTTTACCTTGCAGTTCAGGGTTTCTATATGTAAATGTTTTATGGAGAGAAAAAAAGTGAATGATTTATAAAACTAGGGCTGCACGATTACAATTTACAATTACAATTTTCACAATTTTGTTTGATGCAACTGCATGCCATATTTTTATATGAAAATAAACAAGCTGAAAACACGAACTGTTACTGCTTTTCTATAGTATTAAGCCTCAAATATCAACTATACATTGGGTTGGTTTCTTCTTTCAATTATAAAAAAAAGTAAAAATATGAATGTTATTATAATGTTATACTAAAATTCAAATTAAAACAATGGTAAAACCCTTAAGATAACATAAAAACAGGCATCTTAAGAAAGCAGAATAACATAAGTGGACTTTGATTGATTAATTGCGGCTTTTGAACGATGACATAAGTGTGGCATCTATAATTGTAATCGCAATTAGAAATTTGATTAATTGCATAGCCCTATATAAAACTATTTCAAGAAACATGTTAAAGCCATAGCTTCACATGGAAGAATGAGTGGAGGAGACGGAGAGATAGACAGCTAAAGAAAAACAGAGGTGTTGCATCTTCTGGGCTTGGAGGAGCGAGACACTGGCCAATCAATAAGACCACATGCCTCTGCCCAGCCTCTTATTTTAAAATCAAGATGTAAAGGAGCGCGTGAGGAACAGGAAAATATGAAACGGAAAGAATGAAAAGGAATAAAAAATGAGCAGAGAATAAATAGAGGGATACACAGACAGACAGGCCTGGAAGGTGTTGGGGTTTGGGGGGGGGGGGGTTGGGGGTAAAATGGATACGTTTGTGATTTGGACTGTTTAAAAAAGGCAAATAAATATACAATGCACAATCAAATAAAATCAAGTTCAGATTGAGCAGGCCGTAAACAATCACACAAATAGCGTGTATCGCAGCAATCTAATTTAAAAGGAATCCTGATTTAGGAAAGCATCAAACAATCAAATCTCTATTGCAGCTAACACAAGGTGAATAAATGCAGCAATCAGTCTGGTCCTGTTAACGCAATGGGTGCTCTCCTCACATTCCAGGCAGCAATGGCTATTGATTCTCCATAATTGGCCATGAATCCTGATGGGTGTGACAATGAGAACAGCCTCTGCCTAATTACCTCTACATTTAAAATGAGCTGACTTTATTTAAAAACAATGTTTACACAGAAGCCTAATGAGCTGTACAATGTAAATGGGCAAAGATCCGTCAACTTTCAAACAAACAAACAAACAAAGCCACACCAATGTTTTCTCTCTACTAGATGTCATTTAAAAGATAACATGAAACATTCAAACATTAAATAATTGAATCAAATTTTAGCCATTGGATAATTCCTTAATAGGTCATATTTATATTATACATCTATACAAACACTGGCTATTAGAAAGTCAAGTCAAACATAGTGAAAATGACACTTTGTTAAAAGGAAATGTAATTGGTTGGCAGTCTTGTATGTGAGTGCATGGATTAGAGGGTGACACCCAGCTGCTCATGGTTCTGATAATTGGCGGTATGTCTTTATATGGATAAAAACTGATTACTGCATGACATCCTTCTGTAATGAAGGGAGAGATCTCTCTTGAATGAGGCTGTGCACAAGCACATTTCTGCTTGAATAGAGGGCTCATTCTTTGTCTGACCGTGAATTGAATTACGGATTTCCTTTTGTGATTCCTCTCTATTAATCACGCGCTCGTGTTGCATTAAGGAATGAACAAGGGGCAGAACTACCATTTTGAAATTCAAGGCTGTTATTCCAAACATCATTTGACTGATTGATCAAGGAATAAAAACAGAGGCAAATTCTTAAAAGACGGCATTTACTGTAGAGCACTGTTCTGATGAACTGAGCTGAGAAATGACTGGATTTGTCCGGTTGTAAGCACCAAACACTGCTACATATATATGTATAAAGCTGAATAAATATGCATTCTATTGATGTATTGTTTGTTAGGATAGGAAAATATTTGGCCGAGATACAACTGTTTTGAAAACCTGGAATCTGAGGATGCAAAAAAAAAAAAAAAAACAACAAAAAAAATTGTATTTAAGAATTTAAAAATTATGTTTTGATATATCTACAGTAGGAGATTTACTAAATATCTTCATGGAACAAAATCTTTACTTAATATCGTAATGATTTTGGCATAACATTTTTTTTTTTTGACCCATACAATGTATTTCTTCTTATGACTGGTTAGTGCTCCAGGGTCACATACAAAGTATTTTCTTAAAGTATAATAAATTAATTCATATTAAAATGTATAATTGTTTTAAACTGAAGATATTTTTAAACACATTCACTTTTTGTATTAATATTTATATAAAAAAATTCTTTATAGATAGTATAATGTCATTTTTGTTTAAATTCTAATTAAAATGAACTTTAACATCAATATGTATTATTACACATTTTGAAATGCATTCACACCAAAGTCTTGAACGCTCCACCCTGAGCTCCGTGACTCTCATTTTAGACAAGAGAGATTCAGAACATTTCTATGATATGTAGGCTTGTTAAAATGCATAGCTCCATAAGTCATCGAAAGTTGAAAAGATCAAAACATGCCTCACTTTTGACTTGTCCATCTCTTTGTGCTTGAGGACGGTAAAAAGAAAGAATGCAGGTCAGGTGAGCTGGCCAAGACACACTTAACATTTAAACGTTAGATTGTACACCTAAGCACTTTTATCAATTTTGTATAAACTATGTTTGAAAATGGCGTGAGACGGAGTTGTGACTCATGTTTATCATGGCACAAGGAAATGGCTAAAGGGTGAATATGTTTGGTGAAAAGACTCAATCCTGCATAAGCTATGACAACACGCTGATGACTCATTTCCAGCAAATGTGTCTCACGGACACTTACATATTTCTCCTTGTTCACCTCTGGGAAAGAAAAAAACAATAAGTGAAAGAGAGAGAGAGAGACAGAATTGAAATTAAAGCCTTCCATCTTCTTGTTTACCCTGAAGAGTTAACTAAAATTTGCACAACATTTCCCAATCTATGCTGATCACATCAGGTTTCCAGTAAGAACGGAGATGAAGGGTCCTATATTATTCTGTAGTGTCAATTTACGCCGCTTTCTTTGAAAGCTCAGGAAGGGGCGTTACAAGTGCCTTGTTCCTGGGCGAGGCTGGCAATAGCCGTTATGCACAAGACTTTCAAAGAGTAATGCTTCATTAATACCTAGTAAATCTGAGCAACGGGCTGCATAGGGACACAGTACCTCATGAATGTTATTTGAGGCTGAAAGGGCAGCATTGCTATTGGCTGCTAGGGACTGAGTTAATGACGACCGGATTTGAATTTTTGAGACATCTAAAAATATATATATATTACCAGAGCCACTGAACAAAACAAAAAACAAAAAAAAGACCACACAAAGTAAAATTTACTTGCAATTAACAAAATAAATAAGTACATTTAAGGTGGCCAGTTTAAACTTGATAAGTAATTTATATTTTAAGTTTACTCTGCAGTACTCAAGTACATTTCACTCAATCATGGTTTGTAAACTTTACTCAAACAATGAAATACTGAAAAATATATGCTATTAAAGCATGTGGTTCACTTACTGTACAAACATGCAAGTCGTTAGGTAGACAGCTTGCTACTCTTTTTAAGATAATATGTCTACTCAGTATAGTTATAACCTAAATGAACTTAGATCTCAATACTGGGTACGCAAAAGAACTCAAAATCACAAAACAACAACTGACTTAAAGAATCCTTGTAAACATAAACAATTTCAAGTATGATATACTTCGTTAAGGAACAAACTTTAATTTCTAAATGCTTAAATTGAGAACAAATATAAAATTTACTCTTTTTTTTTATTATTCTTGCCTGAACTTAATTATTTAATGTAGAAATTGCATGTGTTTCTCTGTAGTTATTAACCACAAAATCTTGTGAATCAGTGAATGCCAGAATGAAAAATAAAACAAAAAGGCAATGCTACATTTTTTATTTATTTGACGAAATCTGATGATAAAATATTGCAGTATTTCATGAAAAAACACAGTGAGGTCAAGTCAAGTGGATTTATCATGAATTGCACTTGAATGGAAAAACGATCCAACATTTTGTACCAAGGATTTCACATGGACATCGTAACAAATTCGATTCGATTTTGAATCCCTGATATTCTGTGTTCTCAGACTTTTGAATCCCACTGTATACGGCAGAATTAAGTTATTTATTTTCCATTACCAATTTGTGGCAAACAGTGCAGCCAGTTATATTACTTGTTTACAGCTCGGTATACAGTACTTGCCAGTCTCTCGCGACACGTTGAGACGCATCGTGATTTTGTTTGAATTGAATTTTCATCTCAATGTCTCAATGCCAGAAATATGTTGCTGCATGGAGCTCTGGAGTTGAACGAGACACCAAATCCCAAGTTATTCAAAAACAACAATTGACTGCTGTTAATAAAAAGATTCTGCTAACCACTAATTGAATAGCTAGACGCTTACTACATAAGGAACGTCATCCCTGTTCTGAATGCAAAGGAGGTAGCAGGTTCGTCAATAGCTATTACAAGATCATTCAGCCCAAATTATTTTGTGTTCCAAAGAAAGAAAGAAAGTCCTACAGGTTTGCAACAACATGAGTGTGATTAAATGAAAGTTAATAAAATTAGACAGTTAAATATCCAGTAAAAAAAAATTACTCAACAAAGTGAAAAAAGTCCCTCATTGTTTTACCAAAGAACTTGCCTAAAATAAAGTTTAGAGTAGGAAAGTAAACTCCAGCTAACAAATGTAAAGACTTTAAGGACTGCCTTAATTTCAAAACTGTGATGTGGGCCTCAGCAAACTCGGAAGGAGAAAGCGAAAGATCAATTTTCATCAGCGCTCCAACAAGTCTGCTCTTCAACCAGTAATCAATAGTGGGCTGATTAGTGTCTCATACAGTGATATTAAAGCATGACCAGCAGCTTAAACAACTGTTTAACCATGCTGTCAAATCCTGTGAGCTGCATCAAATGAGTCTGAATGTTTTACGGCAAACCTAGATTGACGGCTTCAAGGTGTATCAGAGCGGCCGGTGTGGCTGCCAGGGTCAGTGAGGGTGCTTACTGGCTTTAAGCCACTTTTGTTCTGATGCTCATTATGATTCAAAGTGGTCTGATACGTAGAAAGCTGATCTGAGCATTGGGATCTAGGGACACTTTCCTTAGGGAATCTGGATAATCTTCTGTCACGCCAGCTGGGTTCATACTGATGAGAATATTAGACCGCCGTGACCTCGTCTCCTCTAAAATATGTTTCACTAAATAGTGCGGATTCCCCGGTTTAACATGGACTAAAACCTCAATCAGAAGCTACAAAATTTGTGCATGATTTACCTACTCGTGTAGGATTTGCTAGTGAATCTCACAAATAATTACAAAGAAACATGCCTGCAAGCAATACGTTGAATTAAAAAATCTGAAGTAGAAAGACCGAAATAGCATTTACTTGTAAAACGGATTGTAAAAATCTTATTTTTTGCAATGTGTTACGCAAAGGTTGGTGACTGGTGATTATAACGATACACCGGGGGATACAGGTTTTGACAGTCATCTGCCTCCAAAAGCAAGGGCAGAGAGGCATTATGGAGCTTTAGTTGCTCTTAGGAAACAAAGAGCACATAAGAGGGAGAACGCCCATTGTTATGGTGTCTAAACCCCTCCCATTCCCCCATCATCAGCACTGATAAATACACACATATACAAATACACACATATCATCCCTCCTCCTGCTCCATCAATCGCTTCCCTTGGCAACGGTAATGCCGGCAGCCCACCGCCGACCCCCAGGGACCCTTGGGAGTCAGAAGCTTCCAGATTGATTGGAATAAACATTGTTGTTGACTTGCTCTACTCTTCAAAGAAGATCAAACAACTGCCCTTAGTCACACCTGTTCTCCCGGTGTGACGCACGTGCTTGCCTTGTGCGAGCGTCATCGTCTGAAGCGACTATCTATCTCGTCGCCAACGATGGGCTATGGAAACAGCGCTGGCAAAAATAAAGCAGCCGGTTAATATAATATCAAAAAGCATCAAGCTGCCGCAATGTGGTGCGTGTGACGCGTGCTTTTGGAGAAGTGTGTTGGTGGGGGTGCGGTGAAGGGCACGAAAAGGGAGGGAGCGAGTGTGAGAAACAAATCAAAGGATACAAGGAGGGGGGCGGGGGGGTCTGGGGTAGGAGAGGATGGGAGTGTGAGTCCAAATACGAATTAAGGAAAGGGGCTAAAAAGCGCACGGAACCCCATCTGCAGCTTTTCCGCTAGCGCTTCCTCTCTCGCTTTGTTTTTTATTAATAAGAGCCCTGTTAGTCGCTAGGGATGTGTTGCTGATGGACATTCAGACAGTGAGAAACGAGTTGGGGGGGGGTATGGGACGGCAGAGATTTCGGTTTAGTAAACGCCATCTTTTCTCCTCTTCTCCTTTTCCAGGACAAATAAGTCCCATAGGGAGAGTTTGCATTAATATCGCTTCCTCTCTCTCCTCACCTCCCTCGAGTGTAGGGCATTAATGAGGGGGGGTACCTGCTACGATGCTGGCCAGTTGCAGGGTCCGGCCGATGGGGTAGATGCTGCGTGCCTGTGCGATGGCCGCCGCAATTTTCCTGGTGTGCCGCTCCTCCCCGTACGCAGCCAGCACGGACGCAAGCGCCTGTTGATCCAAGGCGTTGACCACGTCAGCCGCGCAGGGCATGTCGGGGTACCTACGCACAAAGAGGAGCCCAATTAAGCAGCTTGACGTCACAAGTTCCTGCCTGACAGAAGCCAAGCCTGACAGCTCTAAGACACCAGTGAAAACCCCTCCCACCCTTCCCACTCTGGGAGATGTGGGCTCGAGATCTATAAAAAGAGAGAGAGAGAGCGTGTGTACATGAGAGAGAACAGGAGGGAGAAATGGTTAGTGACAAATATAAAAATATCAAATCATGAACTGAATTATGCATTTGCTTTTTCTTTCTTTAGGAAAATGTGTGCGTACACTCCAGGAAGAACAAAGATATACCAGGATAAATGAGACAAAGTTACACACCTACATAGAGAGGAAATATATTAGCTCACTAATACAAATAAAACTTAACATTTAATGTAGTGCGTTTCAGTCACTTGCACATGTGATTCATATACTCCCAGTGATTCATATATTCCCTAAACATCTTGACTCACATGTACGAATCTCTATATTTACACATAATGCTGTTATTTAGGTCTGATACCTTAGATTGTGACTGGCACATTTCTTTGCCTCTGTACTGATGGACAGCGAGGGAAGCAAAGATTAATTGAGTGCTCAGGTACTGACTGATACTGGAATATTCATGCAGCTTCAGTCATCTGTCACCTAGAGTCAACTTGATGCACCTTTCATCATAACCTTTCTTTTGGAATCAGCGTCGTTCTGGATCTCACATTATCCTTGAACGATTCTTCTCTTATTTAGTTTGTCATTGACAGTATGTGGGCATGGAATGAGTAACTCAAACAGATAGACATGCTGATTAATGCAAAGTGTGCTCTGTTCTTCTCGAAGGCCAGCTTGAGTCGGCCGACTGCATCATGCCGTCAGAAACTTTAATTCTCACATTGGTTTTTGTGATGGAGCGAGGATAAGGCATATTCAGATACCGTGGGCAGGACCTGGATTGACCTGCACTATATCTCGCCCTTTTTCTTTGGGTCTCTCTCTCCCTCCTTCTCTTTTTTCAACCATTTCATCTCGCCCCCAGAAAAAAGTTCCGAGTCAGTTATGGTGGGTGGGATTTCCACCTCATTATCACAGTGAAAACTTTGACAAAACTTCCTAATAAGAGAGGAAGGCCTCTCGCTCTTCTTCAAATCAGAGGGAAGCAGTGGTTTGCATGAGAGACGTGGGAGACTTCGAGATGTTGGCGATGATAAAACACCACTCTAGGAGTTTCCCAGCCCTGGCACAGGAGTACCCTGTACTGCACATTCTTCCTACTCAAACACACCTGATTCAACTCCTCTGCTCGTTAGAGACTCCATGACCTGAAATGCATGCATCAGAAAAAAACACCCTGAAAAAATGTGTGTCTTTGGCAGTTCTCCAGACCCAGGGTTAGGAAACAGTTCTAGGTGACTACTTTCATTAAAAGTGAAAGGGTGTGAAGGCTTTATAAAGACAGCAATCATATCAAACTGTTGACATGTGCTTCAAGTAGCCTAAATAGTGAAGAAACACATCTAAGTACTGCATCACATATAACAATATTATTTGTTATATACAAAAAAATGGTTATTTAATACAGGGTTTTTCAAACCTGTCCCGTAGTCCCCGTAACACTACACATTTTCTATCTCACTTATCTGTCGCACCCCGTTCAGAAAATGTATTGACATAATTCTTAGAGCTAATATTGATATTTTAATATTATATTTTGCCATATGAGCAAATGTCATAAGTAAAATGTGATTCATTCTTTTCAATTTTGAGAATGGAAAAATACTTTAACATCTGCTGCTTTAATACAACCGTCACTCAACATTTAACCAGAAAATTTAACCAGAATATAATTGGCTCTTATGATGTTTTTAGCTGCTTTTTATTTATTTACACAAACACACACACACACACACACAAAGATATTGCACTTTCGTTGAATTGGAAAAGTTTTCCTTTTTTGGCAAACTATTCCTTTAAAATGTAACCATTTAGTACAGTTTCACTGCTGCTTAATCAAATACTGTTGAAAGACAAGATATTGAGAATTAAAAATATTAATGTAGCATACAAATTGTGAAATGGTCCCTGGACTTTGTGACACCCTGCCAATTTCTACAATGTCTATGCTTTTCTTTCCATCTACTTCCATTTCAGTGCATGTGAATGCTGGAGATAGGAAATGCAAGCTTAATGTAGAGGATTTGTTTTTTGTTGCATTTCAAAGTTCAACATTTCAGATTGAAATCCACAGTTTTAAAGGGATAGTTCACCCAAAAATTCTCACCTTCTTTCACTTTCGTAACACAAATTAAGATATTTTTGATTAAATCTGAGAGCTTTCTGACCCTGCATAGATAGCAACACAACTACTAGATTGACATTCAATATATATAATAAAGTGTGAATAAATATAGATTTAAATACAAAGAGACAGGACAGTCTGCACATGATCTGGTGTTTTATTCGGACCCAGAATAAGGCAAGATGAAGATCACGGAGTGACTCCTGCAGTGTGCGTTTCATTCATACTCGAGGCCAGAGGGCGCTCTCGCGCAGAAAGTCATATCAAGAAATTCCTAAAATGGACAAAAGCATCCAGCTATGGCTGTATGAAAACAGCTATTTTCACAGAAAAACAGAAACTTTTGGAAACACAAATACAATGAGTTTTTTTTATCATCTCCAGCAGGTGATAAATAAAGTATATGAACAATGCCGTGCTGATTGACATAGCATTTATTACAGCATAGAAACTATTCTACCTTATTATGTGACTTTGTAGTATATAAACAATTATTATTATGTGTCTTTGTGGTATATAAACAAATCATTATTTGTTATCTTCCAGCAGTTATAGATTTCTAAGCCAATTAAAAGCTAGAAATTAGACAAAAAGTAAAGTTGCCTATACTACCAGTTAGAAGTTTTTGAACAATAAGCTTGTTAATGTTGTTTAAAGAAGTATCTTCTGTTCACCAAGCCTGCATTTATTTGATCCAAAGTACAGCAAAACAGTATCATTTTTAAATATTCTTGCTAGCCTATTTAAAATAGCTGTTTTCTATTTGAATAAATTTCAAAATGTAATTTATTGAACATCCTGGATCTGTTTTTTCACTCTTCTTTATTCTTTTTTTTATGTATTATAGAAGTATCGGATCGGGACTCTGTATCGGTAGATACTCAAATTCAAATGACTCTGACTCGAGGGCAAAAAACCAGATCGGGACATCCCTACTATTTTATCAATATCCTTACATAATTGTGACCCTTGGCCCACAAAACCAGGCTTAAGTAGCACTGTATATTTGTAGCAATAGCCAAAAATACATTGTATGGGTCAAAATGATACATTTTTTTATTTTGCCAAAAATAATTTGAATATCAAGTAAAGGTTATGTTCCATGAAGATATTTTGTAAAATCATGAATTGTATATCAAAACTTAATTTTTGATTAGTAATAGGCATTGCTAAGGATTTCATTTGGACAAATTATTTTAATTTTTTTAGCACGCTCAGATTCTAGATTTTAAAATAATTGTATCTTGGCCAAATATTGTCCTATCCTACATCAATGTAAAGCGTATTTATTAAACTTTCAGGTATATGTATAAATCTAAAATTAAAAAAAATGTACCCTTATGACTGGTTTAGTCGTCCAGGGTCACAAATGTGTTAGGGTTAGAGAATTCTCAGTTTTCATCAAAAATATGTCAGATTGTGAACAGGTTTGGAACGACATTAAGCGAGTAACAAATGACAGAATTTTCATGTTTGGGTGAACTGTCCCTTTTAGAAATACTGTGACATGAGCTTTGGGGCGGGGGTGGGGGGTGTTCTTTCTTACTAACTAAATTAGTTCTGTTCATTCATCCACTGTCTTAACACTAACATTCCATGTGTCCCTCAAAGCTCTGTCTGTGAATCAGCGGGCTCTGCAGTGCTTAGTCATCTTTTTATTGTATTAAGCTGTAATTAGGTTATGTCTTACACCTGTTCAGAATTAGTTTTTGAACAGCTATAATAGAGAAGCATGGAGACTCTGTAGATGTAATCAATAAATGAGTGAGCCAGGAATAATAACTGTGGCCATCAGTGTATATCAAGAGTGAATCAGGCATTACTAATAGCACAAATGATTCTTGGAACATTCATGACAATAAGTGCTTCTTCTAAACAGAAGTGAGCTGAGGTCATGGTCGAACCTGTCTCCATCCATCCTCATGTCCAGCGGCCCATCCTTGCTGAGGGAGAAGCCTCTTTCTGCTGAATCCATCTGCATGGAGGAGCATCCAGCATCAAGAAGGGCAGCATCCACACCTCCTGGTCCCAAACCCAGTGCTGGGAGCAGGTTATTCAGCTCACTGAACCTCCCTAGTACTGGCTTCACCTGGCCCCTTAACAAGAGAGAGAATAGAAAATAAGACAATAACAAATGTTATGTAACACTGTCTTTGCTGAATGGAAGTATTAACTTTTCAAAAAATAAAACAAAAATCAAAAAATGAAAAATAGTTAGACATTCCATTACCATTTCCTCCCTCTTTCTCTGACACTAAATAAACAGATTAACATTTTCTTTTGTACCTTACAGTAACAGTGCTTATGGGTTGCATTTGCTGCCAGGTCTAACATAAATGGTTGTGCTGCATCCTTCAGTAAGATTGTTTGCAAAGCCTGTGTTCACTCTGACAAAGAAACGTGCCTCACAATCTATTAAGGTCAGAATAACACAGGGCTTGATCGGAGACCTTTTTAAAAATAAACATCAGCCACTCATTTCTAACGCTGGAAGCCAGAAACAGCAAAACCTTTGGTGAACATTCTCTATATCTGACTCTTATCATTAGTTACAAAATAGAAAAACAGCTTCTGGTGTTTAGAATATCAGTATCCATCACACTTCTGCTTTATAACTTCACATTGGGCCAAGCTATTAAAATACCAACTCAGTGGTGCACCGCAAATGCATGAGTGACTGTAATGGGGATAAAACAGTACAGTACTGCTGATTGATATATGGTGCTGTGTCGTTATAGTTGACAATAAATGAAAACTTTTTTCCATTTTTCATTTAATGTTCATGCTAAAATGATAACACATTTATAAAAAAAAATAAAGCTACATTAAAATATAAAAAAAACTATAAAAATGATAAATAAATAAAACTGTTGGGAGTATGCTTCCTATAATTATTTGTATATAATTTATTGTTCTTCACCTAGATTAATTAATACACACAGCTATATATTTTAACATTTTAGAGGCAACTTTCATAATATGAACCTGATCAGCAGTCTTATATTATTCTATCATTTTTATTATATGTAAACTTTATGGTTATTAGGGTATAATTATATAGTTGTATGGGTTTATAATATATAGAATAAATATGTTACATAAAGTTATGCAGGACTGCAAAGTAAAGTCGACACTCAGACCTTCTTCGTACATGGTAAGTTGAAGTTTTGCTCTTGTATAGTCCGTTTCCACACAGAAAGGAGCTGAACAAACGGTGGCAGGTGTTCTGCCTCTTTAGGGCTGGTAACCTAGGCACTAAGTTCTCCGCTGCTGTCTAAAGACTACTGCAGCTCAGAAGCTGTGCAGAGAAAGAAAGAGAGATAGACCAAATAATATGCATCCCACAGGGAAGGTAACAAAATATCATTTATTTATCACCTTGGAGACCAAAAGATGAGAGTTGTGAGAGAGTGCTGCCGCAGCTTAAACTTAATTGAAAAGCAGACACACAAACCGACAAACTCACAGATACTTACACAAGCGCATGCGTGCGAAGGCTACGCGGTTATTCTGATCACAGACACACATTTGCAGGGAAGTATGAATGTTAGAATATATGCGGAGGTGTTGGTTTGACGTGAGTATTGACGATGGCTCTTTAATCCACAGTCATTCATATGGAATCGTGGGTGGGTTTTTTTTCTTTTACACTATTGCTTTAATTCACTGTTTTTGCTTTATCTGAAGAGATTTCACAGTTATGAGTAACACAGGCACACTTACATCGTCTCGGACCACACACACACATTAAAGCTACATGAATAGGGTTTAAAAAAAGATCAAGATGAAGCTGAAACAAGACATAAGCATTCAGGCATCATCTCGGTCCCTCCAGACTCTCTATATCTTTTCCTGAGTTCTTTCCCAGCACCGAAGAGCCATTCATTTTTCATGTGACCTTTAGGCAGCCTGTGAGCTGAGAACAGCCCAGGTAGGCAACTATAAATCAGACAGCAGAGAAGCAAATGAGGCGGAGAACACTAGGGGTCCCATGCAGAGGCAGGTGGTTAATTTGGCTGCGTTGGCTTTGCAGTCATGCTAAACACGCGGATTCCCTTTCCCGACTCGTACCAAACTCCTTCCAGATGAACAAAAAGTGCAGAAGATGGGGGTGAGAAATTACCTCCTCCACCTCGAAGGTCATCAAAGGCCCTCTTTTGCACCCACTCATGTGGCTGGCCCAAGGCTTTACCCATTGGAGCCTGGGTAGCCACCAGCGTCCAAACACCCACGGCCAGCTGAAAGATCAAGGGTGAGGGAGCTGCTCGGCTCTCGCCCCCGCTGCAAGGGCTTCCCTCAGTTCTCTGCGCCGCAGAAGGGGCTTTCTATCTCGCTCTCTCGCTTCTTCCCTCCTCCTCATTCTTTCAGTACCTTCATTAATTTGCTGGAAAATCTATAGTGAGGCATTCTCTTGCCCGCCCACACAAACACATAGACTCCGCAAGAGCGGTAAGCCCCCGTCCCTCCCTCCCGGGCCATGGATCGGTGAGTTTGGAGGGAGAAAGGGAGAGGCTGTGACAGGCAGAACGCTGCTTCTGCTGTTGCTTCCTGTGTCAATACACAGTCAATTTAGGGCCTTAAAGGTGCCAGACTTCACAGCTTTAGTTTATTTATAAACATTAAGCGGTTTTCCTAATATCTAGATGAAGTATCCAGCTTATTTTGCAATACAAACCTAAGCTATTTTCTGTGAGTGTGCAAGACTTCCGATTCCTTAAATTCTTATAAGAAAAAAAGTGCAGTAAATGGTGGAACTGTTTGTGCTACAAACCAGTGTGTTTATGATTACTATAATAAATTGAAATTACATGAAAAGTTTGTGATAAAGCTGCATGACAGTGTTTTTGTACATGGAAAATAACTGCAAGCAGATGACAGCGAGTTACAAAAACCCACTCGTACGTTAAAAAGTGAATATTGGTAACAAAGCATATTTACAACAACATAGCTTAAAACCACAGTAAATATGATCCTAAATGTGCAAACTAAACCCATTCTGAGTGACCACCCAAGCTAATTAGGCTTAAGCACAGTATTGCGAACTTGAAATATATAAAAAAGCTCCTCAGATATTCAAATTAAAAAACAAAATGTATTGTCTCAATACTTAAACCAGCAGCAAGTGACTCTGCAAGCAGGATTATCATTACTGAATTTTCACAGTATAGTCAAGGTTTCCATTGTTGTTTCTTGAGAGGCATATTATGCATGTTCGGTTTAGTTTGGATGAAAGATTCTTATTCTTTAAGATATATCACAATATTTCACACACTATTATACTTTATTTGTTGCAGACATGTATACTGTACTTTATTAGACTGTTTGTATTTATAAAGATTTATTATTTAAAAGTGGAAAAAAATGGAACTAAATCCATGGATAAGATGGAGAAGGTAGAGTCGATAAATAATGTTTCATTTTTATTGTTCTTTCCACATGCAGAGTGAAAATGCAACAGCATGGCTTGACACTGACTGATCAATAACTGAGCAAAAACACTGATTAAATCCTGTGAGTCCCTCAGCCACTTCCCTAGCCCTTTCGTCTTCAAATGCCAAGCTTTTCCCTAAACTACACAACACAACTACATGCAACAGCCAAAAAAATAATAAAAATCAGCAGTGTATCACACACACAAAAAGAACAATAATAATAATAATAATGGATTATTCATTAAATATTCATCCATGACATTTCATATTTTGGCTTTCATCACTATACATGTCTGTCTGTATTCAGAATTTTTTTTTTGCATAATCACAAATTTGAGTCGGAGACCTCTGAGTTGACACGGAATGACCCAATATACAAAAGATTTAATTACTATATTACTATACCGCTCAAATAATATGAGATTTAAAAATGTCATCACACAATATGACAGAACAAGATAATGCCATGCAACCAACTGTATATTTATTTTAACAAATGTTAAATGTTCAAAATGTTAAATATTCACAATAGTCAAAGAAACTGATATTGGAGGACAGATTGTTTGCACTGGCCAGTGTTAATGACACATCAGCAGGCAATAGGGGTGCACGATAAATATCGTCCGATAATTAATGCGCATCTCGTCAGTAAAGCCGGTTCTCTAATCAGCGGTAAATTCCATCAGGTGCGTGATTTCACATAGAGCAGCTGTTACTACACAGAGCCGTTGTTAACTGAGAAGATGTGCAAATAAACGCTGAAAATGAACGTGGATTTGCGCAGCTAGTCAGTTAACAACGGCTCCGTGAAGTAAAAGCTGCTCTATGTGAAATCAGCACCTGATGGAATTTACCGCTGATTAGATAACCGGCTTTACTGACGAGATACGCATTAATTATCGGACAATATTTATCGTGCACCCCTAGCAGGCAAGATGTCAAATGTTATAGTATTGAATGACAGATAAATTATCTGATGTGTGGAAGCCTTTCACATTCAAACACACACACACACACACACACATACATCACTTATCCAAATGTCAATGGTACGTGTGAACAATAACCTGTCAACCATCAACCCAGATCACCAGCATTTCAGCCAGCATGTCAACTTTATGCTTGACAGCATGGCCACTTTCACCAAAGACCAAAAAGGTCTTTGCTAAGATTCAAAAGTGACCTTTTAGTTTCGGAGTTTTCTCAGATTTCTGAGAAACAACATATGGAAAGATTTTGGAATTTGAAAATGTATTTGTAGACCGCAAATAATTATTATATTATTTTCAAGAGTTAATCAAACATAGTGTAATATGCAAGTTACCTCAGTAACAACAGGCCAAAGTTTCATACTTAGGCCTTGCTTCCATACAAAAAGCTGATGGTGCAATTGAGAGAAACTTTGCCGAACTGAAGGAGACATAACTCTGTGGATGACAATATGACAATAATCCCTAGCAACCTAGCCTGAGTGGGAGGTGCTATCTCTGAGTGTCATTAGGTGTGGAAGAGTGTACCGCTTCGTGGTGGCTGATTTGTCAAGTGATGCACGAAAAAGAAGGTTCAAACCTAATGCGTGCACAAACCAGAGATAGTGAAGATCAAAGAATCATTTTCAACATACAGTTATAAAAAGATGGCCTAGTTAAAACCATGTGCAACTACAGTATTGTGAACTCCTTCAATGAGGTAAAGTCATTATAATGCACAACCTCTCAGTTCTGTCTTTAAAATCTTGGATGAGCCATGTTTTGAGGCCATGCATTATAAACAATATACACATCCGTCAAGCTTAAAATGATTGTGGCAAGTCGTAACAAACCATTACATAACTGAACTACATTACTCTCTGGATTAACCGTTTAATGATTGTTTAAAGGGTAAGTTCACCCAAAAATGAAAATTCTGTCATTAAAGGGTCCCTTTAATTACTCACCCTCATGACGTTTCAAACCCGCACGAGTGTGTCATGAAACTGTGGCGGAGACTGACACGGAAGAGAGGAAATTGTTGAATAAAGTTATTTCTGTTTTCTTTGCATACAAAAAGTATTCTCGTAGCTTCGTATCATTATGGTTGAACCACTGATGTCACATGGACTATTCATCGATGTCCTTACTACCTTTCTGGGCCCTGAACTTTTCAGATGTGTTGCTGTCTATGGGAGGGTCATAAATAGGGCTGGATCAGAATATTCGAATATTAGTTTTGTGGGTTGGCATTCGGTTTTCAATTTTGAGATTCGAATAATCTTTTTTTTTAACACCTGGCAGTTCTAAGGACTGTCAGGTAAAGTTACAGCTGTATTTCCAAGTGAGCCTGGTACGGCACAGCATGATTACAAACCATTCTTGGCCCAGAGTTCTCCGTGTGTGCTGTTAGAGTTCGTGCATGACATCGCCACTCTGTTGCCTGGCTACCAGTTTCCATAGCTGGCTAAGCGAAAGCATGCAATTGGATCAAACTAAGTAAACAGCTACACTACATTTAATATAAAAAAACAAATGTCTGAGACAGTTTGGTCTGTGGAGGAAGCATTTGCACTTATTGATATTATACCCATCGTCGCCTTCTGTTTATTAAATTTTTTCATGCAAAAACTATCTTTTTTTAATTCTTTTATTGAACGAAGTAAATATCAGATAAAAAAGGAGTCCCAAAACAGAAATATCTGATTATCGTCCATATCACCGTTTGTATTACACTTGCTTTACCAAGGCAACGATCGACGCATTTGTATTGCATTCCAAAAGAGCTCCGTTATAAGCACCACAGTGGAAAATGAAACCGTATCCATTCACTAATCCAGTGTCCGTTCTCAGAGCATATAAGCCCTGTTCGCGTGTGGCGCGCCGCTTCCGAATCGTGCTGTTCTGTAGTTTATCTGAATGTGCCGCATGTCCATATTGCCCCAAAATGCGACACTTCCCTCCGCTGGGTTCGCAGAAACACACTGGCCATGCGTGAAGTCGATTTGATAAATGGTTCTTGACATAATATAAATGCAAACAGACAGACAGACACACAGAGATTCCTGACTTTATTAAATTAAATTAAATTGTAATTAAATTAAATTTATGCATTTAGCAGACGCTTTTATCCAAAGCGACTTACAGTACATTCAGGCTATCAATTTACACCTATCATGTGTTCCCGGGAATCAAACCCCCAACCTTGCGCTTGATATCGCAATGCTCTACCAATTGAGCTACAGGAACACAATATTATTAGAAAGAACAATATGTCCAACCCCTCCCTTCGAAGCTTTGAACATTCGGTGTTGATAACTACTGAAGCTTCGAAGCTCAACAAATAGTATTCGGACCAACCCTAGTCAGAAAGCTCTCGGATTTCATCAAAAATATCTTAACTTGGGGTCCTGAAGATGATTGAAGGTCTTACGGGTTTGGAATGACATGAGGGTGAGTAATTAATGACATAATTTTCATTTTTGTGTGAACTAACCCTTTAACTGATAAATAATTGAAGCAAACTACACTGATTTGGTCTGCTTCACTGGACTTAAAATAGTAGTGCGCCACTTCCGGATTGTGTTGTTCTGTAGTTTATTAAACTACAGAGACTTTAAGACTATTAAACAGAGACCGTAAATAACAGAGCCCGCTTTTTTCAGGTCTTCTAGGTCATTGGTCTAGCTCACACAAATATATTTTCCTATAGTTTCATTGTTTTACAGAAGATGTTTCTTCAATTTGAGTCCATTTTATGTTTCAGGGGGTTGACATATTACAACGAACAGATTTTAAATAAAGAGAGAGACTACTTTTTTTATTATTTGTAAAATAAAGATCATATTCCGCTATCTTGGAAACTTTTCACTATGCTGTCAATTTATTTTTGGTACCTTTCAATTGCTTTATGTACAGATTTATTGTTTTATCTTTGTCCTAGACATATGCAAAGTTATATGTGATTTAGGATACATGATAGCTATAAAACTAGACTTAGCAAGTACTTAATTTTGACAAGCCTAGAGTGGCTTCGTTCCCTCCTTGCATAGTTTTGTACTTGTACTAAACATGTGCTAAACAAATAAACATAAACATAAACAATGCATAAATTCAGATCCAATGTGGTGGAAATGACAAAGTGGTGAATATTTTTTTACATTTTTTTAACTGTGTGAAAAAAACAAAAGTTCACAAGGTCAGAATAGCCAAAGTAGTTGAAAAAACACCCGTAAGCCTATGAATCTTTAAGTAAGCCTTAACCTGGTAAACAGAGAACAGTTTAATTTCATCCATTTACATTGCTGGAGTGATATAACTTCTTCAAAATCATAAATAATTAAATAATGGTAATTTTCTCCCCTTTTCCAGTAATACTGACCCCAATTATTGCCGTTTACGGCCATATTTAAAAAGGTATAATTAAAATGTCATAATTATTTAATAAACATTAAGTGTGTTACAGTACAATAGCCACCATTTTTACAAAAGCTCGCTCTGAGCTAAAGCTGGTTCAGCACATTCATTACCCCTGCCTACATACAGTAATCCTCGCTCTTTCTCTCCGTCTTTCTGTTATTCAGCACTCTTACTCGTCTCTTTTGCCTCCTAAAGCACTGTGGGGGTTTCCTAAGCTTATCTGTGGCTCTGCAACCCACATAATGATTTGAGAATATGCAAAACACTTATATAACAATTTTAAATTATTAACGTCTTTATGTGGTTTAAACAGAGCATCAGAGATAGAAATGCCTTATGTAAGATCTTATTTTATATAAAAAAAAATAGACATGCTAGTAGATGGGTGTGTAGATGTGTGTAAGCGAGTGAGCATGCTCCAAGTGTGGCTTCATAATTGCCAAGAAACCGATCTATTTATAGTTTAGCAACCCACAATACTGACATCATCTAAACTTAAAAGAATAAGGCAAAAAATATAAGTTAACTGGCACACTCTGTTTCATAACAATAGAGGTGGCCTCAGTTCCTTTAACTTCAGACTAAAAAATTATTTCATGAAAAATGATCTGACGAAACCACCTAATTATATACTAGTGCCAGGGACACTCAGACTCTCAAGGCTCTGTTATTTAAGTAGGACAGGTAAACTGTCTGTTTCTGTGCAAACATGAGAGTCGACATGAAAGGGACTATAAAATTAAGCACAAGCTACTGATAAACACTTGCCCAGCATTTCATCCCAGAACTAGCTGTAAATGACGGGTAATGATGCTAAACAGCCTGAAATTCCCCTTGACGTAGTACTACGTAAGCCAGTTACAAAGCCAGTGAGATGTGCAATACCAGTTTATTTTCTATGCAATACGAAAAGCACAAAAATCTTTGTAATTTCTGTTGTAAAAACAGGTACATGTTTTTTTATTAAATCAAAAATATTTTCAATGTTCAACCTAATAAAACTACCATCATTGTGTAAAAAATAAAATACAAGCATACAAAAATCTTTAAAAAAAAAAAATCAGTTTTTAGTAACTGAAAAATGCTCAATTATTTATTAGTGTTTAACTTTTACGTAAGACAGGTATTTCAATCATAAAGGATAAATTCCTAGAAAAGGTCACATTATCCTTCTATTTTTACTTTTGTTTTTTTCTGACTGTCTGTGAATTTTGTACTCTATGTTAAAAGAAGTGAAGGAAGAGATACTTTTTCCTACCAATCTTCAATTATTTTTAGCCAATAATTCTTTGAGTATATATATACACATACTGTTAAGCAAAGATTGATACTTGAAGTATCTGTATTTTCAGTTCAATCTGTCCACTAAACAGCAGCTCTCCATGGATGAAGAAAAATGGATAGATGCAGAAACTTGCTCACAACTTAACTAAGTAAGCAAACAGCAGCAATTTCATGAAGAAGCTTGACCTGTGACCTTATCATATGTATGAGTTCACAATATCATGTTCCGATTTATTTCTTTTCTTGAGCTCATGGCACAAGAGAGCACTGACAGATTACTGACGTGTGCAGGATGCGGATGTGACAGAATTTGTGGCGAGGACGTGCTTGGACTCTGGATGGATTACTGGTCATTAAAAATAGCACATTTGGCTAAAACCAGAAGCTGAGACCATCTTTAGGAGATTAAAGTCTAACCAGTAATACACATTTAAAGCTAAATCTATACCAGTACAGGAAGAGGAAAAAAAGAGTCCACTATGACCTGACATACCCAAACAAATCAAGCCTGAAATATTCCCCAGCACCGAGCTGCCTGACTCCTCTATCCACGTCACTGAGGTCCAAGATAAGATGTTGATCGACTGCATTCAGCAGGGGAGCAGAGATGAAAATGTGCAGGAGAAAAATGCAGACAGTCCCACAGACAGTCAAGGTCCAAAGCCTATCAAGTACAGTATGTGTGTTTGGTTTGGAGAGCGGTGAATCAAGGCCACCTGAAGAAAGATACATTTGAAGAGACAAGCAATCTGCAATGAAAAACAATATGATTGCGTCTCCATTACGCATTACTTCTTTCTTTTATTAAAAAATCTCTGGTGAACTGGGAAACTGTTTCTTCAATGGGTATTCAGTCACCCAGTGAAAGACTTTATTAGCAAACTTGGCAAACATTATAAATCAAATAGCTTGTTTAAGCTAATTGCTTACTAAAGCATGCTGTAAATTATTTCCAGAGACAGTTAACATTTTAAATGGCTTTGTTAATCTTTTCTATTATTATTATTATTTCTTCCATCAGTGACCAAAGGAAAAGTGGCTTAAATGTGTTCTTAAAAACAAATATCAAGTATATCACATGTTCATGACACTGTTATGTGTTTCGCTCACGTGAGCTGAAACGCGGTGCTAGGACGACAGAAGGTCTGCATTCTGACAGAAGTAAAGCATATCTTGACGTTATTAATTTATTTACTTAGTAAGTGTTAAAGTGACAAGGAGGTACTTGAGGCAACAGAAGGTACTGAAATCATCAATGACGTGGTTCCCTTCAAGCATGACTGTAATTCTGTGTCTGATTAAGAGAACAGACGCCAATTTCTTAACACTTTTCCATTTCTATCCTCTCGCAAAAACTTAGAAAAGCTGACATGCAACAAGAATTGCAAAAAGAGTGAAAGGATGAGAGAAGAGTAAAAAGAATGAGGACTGGAGGGGGCCTTAAGACAACAAAGTCTGTGCTCTACTGTCAGCTGTACAAGTCTATTAGAAAGTGATGGACTAAGAGGGAGAAGAGTGGAGATGTGATGAAAGGAGGGAAGAGGACAAAAGAGGAGAGGAGGCGAGATGAGTAGAGAAAAAAGGGGATGAGACAAAAGGAGAAAAGAAAGAAGACAAGGGAGAAGAAAGGAGAAAACAGGAGATGGGACTAGAGGAGGAGAAAGAAAAAAGAGGAGAGCAGACAAGGGAGAAAAGAGGAGAGCAGAAAAGAGGTGAGGAGAGAGAAGACAAAATAAGATGAGGAGTGAAGATGTAATAAAAGGAGAGGAGAACAGAGGAAAAGAGAGAAGAAATAAGATGAAAGTTGATGAGAGAGGACAGGAGGAGAGCAGAGATGTAAAAAAAAAGTGGTAAAAAGGAGAAGAGACAAGCAAAAAAAAGAAAAGAGGAGATGAGAAAAGAGAGGAGAAACGATGTGAATTAAGAAAGAAGTGAAGAAGAAAAGAGAAAAAAGAAAGGACAGAAGAAAAGAAGCAAGAGGAAAACGAGAAATGAGGAGAGGAGAAAAAATGAGACGAGAGGAGAAAATGAAGAGACAAGAGGAGTAAGGAGAGAAAACAAGAAGAGAAAACAAGAAGAGACAAGAGTAGAGGAGAGGAAAGAAGACGAGACAAGAGTAGAGGAGAGGAAAGAAGACGAGAAGAGAGAGAGAGAGAGAGAGAGAGAGAGAGAGAGATGATTGCGTGGGCTGCCTGCTCCTCTTACACAGCCATCCAATAATATTGGCTAATTACATGATTTCTTCAGCTTCTCCAGCCTCTCATCATGAGTGGGAGTCAAAGCCTCATTGGTGGAGTATATAGCTGCTGACAGAATAGCTTGTCCTGATTCTCTCTCCCTCTCTCATTCCTCTCTCCTACGTTGGTTTCTTTAGCAGCGGTCCCTCTGAGACAGGTTTCCCCGGAATCCACGTAAAGAGGTATCTCTACCCACGCTGCAGAGTCAGGAACGTCTCATTTGGAGCTTTCTTCAGTGCTGCCTCATGCACACGTGCACACACCACACGCCCGCAAAGCCCTCATGCCTGCTCCTCTGGTTCGCTTTTATTAAACACTAGCTCTATTTCTCCCTCATCCTACACTCTCACACGCAGGAAACAGGGGAACCTGCGTGGGCAGCAGCGTCTCTCCCTGTCATTGAAGCCTTAGGCCCCGTTGACAAATGAGACGCTGGGGCCTTTCGACTGAGCGTGGGTGAGAGTGGGGATTCTGTATCTTCACTGGAGAATCTCTCACACACACACACACACACACATAAACCACAGAGCCCCGTGACCATCACCCACTTGATTGCAGCGGGTCGCAGGCAGGTATTAAGACACGTGTCAAGTTCTGCTGACAGTTCAGCTCTTGTACTGTGGCCAACTTTGATTAAAGAGTAAACTCACGTGTATTCTTCAGCTAAACGCTGAGCCATTTGGAAAGCTGTGGGGTCACGATCTGCTGCCACCACCGTTACACTGGGAACCGACTGCAGGATGGCTTTCGAGTGACCTCCGGCCCCAAAGGTCAAGTCCAGGACCACCTGTTAGAAAACAACAAAACAGAACAGAAAGAAAAAGCTAAATGTGTCATCCATGATGAAAACTACTTTTGGCTTGAACAAAGCTGCTTAATGTTCAACCAGACATTGATTTTGCTCTAAGTATGAAGCCGCTGTCCAAAGTTGGCTGCTACTTTTCAAAGAGGTCGGAAAACACATTTGCGCATTCTCTCTCTCTCTTCTTTACAAACACGCACGCTCACACTAGAGACACTATCCTGTGTTCTCACTCAAAAGTCAATGCATGAGTCATCGTCTCTCCTGTTGAAAGCGTCTCAGTGGTTTCTTAGAGCCACAGTGGCAGCTACACCTTGGGTCCATTTCCCAGAGCCATCCACCCACCCACACGTCATACACTAAACAATACAAATCCATCCTCAATAGAACCGACACAAAATGTTTGCTGTTAAAATGCTTTATAACATCTCAAAACGCATGATTCATTCACATCTTCAACTTAGAAAAAAAAGAAAAGAAAAAAACGTACGAAGAAGATTCAGTTGAGGTCAGAACGTTCCAGGTTTTTGTTTGTTTTCCACCTGAAGGGCCAATCGATTCGAAAAATCAAACCCCATTCATTGCTTTTTTAACTCTAGTTACTGGTCTGAACAGCCTAAAGTACCAGATTAAAACAAACAATTAAATAAATAATTATTACTATTAATTATTATTATTATTATAAAAAAGATTTATTAAAGTGATCATGAACTGTCTTTGTTTTATTTTTATTTTGTACTGTTCTCTGAGGCCCACTTATAAGGTTATCAAGATTTTTACATAAAAAAAAAACATAATTTGGAAATAATAGGCTAAATGATGTCCTGTTTTGATCTATATTTACACTACATGGGTCAATCGGTGGGCGGGGCTAAACAGACAGTGATGTAGAAGCAGGCGTTGATCTTCTTCTGCGGAGAAATTTGTGTGTGTATGTACAAATAAAAATGAATAATTACCCATTGCCGGGTCACCTTCTGTGTGAACGCAAACACATGTGATTGATTCCGGGATTGATCCCGGGTCGGCTACCTAGTAACATTGTCAGGTTCAATCACGAATATTGAATATAACCAGCGTTCTCTTCCACCCTTAATACCACGATTGAGGTGAGACCCTTGAGCTATGTACCGAATCCCCGGTTGTTGCAGTAATATGGCTGCCCACTGCTCCAGGTGTGTGTTCACAGTGTGTATGTGCACTCGGATGGGTTATATGCAGAGCACAAATTCTGAGTATGGGTTACCATACTTGGCCACATGTCACTTTGCACAATTTTTTGAGCTTGACAGCTCCTGTTCGCTGATTTCAATGTAATGAAAAGAGCAGCTTCTTCAGAAAACGGTTTATATCAAATGAAATATATATTTAAAGCAATATATTTATATATATATTATATATATTTTAGCAATAGCCAAAAAAAGACTGTATGGGTCGAAATTATTGATTGTTTTCTACCACAAATATATCAAAACTTAATTTTTGATTCGTAATATGCATTGCTTAGAACTTAATTTAGAAAATTTTAAAGGTGATTTTCTCAGCATTTAGATTTTTTTGCACCCTCAGATTCCAGATTTTCCTGAATAGTTAAATCTTGGCCAAATATTGTCCGATCCTAACAAACCATACATCAATTCTTACATCAAAGCTTATTTATTAAAACTTTCAGATGATGTATAAATCTCAATTTTGAAAAATTTACACTTCAGACTTTTGGTTTTGTGGTCCAGGGTCACATGATATCCTGCAAAATTAAAATCATATTGAAGTTTCATTACATTATGATTTTCCATCAAATATCTGAAGCCAAATTTGATTCCACATTTGCTGGCAAAACCAGGAAGTGCTTCTGTTGCAGCACAGCCAGGTCTTTTTGTTCTTCCCTCATTCCACTGCACACTGATTAACTTGTGAGACACAGACAACATGCTCCGAGGCAGACGCCATAGGCCAACAGTTCCACTCCACCGCTGGGCAACACACCACAAAGACAGAGTAATTAGTAGCTTCTAATGGATACGTGTCATTAGTGCTAGCTGGGAAAATACATCGGGGAGTGCAAAAGCAAGGGCCGTGCGTCAGAATGTCACAAGGCATGATTTTCAATTTAATCTCACGCTAAGAACAAGAAATTTGGTTTCTGTTCACCTCATGGGAGAGACGCCTATGATAGTGGCTGCGCTCGTTCGTGAGTCACTCCTTTTTTCATCTTCAAGTTTGAACGTTCATGTTCCTACTTTATATTCCACTGCTTTTCCACATAGTTTTGAGTCGTGTTTTTCATTTTCTTTTTATAGTTTTAGCATTTACAAATGAAAACAGCTGCAGATCGATACTTGTTTTGCACCGTACCCTCAAGTGCGTGAGGTCAAAGCCTTTAAACAACGATGCGCTTTCACTCTATGTGTCCATAGCAACCAAAAAATCTTCATCCTTCATGCTCTTCTGTCACGAAAAGCCACTAATTAACTTATGGTTCGGAAAGAATTAGAAAACCGGATTAAAGAAAGGACTGCATGAGGAAATTGTTGCAACTGTAATTAATAAATCCAGTTTAATGACAGCAACTGGAGCTGATTCAATGTCCCATTTGCCATTATTAAATAAAAGAGATTTTGATCACTTTATGCAGACAGACGGTTTCAACAAATAGCTGAAAGAGTGAATGAGACATACTGTTAAAACATTTAATGTTTTAGAGGTGCTTTGCCCTAGGATAAAAGAAATGATTTCCTGGCACACGAGCATCAATGTTTTCTCTGATTCAATTTCTTCCTGTGTTTTAGAGCTAAATGATTATTCCTCAGTTGATGACTCACTTTCAGCCCTCAAATTCAACTGCCCCCTTATGATACTGACAGGAACAACAACATATGCGCTGGTGTGGCTCTAGCGTACTATAATAGTATAGAGGGCTTGCCACATCTTATCTCAACCGCAAAAACAAACATTTCAGAAGTCCCACTGTGTATTACAAATGCTTTTTCTTTTGGTTTACCAAAAGAAGCAGAAAAAAAAAAGCTCGGGCTGGTAAAAATTGACCACCTCTCTAAAACATCAGCACAGACATGGGGCTTTTTGGGGGCGATGGTCTCAGAGAGAAAGAGACCGAAGCATGCGGATCAATAGTGACGTTAGTGGAGGGCTGCGAGCGTGCATGAGCAGAACAGGAGGTCATCAATGGTGGAGGGGCTGCGTCTCCCTCTCCTGTCTGAAAAGCAGGCAGAGCTAAAGGAGATGGAGAACAAGACGACACGATGAGTCACAACAACCAGAATCCGTACGCCTGGTGTGCCATTCAATACTAGTGAGAGGAGGAGAGAGGGGTAGATACACCGAGAGAATGAAAACATGCAGATTAAAAACAAAACAGAAACCCTGCGTTTGGTTGGCCTTTGCTGAAAGGGGCCCTGTTGGAGGAAAAGGCTGGAGTGTTTTTAGATCCACTTTAGTATTATCTGACATCTGGTTACGTCAACAGATAATCATTACAACACTTTATTACGCCAATTTCTGTGATTGTCTAGGAAGAACACAACAATAAAACCACAGTTATAATACAATAAAGTTTTATTTCATATATTTTTTCTACAAAAAGCTTTTTTCTGTAATAAAAAGAGCCACATGATCACTAGATATTTTGGTGCATTAGGAAAATATCATACAGTAAAAATATGATTTACAGACAGGAAATGTGCTTTCCATTAAGTATATACTGTACAATGTAGCTCCACCCCTTTTCAGCACTTGCGCTCACTGCCTTTTGTCTTCTGGTTTATACTTCCACAATGTGATACTGTAGGTAAGGCCATATGAATTTATGAATTAACTGCTTTGGAGATGAAGATGCTTTGGCTCTTTTAGTTTAGTGGACTAGTTTTTCCCTAACAGAGAACATAAGCCATGGTTAACTTACCAAAAGCATGAAAATTTCAGTTGTTTTCCATTTTTTTGCATTAACTCTTAGAACTAATCAGGGTATTTCATTTTTACTGCTGTGCCTTTAAGACTTCAATTTAATTAGCTATTTTCGCTTGTGAAATATATAACGCTTATGTTAAGGTATAGGATAATTCAGCCAAAATGTAGCTCACTTTCATGTCAGTTCAAACATGTATAACTTTCTTTCTTCTGTGGAACAATAAATAAATAAATCCTGAGAATCCCTGTTACTGGGACAGAGTGGGTGACATTAGGACTATGCAGGAAGTTGCCAGTTCTGAAATATACAGTATGTGTATGTAGTACATTACACTCTACTTTTAAAACATCAGTGAAAACTGAATTTGACCTCTTTCAAATAATATACAACGCAAATAGAGATTTATATTTTTGTGACTGAAGGTGCATCTTCTGATATTTAGTAATGATTCATCTTTGTTCATACTTCAGTCATGACACTTAATTTTCCACATGAAAAAAAAAAAAAACATACAGAAGTGGATTCTTCGGTTTTATTTGCTTTCCGTAATTCATTACTTTTTTTGTGCTCGGAAAGATTACCCTCTCACTACACAGAATGGCTCTCTAGTATCAATCAAAATGCCTTCCGGAGAGCACAACACATCAAACGATGTCTTCTTTTATCTCAGCCAAAAGGGAAATGGAGAGGTATGAGCTGAGGAGAGAGTATGGAGAACAAGGGATGAGGAAAAAGAAAAGGAAAAAGGAAAAAGCATATATACACATTTGTATATAAATAATTAAATATCATAAACATGCCAGAAATATAAAAAATTAAATACATTAAAATATAATTCCCTAAATAATTAGAATATATGAACACCTTTACATACTATATGCAAAAGTCAAAAGTACTTTAAATCCCCACTAGTGTGTAGTTCACTAATTATAGTGTAAATATACCCTGCAGTACACATTTATCTAGAAGGTCAAACTTATGGTCAAGTCAGTGTTGTATCAGAACTTAATTATGAAGAGATGAGAACACTCCAAGCAAGTGAAAAAGTACTTGAAAAGAACAAGGCAGGAGTTTGAAATATGTAGATTTTGAAGTTAGTGAATATGCTTTGTAGTGCAGTTACATCAAGAAATGGAAAAAGTACAGCACAGCTGTATATCTACAAGCCTGTTCTGAAAAAAGTGCCTATGCATGAAAGAAGCTAAAGGAAAGAGAGAAGCCACTAAGAAACCAATGACTACTTCAAGCTTCAATGGCTAAGATACAACAGCCTTTGCCTGGCATGTGGGAAACTCTGAAGCCAGCTGGAAGAATGTTCTGTAGACTGATGAGACCAAAACTGAGGTTTCTGCCACCAGACTAAACTCCACATTTGGCATAAGAATCAGGAGAAAGCCACCATCCCCATGGTGAAACATAAAAGTGGGAGCTTCAAGCTGTGGGGACACTTCTCTCCAGCAGGCCTTGAAAGATTTGTGATGATAGTGGGCAAAAAAATGCAGCAATAAGAAAACCTGATAGAGCCTGCAAGATACCTGCGACTTGGGAGAAGCTCTGTTTTTCAGAAAAACAATGACCTTAAGCGTAGAGCCATGGCTTTACAGGATTAAAACAACAATGTTAACTTCCTAGAGTGGCTAAGCCAGAGTCCACAATCCAGAATTCATTGGTGGACAAGGAATGAAACTTGACTGAGCTTGAGCAACTCTGCAAAAGAAGAATGAAGACAAATTTCAGTGGCCAAATGTGCAAAGATGTTCCACGACTCTGTAACTGCTACCACCTGCTAAGCACTGACTAACAAGAGATGAACACACACGCAAACAATAACTTTCTATACATTTTGACCAATTTGTTTTCACTTTAACATGAAATAAGAATTTCTGTGCTCAAAAGTTTGGTTTGGCACTTTGGTTCGCCAAAGTGTTGTAAAGGGCAGTATAAATAAATGTTGATTGATCTGAAATGTTGAAAAGGCTAAATCATTCCTCTGCGGTTCACTTTTGTGGGTGGGGGGTGGGGGTGAGATCACTTTTCCTGCACAGTGCGTAGGAAAAAGTCAAAATAGGAATTGACCCTCACCGTAGCGTTTGAGACTGTAGGGTTTTTAACAAGCCATTGAGCCGTTAAGTCGTCTCTTTGGCTTGGCTACAGTGCTGGAGTCATGAGCAGATGAGACAAGGGCGCAGTCTGCAACAATTGTGGGTTAAGTGCCTTCCTCCAGGGCATAACAACAGAACCACAGGTACATCAGAACCAGCTGCTCTTCTGCACCCCTAAACAGCACTTAAATTGAAGGTGAGAGTAGCTCTCAAATCTCATTCACCAACATTCAAACAGAGCACATAAAGGCAAGTCGCAACAGGTTTGACATCTGTGATGTGAAACGTTGTTGATTCTCATGTACTTTGTAAACTGATGGAACACACAAAGTTTTAATATGTGGAAACAGCAGAGGGAAAGACTTTCAGTAAATAATTTACATTTCTGTCTGTGCCTCACACAAATTGCATTGATTCATTGTATAGTGCATTTTGTCAGCTTAAAGGGATAGTTCAACCAAAAATGAAACTTCATTACTGTCATTAATTACTCACCCTGAAGTAAGACCTTAGTTCATCTTCAGAACACAAATAAAGATATTTTTGATGAAATCCAAGAGCTCTCTGACCCACAACAGATAGCAAGGGTCCTACCACATTCAAGGACCAGAAAGGTACCAAGAACATCGACATAGTTTGTGTCATAGTTTGTGAAATCAGTGACTCAACCTTAATTTTATGAAGCCAAGCAAATACTTTTGTGTGTGCAAAGAAAACAGAAAAACTACTTTATTCAGCGATTTCTCTTTTCTTTTGTTTTCTTTTTGTTTTTATTTTAAAGATGTCCTTACTACCTATCTTCACCCAATTTAAGTACATTCTTTTTACATTTATGACCGCTTATGCAATTGAGTTACTATAATTATTTTGTTTATCCTTGTACAGAACAGTCCTGTATATAAAGCTATGTAGCAACAGTGCATGAAAAGAGAAGCCACTGTCTTTACAAACTCGCACCAAAGAGTGAGTAAATGGGGTGTAAATGATATGTTTTCACCTCACTGTAGTCAAGAGGGCCTACCTTTCCTCAAGCTTCATTAGACATACAAAGATTTCACCAGATAGCCGATGGGATGAAATGGGACATTTCGTTTATGCTTGGAGCGTGACTGTTAAGCAGGCCAAAGGGACTGATGATTTTTTTCCGTGGTGTCACTGTGCACAGCTAATTACCCACAAGTGACACCTCGTCAGCTCACCTGTGGATTTGTGTGAATCACTTCGAGGTTCCTCAGCTACTTGGCTTGAGTAGGCAGCATCTCATTGTACACCATGCATCTTTACTCCTACTCCAATGTGAGTACACTACATGAAGACACACATTGGATCTTCCCACGTGTTACAAAGCCCTCTCCAAGCAAACCTAACTTTGACAACACCTCACATTGGAACTTAACAGCACAACATCCTGTGTGTCCAAAAATAACATTTTGAAATGAAGCCCTCACAATGTTTCATACCATGCTTTTGAGCTGTTTCTAATTTTAATGTAGGAGCCATAAAGGTATTCTCCTCCTCAGGAGCCTGTAATAAGGCGCTAAAGCAAAGCGAAGCAGTTCTCCGCCATTAAGATCAATCAGTAACATCCTCCAGCTAAACTTTATAACCTTGATGGCTTTGAAGGAGCTGTCTCTTCTTCTAAAACCATAGTGACGCAAGATGCAACATCCCAGCATCAGATGCGACAACCTCTGACTACCTCTACCATGACGAAAGCACCGAGCAAGCCCAAAATAGCACACCGGTCCCGTGGGACAACCACTGGGTGTTGGCTCAGAGCTTCTCTCTATTTTTTTTTTACCTAGTTTTCTCTGAAGCTCTTTTGTCTCCTGGTCACTGGTTTATGTACAGGGCCGGCAGGTGAATTGGATTTATGGAGGAATCTGTTTTTAGCTGGATACAATATAACAGACATGTCAAAAAATGTATGTCTCCTGCAGCATAGTCAGACAGCAATATTTTTATATGGGATTCTGGCCCTTTAAGAAACCTGCCTTCTCCACTGCCGGAGATGGACGTAACAACTCCCTGAAGGATTTGGCTATAATGGGCTTGGCATTTGCAATGGTGATAGACACTAAAGACGAAGTGAGTCATCTGCATTGATATTTCATACAGAGTGGTGTTGAAGGCCGAGCTCCCTGGTCTTACTGGACCGATGCAGCTCTTCGAAGAGAGTAGAGGTGAGACGTATGGGCAACGGCTCAGTGGTCTTTCACAAAGAGAAGAAATCCATATCACCTCTTTTACCGACCCGGCACAGGTCAGGGATGGAAAAAAGGGTCTGTCTGTAATGACAGCACTGAAAGGGAAACAAAATTAAACTTACAAACAAAAAAGCATGAGTTTTGTGAAGTTGTTTTACATGCCATACGATATCAGGGACAAGACAAAGCCTTCCAGATCGCATTTTCTGCCTTCGCCAGCAGAGGGGACAGGAGAGTAAGGAGTTACTCTGAATTTCAAAGTACACTCAGGAGGGTCACTGCCACCAGACATAGACTTTCCGGTCAAGCACACTCTGTCATGGCCTGTCAAAATACCGTTTGTGTGAAAAAACGCAAAGCATGCATCAACAGAACAAAGCTGTGGCAAAGAACAGATGACCCACATCTATTTGCAAACACCGGCAGTTGAGTACTTTTTCCCAATTTGGCATACAGAGCACCGACCAGAGACAGACAGATGAGTCAATAGCCCTGTCTCTCAATTGCTCAATGCAATAAGTAAAGGAGGCCGGCAACCTGAGAGATGGTACAAATTCTACCTGTGTCTCCCATGCCCAGTTCAGTTACAGCAGGGGATCTAAAATGTCAAGCAGGGGAAGTTTTGGAAATATCTTCTTACACCAATAGACGCACCATTAAGGAGAGAGACCGACTAGAACAGGATCGCTTTTCCTCATCATGTGGTTGCCATGGCGCAAGGGAGACTGGGTGGGGGGGGGTGGAAACGGGTGGCTTGTTACTTTTTTTTTTCCATTCTGTGTTCGAGCTTGACACGAGATTCAGTTTACATGTAATTTGTCAGTGCGCTAATGGAGAGCATGTGTCTGTCGGACACCCCATTCGGAAACTTTGGGAACAATGTCTAGGGGGGGAAAAAAACAGTGTCACTTATTCTTAAGAAATAAGTTGGTTAAAAGGTGTATCTGAACATGGACTGAGTATCAAAACTACAGCGGCCAAACAAATGCCCTCCATGTCCATAACAAGTCATTCTTACTGCACACTTTCATCAGCATAATCTCACACTTCAACCAGAGATTAGTTCATTGATCGGACTAGGCTTGAAATTGAAGAAAAAATAAATAAATAAATGAATAAAATAAGTAAAACAGTATGCCTCCGGGCCTCAGAGAGGCTGTCAAACTCTTCTGGGAAAAGGGAGTTTCCTCTATAATTACCCTCCTTGTCACTAATTTGCATAACTAGCTGGATGATTGACGCCTGCTGACAAAATCCTGCAATGTAATGACTATATTTGTACACCTCAGTCTTGTACAGCTGTGCATGAGCATAGCAAATGTGGCTGTAAGCACACAGAGTGGGCTGTTACAAATAAAACAACTGTTTTGAATTCACCGAATTGCTATTTACATAGCAGAGAATTACATTACTTGGATTTGCATAGTTTTTGGGGGGATTTATTTACTTGATGAACTTGATGAATTCAACAGGCACACACACCAATTAATATTCTGGCCAATACGGACAAGTCAGACAGAGTCAATAATTATTTGCCATTTACAGCAGATAACAGATGAAGAGCCAATATTAAAACCTTGTCTGTTTTGTTTGTTGCCATTTTAACAAAAAACAACCATGCCAAACAACCATGACAACTATAGAAATTAAAGGTGCTCCAAGTAACTTTTTTGACTGTACTTAAGCATGAAAATACCATCAAATGTTTGCAGATATTAAGGAAACATGCTACTGTAAGTTTGCATTCTTGTTTCGTCAAAAAACAATCCTACAGCCAGTTATTCGACATTGAAATCTGCATTCTTTGTCGGAATGTGCGTTTTTGTTTTAGTCTGATTCATTCCACCCAATTTACCCAAATTTTGACACCCAATGTTACCAGTTGGTGGAAAACATAACTGGGTCAGAAATCACAGATTCTAGCAGCCCCCAAAAAAGCTTTAGCATCCATTTAAAAAAACTCTATGACCAGAATTAAAAAGTTGATAAAACAGCTTATGAACTTACAGTATAAGGCTCTTCACCTTCCACTGTCAACTGCACTAGTTTCTGTTGCGTGTCTTCCATCTAGCAACCAATGTAGCATCTCAAAAGGTTCCAGAAAAGAAACTACACCCTCCACTATTTTGAATTTGGACAGCAGTACCCATTTTAACCACTAGCTGCCAATATTATTTACTGAACCTTTAAAATTTTTATTTTACCCAGATAAAAAGTATCTAAAAAAAATCAATCATTTAAAAAGCTTCAAATAAATTTAGGTGAATCACAATATAATGTACAGTATGAAAAAAAAAATATTTATTTATTTTGCTGGTAATTTTTCTAGTTACCCAACTATAGCAATTAATGAATCCAAAGTTTTATTCTTTCAGAGGAAATATATTACTTCCATGTTGAAAAATAAGGTGGATTGTCCATCCCTAGAATTCGATCAAGAATAAAAAAAAAGAATAAATCATCAATCTCATGTTTACAAAACTGACATGGTAGTTTTCAAAGGAAGTCATCAGAGTACCTAAAACAATCAAGACAGACATCCATGAAGTGGAATCACAGTTATTTTTTCTCTCCCATCCATTTGATGTTAATAATTACTTTTGTCATTTTTTGTTGGTCTATGCTACCAGAAAGCATGTCAAAACATAGTCCAAGATGGCTTCCAGTAACACACTTGGCAAGCTAGTAGGAATTTGAGTGATGGACATAGACCAGGTGAATGTTTACAATCTGAACCATGTTCCTGAGAAACAAAAGATTGACCCAAAAACACTTTAAGCAGGAGAAGGCCACTGGACCCATGCCAAATACTGCACTCCAAGGATTCTGGGCCAAAGAAAAAAAGAGAAAGGAGCTACAGTAGGCAACCAATGAGATGCCTGCCAAAGGACAGGAAAAGCTTCTGGCAATTACTCTGTCAAGAGGAATTGTGTAGTTGATTGTCTCCATTGAAGTAGACCGCCAATATGCATGTGTTCTCTTGCTCTACACCGCTTGTTTGTATAGCATCCCAGAAGAACCAACCTGACATGCTCCCACGAGTCTATGAATGGATAGGAGAATGAGGACAGGGATAACAGTGGAAAAACATTTTTTCATCCTGCTCAAAGATGCAGCCCTTGCCTCCTTAACCACATGTTGTGTAACGGATTAAGTCCGAATTCTCACAGACAGAGCACTTTGTGCCAAGGCTGTTTTTAACTACCTCTGTTATTTGTAGAGCAGATTTGTCTATTGTTAGTCTGAATAAATAGGAAAGAGCTACCAAAAAACACAACATTCCGCAGCTATTGAAGTGTTCACGGGAAGACCTGATCCAGTGAGAAGCACAACAGAGGCCTCAACGTCAAAACAACACAATCACGTGCCACCATACAGCCTCGGCAGCGAGGCTGATGTTTACAGAGTCTCACCACCACCTTGAATGATGGCTGTAGATATTGATGTTGACATTGTCTTGACTGAGTGCGTGTGGGCAGTTTAAGGTGACTATATATACCTTGCAGAGAGATGAGCGAGGAAAAGCCTAAGGCTACCGCCGAAAGAGAAACTAACCCGAGCTGTTAAAGTTTCTCGGAGATCTCTTGCCTGTCCCATGGACCACCCCCGGGTGAGTCTGCATTAATGTATGCTGCTGTCAGTGGATTGTTTTAGTATGGATGTTTCTGTACTGTATGGCTGTGTAGTGTGCTCATTTGCTCCCAAGCACACTGTCAATGTCCTATCACATGGAGCTCGACAGCCTCCCCACCCCCATGCCACCAACTCTGCCCCTCAGCTCATGAACTTTTTATGAGGTGACAGGGACATGTGTTCATTGGAGGTCTGCAGTGATACCATTACAGCTCTTTGTGTGCCACAGTCGTCTTAAACTATTTGAAACCTTTGAAACCTACTTTTTGCAAACTTGGACATCGTTCAGTTTTTTATCCTGCTTGCTTGTACCCGCTTTGGCTTTAAATGAGTCTTTATGCCAAGCTTAAACCCTATAATAATTTAAAACGTTTAACTTATTCCATTTGAACAGCCCAATTCATCAGCGATGATAAAAAATGGATAAAGACGAAAACAAACTAAAGCCATCTCCCTCCCCCAGGGAGGTGTTTTACATGTTACCCTCGGAATTAGCCAGCATGTCTTATTCAGAAGCTTTGCCCATGTTACAAGGATGTGAATATTCTAGCACCTCCTGGGTCGGAAGAATGGGGAAAGAGGGAAAACATACAACTCTTGGATTTCTGTTTGGTAATCAAACCACAAAGCGGCCGCAGATACCATTGTTTATTTATCTTTGAACCCAATTAAGAGCAAGAGGTCTTTGCACATGAGACGTCGAGTTAGGAGATGAGAACGTTTGTAGCTCTCCAAAATCTACCTTCCGTACTCCTGTCTGACTGACATTGATAATGGATTTATCTCCAGTCACAGAGGCCTCGAAAAGGCTAAAATCCTTCACTCACATCAGTGCGCAGCGAGAGCGAGAAAAGTGCGAGACATGCGATAACAGAGATAACTTTTGAAAAATTTGCCCTATTGATTCCTGCCATGCTTTCGCATCTGGTTAACTGCCTTGTCGGGTGGTAAAGGCTTTAATAGGCCTGCAGTCAGTCATGCGCTGACAGACTGTGGGCTCAGGCCCATTGACCAAGCAGAGCTAAGCTAAGATCTGATGGAGGACCCCCTCTATCCTGCAGGGAGAGGAGGTGGAGGGGGATAAAGATAGGAGATGGATAGCCCGAGGAAGGGATTTATGTCTGGACGGACGCCCCCGCAGACGTCACAGGGTGTTAACTATGGCACTCTGAGAAGTCCTGCAAAACTTTCCTTGCTGACAGACTTTCTTTATGCACCAGACAGGGAGTGAAATCTCTGCTCATGTCTGGGAGAGAAAGCTCTGAACGCTCTGGGAGAGGAAGCCTCTGAGAATGTCACTGCTGGGGTGTTTGGCAGGGTCTTTATTAATTAACCTTGTTACCCTTGTTACTTTTTTTCCGGCCGACATGTTCCCTTGCTATCATGAGCAGGTCTCCTTATGTGCTTAATAAAAATATGTACCATAAAAACAGCTGTTCAGGTTGCGCGTTCTAAAAACTCAATTTTAAGCATTTTCCAATGGGTTTCCAAGAAAGTCTGTGGTAAACGTTACTTGAAGATAATTGGAAAATTTGTTCTACAACATTAATTACAGTCATAGCTCAAAAGTTTAATATGAATATTTGAATTAATATTTGAATCAATAATTGAATAAATGGAGAACTATAATACAATTTTGTAAAAAAAAAAAATGTAAAATTGGTTAGATGAGCACAAAAGTAAAATAAATGTAAAAGTAGAGGAAATAAACAGGCACAAATATAGTAAACATAGTATTGACAAATGTTATATTCAAGAAATTTCTACCAAAGATACAATTTTACTTATAACTGAAAAAACCCAGAGGGAGTCCATGGTAAATTAGCCCTTTAGGTTTGCCTACAAATTGAGGCCACAACCGAACAGATATTCATCTCCACTATGAAATTTACCATGTTAGTATCTAGGTCCAAGCAAAAAATTAAAAATAAAAAAATAATAATAATAATAATAAAAAAAACAAAAAAAAACAGAGCATGCTAAAACCAATGTCTTCCTCAGACAATAAAAGAAGCTAACAATCTAAATTTAGCCCAAGGAAAACTTCAAAAAGCTAAGCATTTATTTGAATGGAGAGCACTAGATCTGCTGTCTTCCTCAGGCTAAATTTAGCATGTTAGCATCTTTTGCCATCCAAGCAAGACTTCAAAAAGCTTAGCATTTATTTGAAATGATAGCGCTGGAGACAATGTCTTCCTCAGGCTTTTTCAGATGTTTCTCTGGCTACTCAGTCACCAGAGTCAAAGAAAAATGAGTGCTGAGGGGACAAAACATAATGAATATGAAGCCAGACACAATCTGCACAGTATGTTCAAACACAGCATGTATCATGACAAATATATTATCTGCAGAACAGGTCAATTGTGGAGCCCTCGGTGTACACACTACACACACATACCCACACCAACCGTTTTAAATTATTGAGTATCACTGCGTGCGGCATTGGCAATAATGAAATGTTGGAGAAAGGATACAGCGGTGGTGTAGTTCTGACTCTAGCAGTAGTGAATGACAGCTGATAATGAGATGTTTTGATACTGAAGGTGAAGGAAAGCTGGAGAGAGACAGCGCCTGTGTGCCTCTATGACTCACACACCCATCTGAGAAACTATAACTCCTCTCTCCTTTCTATCTCCCTCTCTCTGTTCTTTCTCTCTCCACAAGATCTAGGAAGCACTACCTGGGTTTCATCAAAACACTTATTAATAAGCATGGCAGTCCAACTACATCCTTCATCACTGTTTTCATCAGAGATGAAAGAGGATGGTGCAGAATCTGTGGTGAGTGATCACCATTTCCTGCGTCAAGGGTTTAACCAGAAAAATGTCTAGCAGTTGGACCTGAATGTTAGGAATCTGCTTATGTGAAACGCTAAGGAAAGTGGCATGCAAGTTACAAAACAAAACAATGGTTTCTGAACACTGAACCATGGCATTCTTTGAAGTACCTTGGAAGAGGGTGTAAATAATGGTATGAAAACAGAATACACTTGATACTATGATATAGAAATTTATGCACCATGGATTTGACATGGTATTAACATGGTACTTTTTGTCATTAATCAGTAAGAACCATGATATATAACTATTCACCATGGTATTAGGCCTGGGCGAAAAATCGATTGAATGAATTAATTATAATTTTTTGTTACAGGCGATTTAAAAAAAATAAGTAAATCGAGTTTTTGTGTAATGGCGCATTTTTGGCTCCCCGGAGCTTCCATAGCGTTAGTTTCACATGGCAGTATGGCAAGCGACAACAACAACATCATAGCACACACAAAACAGCAAGCGAAAACATGGCTATCGGTGAGAGTTGGAAGTTTGTTTTCCAAGAAAGGAATAAAATCATCTGTTGTTTAGAACTGGTATGGGTTAGCTGCGACAGACATGGAGCAAGAGACCCCACGCTGCCTAAAGCCCATCGCAGTCAAAAGCAGCAGCACCAGCTGAATATGAAAATGGGGGTTACATTTGTCTTGCTTTTGATTAGGGCTGCTCCAATCACGATCGCCTGATCGTTAATGTGCATCTCGTCAGTTAAAGCCGGTTTTCTAATCAGTGGTAAATTCCCTCAGGTGCGTGATACCACTTTTGATTAAATAAAAGCAAAATTTGCTTTAAGTTGTCTGCTGTTTGTAGCTACTTGTTGCTTTCCTTAAGTAGGGGGGAAAATCTGAAAAAAAATCGGAAATCGAATTAAAAAAATACAATCAGAGATTTTATTTTTAGGCCATATCGCCCAGCCCTACATGGTATTATCTTTTGATATCTGCAATGCACTATGATATGGTCACTGCTGAAAGACAGATTAGCATTAAAGTTGTGACATCTTGTTCTTTGTTGTTAACGTTGTTGAACGTCGCGCACAAATGACATCGCTGTCACTTGCTTACGTCAAGTCCTAGTACACACTGTAGGTGCAAATGCAACCCTTTAAATGGTACAAGGAAATAGTTCCCGCAAAATTGTCCCGGTAGCTTACTTTAGTACTGTATATTTATTTTTGGAACTAAAGCGGTGTGAAAGGCCCTATGCATAAGGGCTGTGCGATATGGACAAAAAAAAAAAACCTATCACGATTTTTTAATCAATTTTGCGATTTCGGTTTTAATCACAATTTTGAACTAAATCGAAGTAATTTCGGACAAAATCAGGCCGAAACGAAGTTTCAAACTTCGTTTTGGCAGTTCGAAACAGCTGACCAAAGTCCACCTTCTTTGATGTGCGTTTTTTTTTTCGGTTCGTTTCTCATTCAACAGAGGTCAGGCAAGAGAGAACAATATTTCCAGCCTAGACACTAGCAACATGAATACACTGGAGTGTCGAATAGCTGAACTGGCACAAATATATCCCCACCTGTACGATCGCTCGTAGAGATTCAGAGAAAGCATTTAATTCCTAGAAAGAAATTTCAACAAAGCTTGGTGTCGACGACCCGGAGTTAATGCAAAAAGCGACATAGAGAAACATCCGAAATGAACATACAATAATAAACCTTTGTTTTTATCGAAGGTAAATCATGACACCACATAAAATATAAAAAGGTGTAAAAACTTTTATAAAGGGGTTTATAAAAATCCAGGTTAATAAAATAAATGAACACGAATAAAATAAAGTAACAAACTGACTCCAATATTTTTTTTCCACATCATGCTAAAGTTTTACAGACTATGAGACATTAACACTTCCCATAAAGGACTGATTATGGTTCTTTTGTATTGCAAACATGATACTTGACTCTGAACTGCTGCTAATCATTATTCTTTTGTCTATGATATTCTGACCATTGGTGCCCTTCTCACACCTAGATTGCCTACACTTCATTTCACAGTTGTTGTGTTTAGGGGATATGCGCGAGCATCGTGAGACATGTTTACATTAATCTACACCCAGCCTCCAGCAGCGAGTGGGTATCGGAATGTTCGAAAACAGTATTTTCAGTATATTCATTTGAAGTATACCAGGGCCTTTTGTTCGGTCCATCAATTGCTAAATGGATGGACACAGATCTGAATGCAAAATTGTAGTCAACTGTATAAAAGGGGAGTGGCGAACAAAATGACTTGAGATCTCAGACATACAGTACGTCACCTATGAGAATTGCATGGTTCTAGTTAAAAATTAAACATATGCATAGATGAATCATTCACAATAAGTTCACCTAAAAAATAGGTGAACTTCCATTCCATGTCAAATGTAACCTTTTTTTTAAAAGCTGTAAGTAAATTTCCTCTTTTCCCGCACACAGAGCAAAAGTGGTTCAGAGTGGTTAAGGTTTAAAGTCCAGCCTGTAAAACTGGGGTATGATTCAAAAGATCTGCCAATACCAGAGGGCCTCCTTTAATATGCCTAAATGAGAGCAAGACAAAAAAACAAGGTCAAGTCTGATCTAGCACCCTCTATTCAACAACAGCCCTTGATAGAGCCGGGCTTGTATTTAAAGAGCTTTGCTCGCTTGGATGAAGCACTATTGTTGGCAAGCTATAGGACAGAAACAATACATGCTATATTTAAACTCTAATGAAACCAAATTCAGAGTAAACGCTTGCAGTGGGAGGGGGAAACGGCTTGAAGCCTGGAAGTTACTCTTAAAAGTAAGAGAGAGAGCAAAGGGAAGCGGAAAAAAGGAAAGAGATGGAATCCATCCTGAAGGTGAATTTCATGCCAGTAGATGTGGACAAAGGAGGCGCTGATCTGTGAGTATTAGGAGCTGTAAAGAGAGGTCTAGTTAAATGAAGACAGTCTTGTAAAAGAGTGATGACAGAGTGAGAGAAATGAAGGATGGGAGGAGGAGTTCAAGTCATTTGATTATGTTTTAGAGAAAGGAGGAGAGATGAAAAGAAAGAGAAGGATATAGGGATGGATGGAAGGATGGATGGGTGGAGAGGGACAGAGAATGTGAATGGTGCAGTGGATAAGGCCTCTGACAGAGGGAGCCCTGAGGCACAGCATTTTAAGACAGAGGAATTAGCAGTTCATAGAGGATTTTATACACCAAAGGCCGCTGGATGGGGGAAGAGCACAGGAAGAGTGCACGGATGCAACCTACTTACAAAGAACTAGTTAAAGGCATAGGGTTTAAATCGGGCCAGAACGATCCGGAACAGCCCATCGCCCAGAGTTCAGCTCAGTTCCACTCACACCAAAAGAGGAGACTGTGCTGCAGCTCTCAGCTCCTTGTTCAGTCCTACTTATTTCCATATGGAGCAGGTAAAAAACCCATTCCCACTGATTTCTAGCGATAATGTATTAATCTTTCAAGACAGACCACCCAGGAGTGCCATGATTGTACAGAACAATATGCTTCGGTATAAACCAGCATAAGTTCATTTAAATTTACATTAAATTTAATTTACAATTTTCATTTTAGCCAAGAACTACAGTACGCATAATCCTGGGGAGAGATCCACCAATCAAAGAAGACTGTTACTGCCTCACTCCTGTAAATAATGGCGAATGACGTGATTGAGTCAGTCTCTCTACACTCTCAAACTATAGATATGTATATGGTGGGATATCTAGCAATATACTTCAAATATATGCCATTTTATACTTAAATTCAATGGCAGTTTTGTATTGCACCATCTTTTCTGATTTGATTACGTCATTCATAATGCTTCATGGGATGTGCTTCAATGCTTTTTCAGACTTTTCAAAATGTTTTTTTTTTTTGCTTTGAGTGAAAGGTTGAATGTTGTGAATCACTTCAGATCTGGTTGGTTTGGTTCAAGGACTCTTTATTGAAAAACTATGTGAAATGTCTATGTAGAAAATAAACAGAATAAAAGCAGATTAAAAAGTTAGGCTCTCACTGCAGAGGTGCACAAACATTTCACTATTAAAATAAAAGAATTGAACTTGATTGAGGGTCATTAGTTAAAAGTCAATTTTTTATTATAACAAATATAATAAATTGAAGAAATGTAAAAAACATATATGATTTGGTACTTTAAAAAGCACAGAAACATAACCAAATCAACATATCTTAACTAACTTCAGTATTTTCTGAAGATGATTATTTGCTAAATCTAAAATTCTACAAGGAACCATTCAAGAACCTTCAGTGTTTGTCAATAGACATGATTCTCATTTTTTTGATGGGATTAAGTATCAAAGTGTTTCAATTCAATTTCAATTCAATACACTTATACACAATACACCCGCATACACATACACTGATCAACATTACATTGTGCACAATAAAAATCCACATAAACACATCACATTCCAAGCCACAAGAACAACCATAACCAATTTACATGTTTAAGTCTGACTTACAGAGATACAAAATATTTCGTATAAGGTTTAAGTGTTTAAAATTCAACATTTTATAGGCAACAACAACAACAAAAACCACACTTTTACATTCAGTTCTTGCCGGCTCTCTACAGTGGCTGAAATATGACTCATCTTTCATAGTGGAGTATATCCCCAAAGGACCCCAAGCATGATGTGCTGACAGACTTCTTCACCCGCTCTAAGCCCTCCCTCCTGAGCTTACCACCTGTGCAGGTAATTCAGAGTAAATTTCCACTGTCTCTGCTGTTAAGAGTCCATCATCAGCACCACCTGAGGAGTTCCTTTTCCTGACAAAGTGTTATCTGACAACAGACAAGCACAAGTGACACTGATGTGTCTGACCTGCACAAAACTCAGAGAACTGACTGTAATATGGGAAATTATGCTCATTTCAGTTTAATTCAATGATTTTAAATAGAGATGCATCATGCACCAATATAAAATTTCCAGCCAATACAGGTAATTATCTTCAGGTCATGTCCAATAAGCAAAAACTTTTGCACATTTCAAATTAAAAAGGTCTTTAAAATTTCAAAACACACCAAAAGGCTACAAGTTAATTAATTTAGGCTTTACAACATAATAAAAGTACAGTATAAAAATTTAAATTTATTTTGAGGTTCAGATTAATGTAGTAATGCTAATTTGTTGAGATCGTGAATTGGTGGGTTTTTGTTAAATGTGAGCCAAAATCATCACAATTAACTCAAAACAAAAACTACTTCAGTCTGTGTGCATTTAATTGATTTAATACACAAGTTTCACAATTTGAGTTGAATTACTGAAATAAATGAACTTTTCCATGACATTCTAACTCATTCAGATGCACCTGTACAATATCAGCTGATATATACCCCGAAAAAAAGGTCAAATAATCAATATGGCATGAATGTTTGTGCATCACAAATTTTTCAAATATTTCTTTTTTGTTGCTTTGTGGCACATTAATAGATCAACACTCCTGATTGGCTGTACCAAAGGTGTGCGTCATTTTCTTTTTTCTTGTCTATTTTTCCCCAGGTGAGGTCCATCAGGTGAAACCCAGCACTGCACAGGGTAATGCATACAGCCCACCTGACCCCTGAGCTTCTATCAGTGTCTCCGATCGCTTCCATTTCAGGAAAAGCAGATGAGAGCCCCATGCCCGCTGTAACTCAAACACCCCTCACTTATAATATATAACCAGTGTCTTTTCACTGAAAAATGCATACACGTGCCTGGTCTGGGTGTGTATATACTTGTCAGACTGTGTAACAGATATGTATGTACATGTAGTTGACTATACAAACAACACGGGTATGTTAGAGTTTACACATTTCACAGTCCACCAGAACCTTTTGACTTCTTAATATTTTATTTAAAAAAAATCTAAAATCTAAAAAGAAGAAATAGACAACAGTTGTATCACTAGATGTTGCAACACCCAAGAGAAAAACAAAACAAAGATAGGATATAAAGAATGTTCATTTTTGTGATTGCATATAATTAGAATGGCATTATATCATTATTATTTGTTGATGCAAATTCAATCATTCCAAAAACATCCTGTTTTAGTTGGAGGGTTTTGCTTAAGGCCCTGGTTCACGGCTCTGGCCTCAAGGCATCTACACTTCTCAAAACAAACCATAACCAACCAAGACACCTGCTTCACAACAGCAAAATGAAGCACCATACATTACAATTCCTGTCACTCGTTAAACCAGAATGGGCCCTCATCACTATTGCATCCATCCATTCAAGAATCAGCAGGAGCCCATCACATACCTAGTCTGTGACTCACAAGGACATCAACACATACAGACCTACATGTTTAGCTGTGACCCATACAAAGTAGCGAACTATGTCCATCAGTCAGATGCATCAGGCCAGAGACAGCACTTTAATTAAATCAGAAACAGCTTTCAATTAGTTAGTCTAGGCCACGGCTGGGCAGGAAGGCTCTGTGTCAGGAAGCTGACTCATAAAGCACAAAAACTTTTTTGTTTTTTTCCCTTTCTCCTTGTCTCCCCTCCCTTCAGGCGAAGAAGTGTCTGCTAAATGAGATATACCAGTGATTAAAAATGAAGAGAGTGAGAGGACGTCTATAAAAAAAAAAAGAAAAAAAAAGGTATAGGCCATCTGACCTTCTGTGAAGTGATTGTGCTTCCGGCCCTGGACACAAACCATCATGCCTATTGACACCTGGCTCCCCAGCATGGGATCGATGGTGCTAAAAAAACACTGAGGATCAGCAAGAGGCTCGGCAGGCATCCTGCACTGAAGGCATTGCGGTCTAACTTGCATATAGTTTTAGTCAGTTTGGGCTTTTAATTTGGGTGTAAAATATTCCGATTGGCATCCATAATGAGCTTTTGTTCTAAGTTCAGCATGAGCTCAGCAGCAGAAAACAGCAGCGGCTGTTGCTGAAGCCTCAACTCAAAATCTCAGTTTACGGTAAAGTTTGACATCAAAACCGCGAGACGGTGGGATGGAGGATAACAAACATGAATTTATTCTCGGAGCCTCATTCTCAATGGCATCTGTGAAGGTGTTTACAAAGATATCTGCGTCGTCAAACATCATCCCGAGTTGCCCTTAACCCCAGAGCCCCTATTAGCGCACCTGCATTTAATGCGATCGTGACGCTTGACATCCCGACACGTCAGTGGCCAGGCTTCTGTATGAAAATCCGGTGCAATAAATTATGGAGAATCATAATTCAAATAATGGCATGCCTTCAGTTTCTGAGCTTTCATGCAAACCCCAATCAAGGCCATGTTGCGGTGATGAGTCATCGCTCTATCCAGCTGTCCAGGGGGCATACATCTGATTAGCAAGCCCACGCTCACCCGGTAGGCGCAAATGTAAATATTGTAATAAAACCCTCAGTAATAACTCCCGTGTCTTGGAGAGGCTTCACTTTATTTATTTTTCCCCACATTTCAGCAATATTGTTTGATGGAGACCGCATACTTAAATATGAGTTTTTAAAGCGAGCATTCAGGTGTGAGTTTCCAGAAACCATTCTTCAACTTCAGGCTTTTTTTTTTTTTTTTTTTAATCTCCCACGAGGAGCTACTTGCATCATTAGTGTAATTATCCTTCACTTCGTTGTTGGAGTTATTTACCATCAAAGAAGTGGGTGTTTCGCTTCACCTACAGAGCTGCAGAGTGACACTCTGCACTGTGACTAATACGCCGCAATATTTACAGTTTTTTTCCCCCCGTGTCCCTGAAGCAAGAAAAAAAAAAAAAAAAAAGACAGAAAAATCACAAATAACATGCAAATCAAAGTTCAAGGGCTGCTGTAGAGGTTGCGTTTCCTGTAGTGGATCAGAACAGTGCGGGTGCTTCTCAAATGGAAGGCTGCTTCCTATGAAGGCTGCATATCATCATCAAACGTTGCTGAAGGCTCTCTCAATCGGAAGGATCCTTGGAAGGCAGCCTTCGTTTCACATCCTTCATGACCTTTCTGAATTTGAAGGATGCATAGGATGTATCCTCCACGACCTTCAATCACCCACAATCCTTGTACCCATTCTATTTCATGAAAATAAACTGATGAAAAATGAGTCAGTACTGAGCTTGTCTAAATTTATTATGAAATGTAAGACAAATATAATGTTTTCGGGCATAAAAGGAAAGATGTTATCTTTTGATTAGGTGTAAATTACTTAACGCTAAACTGACAATAATATTTGTCACAGGGAGACTAGACGACTGTGTTTCACTGTACTGCATTAATAGAAAGCAAAATAATAGAAAGATTTGTAATACAAAGTATTTTTCCAAAACTACGTTTTATTAATGTTTTTGTGCCGTGGCGGTGAGGGTGGGAACATATGTGATGTAGCCACGTGCACTTACTAGACTGTCTCTACTAGACTCTATCCTACTAGACTCTGAAGGACTGAACTAGCAAGGAAGCAGTCTTCCATTTGAGAAGCACCCTGCATTTCTTAAAAGAGATCCAAACAGGAAGCACCACAAAGTGGCCAGCATCGCCCCGGGGGGTGGGTGGGGGGTTCAACGGGTGTGTTGCCTTGGTGACGCAGAACGCTTGAGGTCCTCAGCTGAGCTCCCACTAAGAGGCTGTCCCCTCTGTGTCAGCTTAGCCACCTGGTACAGCCATGATACATTTGGCTAATGATGTCACGGACTCTCTTTCATGCCGCGCCCCCACCACCACAGCCCAATTGTCTATTCATGAGAGTACTGAGAAGTCAGGGAGAGTGAGAGACAGACAGAGAGAGACTTTGCTCATGGCCACTGATAACCCCAGACTAAACTTGCAACCTTACGAGGCTTGGGCTTAATATCTGGCCGTCAATCAGCTCTGCCATCCCTTGCCGGAGTGTTTAATTACAGAGATCAATTATTCACTAGCCTCATCTTTCAGTGGGCCACACTCCTCGAAAAAATACTGCCACAGGCTGAGGGAGAAGACAGCGGCTTGCCAGGACAAACCAGAAATATCCCCAGCACAACATGTCGACCAGGAGAACGCCGTCTGCACCTTACCTAAGAGCACGGACCTATTTGCCATGCATGACCGGTGCGAGTGTAACATTACATGAAATTTTATGGAGGCCCGCCGCCTGTCCAACTGGCCCTGTCAATGCGCTGACGTCATGGCTTGTTGATAAATACCACAGCGTCAACATCGCTGATTGCCATCATCAGGTCTTTCATGGCTGGCCATGGCATTCATTATTATTTTACACCAAGTATTAAAGGGATAGTACAGCCATTATGAAAATTCTGTCATCCTTTACTCACCCTTGTGCCATTTCAAACTTGTGTGAACATCTACACAATGAAAGTCAATAGGGTCCAGGGTTGTATTGGACCATTTTAACTTTTACGGATTCTTCAAAATATCTTTTGCACTCCACAGAACAAAGAAAGTCATTTTTGGAAAAAAATGAAGGTGAAAGACTGGCTGAACTATCTCTTTATATTTTGGTGCAACCTGTCGAAATGCTTTTAAAAAAAAAAGATTTTAAAAAGTGTTCATGTCGGTGGTGTGAACAAAAGATATCCACACAAATGACAGCAGGTGATATTCTACCTCAGTGAAAGAGGAGAAACCAAGGTGCGGCCATGATGTGCATCTTGTCACTCATTGCAGGTCCCCGTGTTTCATGCAATTGTTAAGGCCTTGAGTGCGATAGAGTGCGTTTAAGCAAAACGAATATTGAACGCGATGATGTGCTGGAATAAAACAATCTATTTCCATGGAAGATTCCACACAGATTTTTGAACATTCATGCACTGAAAAGTCAGATGAATATTTTCGGTTTCACAAAGCGAAAACACGGGCCATCCAATAAGTTTCAAGCTATATCGCGTGACTGGAGCAGCTGCTGTTGCACAAAATGGCAAGAGTGGCACTGTTTCGAAAACCAGTGTAAACAAACACAGAAGAAGAGTATCCCGGATAAGAAAAGAGTGGATGCCGAGTTTTTTTTATCATTGGTATTTGAGAACAGATTTATTCTCACATGTTCTTTATACAGAATAATATTTCTATTAATTGTCAACTGAATTATCTGATCTGTAGAGCACCGTCCTTTTGCTTCCACATGCGCAAGTGTTATGAGTCAGAGCACGTTCACTCTTTTTCTACTCATGAAATATGAAAGCAAATCGACATGATTATGACTATATTTTCTGTATGTTTTGTATGCAGCTCACTGTATTTTTATAGCAGTAAAGGATGTTAATTAGCATTGTAGCATTATTAAACATACAAAGAATGCATGTGACTGCTTATTAATCAAAATCAACTATAGATCACAATTGGAAGTTATTACAAGCACTCAATGATGGTTTAAAGTGGGTAAGCAAATACATTAATAATTACATTCATTTTCAAGTGTAGCTTGATGCTAATTGTACTTATAAATATATTTTAGGACGTAGCCTATTCTTTTAAGCATTATAGATAGTTCGTTTTTGGTGTAGAACCTGGTTTATCTTAACTTAATGCTGTATACTGAGCAACAGATGATGCTAAATCCATTTATGAGATACATATTTGAGAGAAAATTCATTGTTGGTCGGTGCAACCTAGCGTGCAGGTGTGAAAGTAGTTCGCAGAAGGCGAACAATCATTTCGCGTTCGATGTGAAAGCACCGTTCGCCTGTGATTTGCCTCACTTTTTCGTATCACGCTTAGTGTGAAAAGGCCTTAGAGTTCACCCCATTACCGCAATCCAATTCTCAATTACCATAAGACAAACTGTTCAACTGACCCCAAATCAGCCCGAAAGGTTACTTTGTCCAGTTCCTGAATCCTCCTCCATTCTCCAGACTGACAGCTCATTAATCTCCCTTGGCTGCAATCCCTCCTCCCTGGTGACTGAGCCTGAGCCAGAGCAGAGGATTCCCCAATGCCTGGCTGTGTCCATCCCCGCTGGTCCACCTGCCTGGATCAAACACTCTCCACGGGGAGGGGACAAGACGGTAAAGACCAGAAAACGGGGGTGTTGGGGATTTCGATGGGCAATTAAACAAAACAAATCACTGCCTGTCAGGGTGTGTCTTTACTGAGTGGGCGTGCAAATGTGTGTAACCAGGCGCTAAGAGCAGGGCCACCAAATGAGACAGGACATGAATAAAGCAGCGGCTGGCTTCGATTCTTCGTGGGCAGGCTCCAGGGGAAAGCCGGTACCGAGGAATCTATCACAGGAGATTGGCTAGGTCGTGGGTGGATGTCACAGAGTAAAAAGGCCCTTTGGTGAGATCTGAGACTGGGCCCACCATATCGCAATGTATAAATGTAATAGACAATAACGTATGCCCCTTCACCAAGGAAACTGGAGGGAAATGCACATTGCAAACTGTCAATAAGAATGAGTTCTTTGTTTATAAGATCACCTCAGGACATTCTAACACCATTATGTTCCTCGGTCGGGGTTGAGGGGGCGAGGTGAAGTTTAAAGTTAAAATACTTCCTCAGTCAGTTTAATGCACACAGACAACATAATTGCTCTGTATGTCTGAGCATGTTTTTTTTAAGTGGAATGAATTAATGCTAGGGCTGGGCGATATATCTAACGATATGATCATGCGCACCTAGTCATTAAATCCGGTTCCGTGATTACCTCTAAATCGCCATCACCTGCTTTTAAATGGAGAGGCATTTAATAGACAGAGCTGTAGATCACTGACAAGCTATGCAATATCGCTTTCATTATCCAAGATGAACTGACTAGGTGCACATGATCATTTCATTAGATATCTCGCCCAGCCCTAATTAATGCTCATTCACATTTATTCTAGAACTACAGTAAAATCCTGTTCACACAGCGCAACGCCTCTGTATTTCCGATTTCTCCCAATATGGGGCCAGGAGACTTGTCAGTCAATAAATGGGAAAATGTAACTGGCTTTTCTTGTAAATTAAAAAGTAATGCCTTACTCTAATATTTGCTATGAAATGCCAAGCTTCTATCCTTATCCTTATACAGGCATGCCTTTGAAACTTCCATGTTCAGATGATGAGCTGTGACTAAATCCCGTTAATGAAATTCATAACAAAAACTGAGAAGCAAGAAGACAATATATAAACACATGCATGGTATATAAAAAGCCTGTGAGAAATTTATGTTAGCGCATGTATACAAGCCTTTTGGCCTTTCCAATTGGCACTAACACTATGAGACAGCAAGAGAATCATTACTAAAGGGTCACATCTGGTTTCAAGATTGGCCTGAAATGGCAAGGAATGAAAACGCTGAACCTGTGAACTTCCTCATATCAATCTGTTACACTCAGTTAAGCTCTATGTGCACCTGAAGATTGGGACAGAGAAGAAAAGGCGGAAAATGAAATGAAGTAAAATGAAATCAGTCTCGCTTCATTTTTCACTTAACACAAACTATACCCCCACCCTACACACGTACAGCCAGAAAAACTAATCCAATTGAACGAAACGTTTAAACCAATTTTCAACTAATTTCCAAACAGAAGGGAGCAAGGCATGTATCACTACCTGTTCAGATAGGTCACATACATTGGAGTATTACACACGGCTGTAGGTCTGACGTGGACAGGAATGTCTATTACCCTCGTACAGATAGTAATTTCCACTTCCCCGTCTTTTACTCCACTGCCATTGTCATTCTCAAATGGCTTCCACATTACACCCTTGTAATCAAACTGTAGGATTCATACTGCTCATTATTCAATTAGCCAAATGCTACAATCCCATCCTGATGGCTAAGATAATTAGTGTAAAATGGTTACCCGGCTGGCAAAGTGGATCTGCAATTCAAGGTGAATAGAATATCTAATTTTACCAAATGTAATTTTTTCAAGGCTAATTTGGTGGCTAATGAGGCTGCTCTAGTTTGGGTAATTTATGGACGAGTGGAAGGTGAAAGAGGCCAGAATGAGAGAGAATAGAGAGAATTAACAAAGGATTCCCTCTGCTCTTTCTCTCTCTGTCAATGGAGGCTTCTGTAAAACACAAAACAGGTTCATGAAACACTGATGAACTGAGAATGTGAAATCACCAGTCACTTCATTATCTATGTTGTGACATCTATCTTCACATTTCAAAAGAGCACAAAACAAACCCATTTCTTTTTCCCCATACAAAAAGATTTGTGATTTAACTTACATTTTATGATGAGCACACGACACCTTTGTCTTTTTCTGACTTTCAAGTAATTTTTTGCTTTGATTCAAATGTCTTAAAGTTATACTTGATCTAAGAGCTGGTTGTTTTGGTTCAATGACTCTTAACAAATTTGATTGAGAATGCCTGCTGGAGAAAATGGAAAAAATATGGAATGGAAAAAAATAATAATAATTGGAAGGATCTGGAATAAAATACCTACAGAAACAAGGCTGCAGAAAAAGTCAGTGGTCACTTTTACACTCTACAGAAAAGTAATGAAATCATGTACAGTTTCATGCTTGAAATCCCCAAAAAAGGGCTGGGAAACACTAAAAACGGTTTTGTAATGGCTCTGGGTGGTAAGCTAAACATGGGTAACCTTCCTGCAACTGTTTCAACAGTTCCCATGGCAATAGGAAACTTAGCGTGGGCCACAACACATGTTGGTGACACCTGTAAGCAGAAAGAGAAACAAAGTTTGCAGCCTTAAAAGTGTCTGTGATGTTGTCTTAACCGGATGTATACAAGAAAAATGTTGTCAAATAAATAAAGCACAGACCATTTGTCATCAGGGAGCATTCAAGGGTAATCCCGCTTACGGAACCAATTTTGATGGATTGTCAGTGCAATCTCTACCCTGCAGCTGCCATGCCGGGGGGTGACGTGTGAAAGCCCTTCACCTGTGCTGCTATCCATTCCTGGATAACTGCGTAGGAGGTGGAAGCCGGCTGAAAGCCTACATTTACCCACTTTGGTGTAATTGCAGCGTTTACTCTTTGATTGCCTAAGAGCTCCATTCATACTCACTCCTGCCTCGTTGGATGAGAGCTTCAGCAGTGGGGTTGATTGCTATACAATGGCAGATCAAAATATTAGAGTGATCCCTCTGAGCAGTCACAGTAAGCATTTAACTAACAGCTATTATTACGCTGTCTGTCAGTATAATAATAAAGGATGTTAAATTGTTCAATGGGGGAAGAAAAGAGTTGGTTCATGCTCTTCTAATAATTACCAATTTCCTGCTTGTTTTCTAGATTTTTATACTAAACGGCTCAAGCTATAAAGCACATCTGACTAGAAGGCCAAAGTCATGACAGTAAAAGCACATCTTGAAATTCTGCTTAAAATCAGCATGACACAGCATGTAAAATACCCAAATAATTTCTCCACATATTAACATTTACATTACATACATTTAGACATATAACAGAAGCTTTTATCCAAAGCGACTTACAAATGAGGACAATGGAGGCGATCAAAAAAAACAAAGAGAGCAATGATATACAAGTTCTATTACAAGTCTCAGTTAGCTTAAACACAGTACATGTAGCAAGGGCTTTTAAATAATACAATAAATAAAAAGAAAACCGATAGAATAGAAAAAGAATAGAGAAAACTAGTGTTAGAGGTCAATACATATATGTTTTTATTACTGCTTTGATCACTCTCTTGGCATTTTCTTGATGATCTTCAAGAGGTAGTCATCTGAAATGGTTTTCACTTCACAGGTGTGCCCTGTCAGGTTTAATAAGTGTGATTTCTTGCTTTATAAATGGGGTTGGGACCATCAGCTGTGTTGTGCAGAAGTCAGGTGGATAAACAGCTGATAGTCCTTCTGAATAGACTGATAGAATTTGTATTACGGCAAGAAAAAAGCAGCTAAGTACAGGAAAACGAGTGGCCATCATTACTTTAAGAAATGAAGGTCAGTCAGTCCGAAAAATTGGGAAAACTTTGAAAGTGTCCCCAAGTGCAGTCACAAAAACAATCAAGCGCTACAAAGAAACTGGCTCACATGCGGAATGCCCCAGGAAAGGAAGACCAAGTTCATCCGAGTCACCAGCCTCAGAAATCGCAGGTTAACAGCAGCTCAGATTAGAGACCAGGTCAATGGCACATGGAGTTCTAGCAGCAGACACATCTCTAGAACAACTGTTAAGAGGAGACTGTGTGAATCAGGCCTTCATGGTAGAATATTTGCTAGGAAACCACTACTAAAGAAAGGCAACAAGCAGAAGAGACTTGTTTGGGCTAAAGAACACAAAGAATGGACATTAGACCAGTGGAAATCTGTGCTTTGGTCTGATGAGTCCAAATTTGAGATCTTTGGTTTCAACCACCGTGTCTTTGTGCGATGCAGAAAAGGTGAACGGATGAACTCTACATGCCTGGTTCCCACCGTGAAGCATGGAGGAGGAGGTGTGATGTTGTGGGGGTGCTTTGTTGACACTGTTGGGGATTTATTCAAAATTGAAGGCATCTGTACTGTGTGTGTATTATATATATATATATATATATATATATATATATATATAAAACCAAATAATTGTATAATAAATGAAAAGAAAATAGATAACAAAAAGAATAGTAAGGTAGTTGTTTTTTTATTTATATATTTTTTAAGAATAGAATTAGAATAGTGAGTGCTAAAGTTAGAGGGTCAAATAAAGATGGAATAGATGGGTTTTAAGCCGATTCTTAAAGATGGCTAAGGACTCGGCTGCTCAGATTGAGTTGGGCAGGTCCATTCCACCAGGAGGTAACATTTATTTTAAAAGTGACTTTGTGCTTCTTTGGAATGGCATAATTAAGCGACATTCACTTGCAGAACGCAAGCTTCTAGAGGGCACATAAGTCAGAAGTAATAAATTAAAGTAAATGGGTGCAGAGCTTCTGGCTGTTTTTGAAGGAGTTATGGTTGATGTGCCTAACTTGATGGTGAAATTGTGATGAAACAATGGGTTTGCTGGAACCACAAACAGTTCTGTATTGGGAAGGTTGAGTTGAAGGTGATGGTACTTCATCCATCAAGAAATGTCTGTTAGACAAGCTGAGATGCGAGTAGCTACAGTCAGATCATCAGGATGGAATGAAAGGTAGAGTTGAGTGTCATCAGCATAGCAGTGGTATGAAAAGCCATGTTTCTGAATGACAGAACCTAATGATGCCATGTAGACGGAGAAGAGAAGTGATCCAAGAACTGAGCCCTGAGGCACCCCAGTAGTTAGATGTTGTAACTTGGACACCTCACCTCTCCAAGATACTTTGAAGGATCTATCTGATAGGTAAGACTCAAACCACAGAATTGTGGTTCCTGAGATGCAATTTACCAGTAGGGTTGATAGGAGGATCTGGTGGTTAACAGTGTCAAAAACAGTGGACAGATCAAGCAGTATAAGTACTGAAGATTTGGATTCCGCTCTTGCAGTCTTAGGGCTTCAACAACTGAGAGCAAGGCAGTCTCAGTTGAATGTCCACTTCTGAAGCCAGATTGGTTGCTGTCAAGAAGGTTGTTCTGTATGAGAAATGCAGAGACTTGGTTGAACACAGCTCGTTCATATGAGATTACTTTTACTCACCAATAGATTTATAATAAGAAAGTGCTTGTGTATAAACTGTGTGTAATTACATTTTAAAACAAATTTATTTAAGAAGAATGTTTTGATATCCTTTTTCCCCATTCTCTGGGAGAAGAAATTTTACTAGAAGCTATTTTGCCAACAAACCAGTTAACATACTAGGGTTGGCAAAATCCTGAATTTAAAGAACTGATTCCCTTTCAACTCATGCGTATGAATCTGAATTCATGTGGCCACAATTAAATGGAACTTAAATTGGAATGCCATCCCAGAAGGAGAAATTTACTGAATAAAAAAAAAAAGTGTGGAAAATTAGGTTCAAATTAAAAGTTTAGAAGGTTCGAAAAACACTTTAAAATAAGTTTAAATTTGTTAACATGCATTAAGCACTATGAACTAACAATCATCAATACTTATAATTTCTTAATTAACCTTAATTAATTTATACACATATTAAAGGGTTAGTTCACAGAAAATTGAAAATAAGCCCATGTTTTACTCACCCTCAAAGAAACCTAAGTGTATATGACTTTCTTTCAGACGAATCCAATCAGAGTTATATAAAAAGATTTTGATGCCCTTCCAAGCTTTAGAATGGGGGTAGGTAGATGTTTTTGTTCCACAGTCCGAAAGTTGTCAAATAAAGCATGTACATCCATAATAAAACTTGCCTCACATATGCCGCGTTTCCACAACAGGAACTTTACCCAGGAACAATGGACTTTGGCCTGGTACTCGGTGTGTTTCCACCGCAGGAATCAGAAACTAAATAAAGTTCCGGGTAAAAAAAATGCCCCTCAGAAAGTCACTGCTGGCGAGGTGGTACTTTTTCAAAGTTCCGGAACTTTCGGGGGCAGGACTTGGGCGCTAAACATCCTGATTGGTTGAGTTCACGCAGCATTGGTTGAGTTCAACCACCATTTATTTGGATCATTTTCAAAATATTACTGTTATTGTGTCATGAAATGTAATTTTAAAAGTATTTCAGGCAAGAATGTAGTTGTTTAAAACTCAAATCTGCGGTTTATTTATAAAGACAGAGTATATTTAAAAATGCTTTGCCGATCTCGGAGACGGTGAACTCCACGCGATCAGAGGGAGCTCAGTGCTTATGTATCCACCGAGAAGCAGCCTCACCTCGGCTAGACCTTCTGATATGTGCCACTTGCTTTGATGTCTCTTTAGTTGTTAAACATAAAATATAATTCATTTTGGGTAAATCTAACAGGTTATCTTTGGTCTGTATTCAATTTATCTATATGTTAAAATAAATAAAAAAGGCAAATTTATATAATATTTTGTTTCATTGTAATGACTGTATATACACATATCCCTAAACTAAGTACATTTCAGCAGCTGTTATTATGTTTAAATGAAAACGAAAGGAGGCAGTGGTATTTGATATCCTATTTCGTTTAATTGTAAATATACAGAGAGGAAAATTGCAGTAGCCATGGTCAGCTGACTGAAGTTATCAAGTACGCTGCTGTTTGCAGAATTACCGGGTTCGCATCGTTGCGGACATCACACTCCCGAGTCGAATGCACAAAGTCTTAACTACCGAGGATGCACATCCAAAATCAGCGTACTTTGTATTGAGAAACACGCGCAGACCTACGTCACCAGTCTATTTGCCTAATCTTCCCGGAACTTTACACCGCGGTGGAAACGCAGAAAGCAACAGGTCTGGGGGTAAAAAAGTTCCTGGTACAAATGTTCTGGGAAATTTCGGTGGAAATGCGGCTATAGTTTCGTAGGGGGGGGGGGGGGGTGGGGGGGGGGGGGTTAAATACATATTTAAAACTGAATAACTACTTTTCTTACACTTACACTAACTGTCATGTGTGCAAGGGTAGATGATATTTGTTATATTCTACGTCATATTCATGAGATGATAAAATTAACCAAGATTATTACAAAGTGTAGAAAAGGTTGTTCATTGCTAGCTCAGGAATACATATTTAAAACTGAATAACTACTTTTCTTACACTTCCACTAACTGTCATGTGTGCAAGGGTAGATGATATTTGTTATATTCTACGTCATATTCATGAGATGATAAAATTAACCAAGATTATTACAAAGTGTAGAAAAGGTTGTTCATTGCTAGCTCAGGATAGCTATTGCAATCACTAATGTTTACGAATAGCCCTTAATGTAAAATGTTACCATCGCACCCTTAAACTTCAATTCAAATTTAGGAAAAAAACTGGAATTCAAAATGCTTTCTCAGTTCAATTCTGAAATGACGCACAAGCCTGTTGCATACACATCTGTGAGATACATTCCTTGTTGAAGCACAGACGGACTGATTATTTTTAATTTGATTATTTGGTTAAACGCAGGCCTTTGGCAGGCTCTCTCTACACCAGTTGGCCCATGGGCGGACAGTGAAGTTAAGAGGTGCAAACCTTACTCAGGACTGGTGTTGTACTGTGGTGCCCCACGTTCTGCCAACAGCCCAACAGTGGTGCCATCGCTGACTCAGTCACTGACCCAGAGCCCCCACCTGCATGAGCAATGCCTTGAGCTATAGGACCCAGCAATGCCCATCTCAAGCTGCCCACTAGAGCAGAAGGCCCTTTGACTCACGCCCATCTGGCCTGCTAGCACGTTAGAGTACGCCAAGGTCTGTGAGCACACTGCTAACTTCCCTACCCTTCCCAAGAGGGGACAGTTGACAAATCGGGAGTCCTAAAAGTTTTGGTGACAAGCAACTTTTTTTTTTCTTGTCAAGACGGCATGTGGTTAACAGAGGCGATGACAAGTCAACATTCCGCCTCCAGGTTTTCCCACATACATACACAAATACACAAACAGAAAAGTTCAATGTTACACCCCATGTAGGAGTAAAAAAAAGGATGCACGTTATGGTCTTCTCCATTATTTTCTTCTATCTAAACGTGTCATGAATCACATGATTTCTGATGACACTAACAGTCAAAAAATTATATTTGGTAGAGGTTGAATAAACCAATATTTTGTATTAGATCGGATATTCATTTATGCATTTAACATTTCACAATCTTATCGCATGAGACCAGACTTAACTAAACATACACTACTGGTCAGAGGTTGGAATAATTTTTAAAAAGTTACAGAAGGTTTTGAAAGTCTCTTCTGCTCACCAAGGCTGCAAATATTTGATTAAAATTACAATAAAGGAAAATTATGTAAAATTACTTATAAAAAAATTGTGTTTATTATTTAAAATAACTCTTTTCTATTTGAATCTATTTTAAAATGTAGTTAATTCCTGTGATGCAAAGCTGCATTTTTAGCAGCCATTACTCCAATCTTCAATGTCACATGATCCTTCAGAAATCAATCAAATATTCTAATTAAACATATATTTATATAGAGAGAAAGTAATTAAAAATTTTAATAGAATTTTACAATATTACTGTTTTTACTGTATTTTTAAGCAAATTAATGCTACCTTGGTCAGTATAAGAGCGTTCTTTGGGGGGCAAAAAAATCTGAATTATTTCAAACTTTTGACTGATTGTGTACTCTCTTTGTACTTTATTTACTCTTAAAAAGTTCACAGTAGTACTTAAGGATACATATTACTACTCTAAAACACTAATATGCATCTTTTAATGCTAGATAATGCATTTTGTTGTACTGCTAAATGTACAGTTTTGCAAATTTGTCTAACAATGTAGGTCTTCAAAACAGAAATCACAACAGCTACAAAAGGTCAATACTGCCTTAAACCAACAATAAACACACAATGTGTGTGCGTTCGCATCTCCACTTCTGTTTAAAAACACAGAACTTAAAGGGTTGGTTCACACAGATATTAAAATTATGTAATTAATGACTCACCCTCATGTCGTTCCAAACCCATAAAACCTCCGTTCATCTTCTGAACACAGTTTAAGATATTTTAGATTTAGTTTGAGAGCTTTCTGAACCTCCATTGAAAATGTATGTACGGTATACTGTCCATGTCCAGAAAGGTAAGAAAAACATCATCAAAGTAGTCCATGTGACATCAGAGGGTCAGTTAGAATTTGTTGATGCATTGAAAATACATTTTGGTCCAAAAATAACTAAACTTACGACTTTATTCAGCATTGTCTTCTCTTCCAGGTCGGTTGTGAGCATGTTCACAACACTGCAGTGGAGCTGCAGATCCGGATCCGGAAGAGAAGACAATGCGAAATAAAGTCGTAATTTTTGTTATTTTTGGACCAAAATCTATTTTCGATGCTTCAACAAATTTTAACTGACCCTCTGATGTCACATGGACTAATTTGATGATGTTTTTCTTACCTTTCTGGACATGGACAGTATACTGTACATACAGTTTCAATGGATGGTCAGAAAGCTCTCTGACTAAATCTAAAATATCTTAAACTGTGTTCCAAAGATAAACGGAGGTCTCACGGGTTTGGAACGACATGAGGGTGAGTCATTAATGACATACTTTTAATATTTGGGTGAACTAACACTTTAAACTTCAGTTAATTTGTGCTTCAGTTTCTACAATCACAGGCCATATAAGTATCACATAACACAAATGTCGTCTCACAAACAGCTAGATACACATGTAATAGTGAAAAAAAGAAAGTAAAAAAAAAACCTTTTTAACTCTGAAGGATGAAGGACTAACTGACCTGCCCTGGTTTGATGTCCAGAAACTTTAACACTTCCTTCACCATGACCGGCGTGTGAAAGGGTTTCCCACTTTGGGTCAACATCTCTGAATTTCTGAACTCAGAATCAGGGCTTGAAGTCACTGAGCCAGTATAGAGCCTAACTGGATGCCACAGCTTTCTCCAGCATCGCCTGAACACTCTGGAGCTGTGGTCAGGAACAACTCCCAAGGTCCGTGTGCAGGGTGCAACCATGAAACGACTACAATATAGAGGCATCTGGGCTCTGCACAGAGTAGAGAACATTTCATACATATATATATATATATATATATATATATATATATATATTCATATTGTCACACATGCCATTTGTTTTACCACTTTGCAGGACTCATTAATGGATTAATTTGAAATGTAGATATTTTAAACTCACAATCCAAACAATGCAAATAAGGCGCAAACGTCTCTCAAACTGTTACGTCTCAGCACTTAACACTTTGATATCGCTATAATCCCGCAAATTGAATACAAGGCACAGTTAGAAACACAGGGACACGTGCAGCACACCAGAGGCAGGGTTTGTGTGTTGAAGATCATTTGCGGATTTCAAAGGAAATGCATGGACTTGTTGTCATGTCTGTAAACACGTGATTTAAAGTATTTCATAGTCAAAGTCAGTTCGGAAACATACAACTTACAATTCAAACCGATAAAACAATTCAGCAGGATGTGGGCTGATGATTAATCACTATTATCGTGTCAAACACGGCTGTTTAGTCCTTTATTCAGCGTTGTTGCGAAGGTTCATGAGTGCAGCTGGGACTGCTCCCGGAAGAAACAAGAAATTACGATTTTTTGTTCCTCCTATAACATGACAAGCATTTAAAAACAGATATAATCAATATCTGTATCTTGGAAACATGAACTAGCGATCTTGACAGTATTCTGTAGTGATATTTCATATATTCAGGATGTTGCTTCCGTTATGCTGGTAAATTTATTCGCTTTTTTTCTTTAAACATGTGTGTTTTACTCCATACACAGTTCGCTTATAACTTACATGCCTTTTCTAAAGATATGTAATATTCGTTTTATCCCTGATCACAACTGTGAGAGACAGGTAACTGTGGCTCATAAATTAAAGTTATATCCCGCTAAATGACATTCCGATTGTGCTCATAACAATTATCTAACTAATACCTGCCATATTTTACATGATTTAGGAATTCTATTTTTCAATTAAAGGATACAGTTCATGCTTTATTCCACCGTGGATTAAATTCTCCGTCGCCTAGATTCAGTCAGCGTCATACGTCGCTTGACGTAAGAATGTTGTCGTCCAATCAGATGCAGGGACGGAACAGCAGCTTGTGTTTGAAATCTTCGCGCTTACTGGGGCTTTGGTTTTGCTTACTATCAGTTCGAATGTTTTGTTTAAAGTTAAATAAAGGAAAATACAAATTATCTTAATACAACAGTCAAATCATCCGTCGCGGATTCATACTGTATCATATGGTAGGTCAAACGCATTTTACAGCGTTAACTTTATCTTTTGTAATTTAAATGAAAGTGATGACCGGTTAGCTGCAGCTTTTAGCACAACGCTAACAGATGATATTAACCAATGCAAATAAGAGTTTTAAACTAAAAACCAGTCGTATAAGACATACGGGTCTGATGATATATACATACGGGTCTGACGATATATATATACGGGTCTGTTTATGATATATTTGATGAGCGTTATTGCACCGTTACAGTAAATTAGCACGGGGTTTACAGGGTTCATACATGGCCTTACATTAAAACATGTTTCGTAAAGTCTATAGGAGAATCCTATTGGGCTGACCTATAGTATGAGGTTTAATATTAATTATATTGTTCAAATTCTCCTTATTAGAGTTTATCTATAAAAGTATCAAGCCACAATAAAACAAATCATACTTTGCCTGCATAGCTACCTGTCTTGACAAGTAACTGAGTGGAGAATGTGAAATAAGTGTCATAGACTGCAACATTTTCCTTTCTTGAAGAATTATTTGCAATATGCCTTGTTTGAAATCACTCTGTTTATAAATGGTTATCTTGTGTTACACAGATACACAAACATTAAGAAGCAGAGTTTTTCAGTGGGAAGCTGTAAAAAAGGACAATGTCGGATGGGGAGGTGTGCAGCCACGTAAAAGTGGTGGTCCGTGTCCGTCCTTTAAACAACAAAGAAAAGGATGGAAATCACAAGAAGGTTGTCCAAGTAGTCGACAACCACATGCTTATCTTTGATCCTAAAGAGGAAGAAGTGACATTTTTCCGGGGACAGCGGGTAGGCAACAGGGATGTGCGGCGCAGAGCCAACAAGGACCTCAAGTTCGTGTTTGACAGCGTGTTTAGGGAGGACTCGTCACAGATGGAAGTTTTTGAGAACACCACTAAAGCAATAGTGGATGGTGTTCTGAATGGCTACAACTGCACTGGTGAGACATTTTATTTCTCTTCATTGAATCTGAAAATTACTTTCTTTGCCATGTACTTGATTTCAGCAGTGAAACCTAGATTTATCATCCAGTTTTGGGCTGATATTTTTTGTCTTGCTTGAACTTGGTGCGGAATTTGAAACCGGTGAATAACATAACAGTATTTCATTAAGGAGTATTTCATAACTTAAAGTACCTGGGGCCATTTTCACATTTTGTTAGTGCTACAAGAGCATGGCCTTTTAAGTTGACCCCCCCCCCCCAACCCAATTTTGGTTGGTGTTTATTTATCATGCTAATAATTTGGTCATTTATGGATTTATTTCATGCTTCTCATGAATGTTTTTTTAATGACATTATGACAGCTGGTTTATCAATAATGTTTTTATTCTTAAATGTGTTTCTTTTTGTTCGGCCAGTTTTTGCTTATGGAGCTACAGGAGCAGGAAAAACACACACCATGTTGGGTAGTAGTGATTCTCCGGGAGTGATGTTTCTCACTATGAACGAACTGTTCGCGCGTATGGACATCATCAAGGAGGACAAAGTGTTTAACATAGCTTTTTCTTATCTTGAGGTGAGGTCTCAATGTTTCTCCCTGAATTTAAACCGCATTGTAGATTTATTAGTTATGGTTTGTTGTAGATTTTTAATTATTAATACCTGGAGGATATTTTATTGATCCCTTACTAATATACAGTTTTAAAATTGGGCTTTGGAATTTTTTTTTTTTTTTTTTTTTTTTAAGAGCTCTTATGCTCAGCCAGGTTGCATTTATTTGATAAATACAGTAAAAGTAATATTGTGAAATCATATTATAACTTTCATAAATTGTAAATATAGTTTATTTCCGTGTTGGCAAAGCTGATTTTTTAGCAGCTGTAACTAACTGTAGGCTTCAGTGTCACGTGGTCCATCAGCATTCATTATCGTATGCTGATTTGGACCATTTCTTATTTCACATATTATAACTAAAGTTTGTGCTGTTTAATAGTTTTGTGAAAACTGACACTTTTTTTGTCTGAATTGTATGATGAACCAAAATGTCGAACGAACAGCATTCATTTAAATATTATGTTTTTGTAACCATGTAAAAGACTTTACCTTCACTTTATCTTCAAGTTTAATTAAACCTGGCTGAAAAAAATAATTAATAAAAAAAATAATAATCATCTAATAATAATAAAAACTCACGGTTTTATTTATTTATCCTGCACTAAAAAATGTCAGTCACTTTAGGCTTAGACACTTAGCAGCATCAATGTGAAACAAAGTCCCTTTCAAGGAAAGTCTGTTCACTCGGTGGCCATATTTTCACCGCCTCCAGGCAGTTCACACAAGACAAAGTGCTATCTAATTGAATGAGGGAAAACTGAAATCTCAAAAACTACTTGCTGAACTCACAATTAAATTACATATTTCAGATCAGCAAAAAAATCTGAAATGAATTGCCACATGAATGTCCTTTTTGTTATGCTCAAATAGCTTAAAAAGGCGTATTTTTCAAGCTAGACCAGCCAATGTGCATGTGCAGTACAGTATACTGCGCTTATAACTGTGCTATATAACCGGAGCTTCTAACAGATAAATGCAGTGATGCACTGACTTCACCAGTCAACGATTGGCTCTTTCATTTAGAAGGCAGGACTATCCCGCCATTTTTTGCACATTGCAGTTTTTCCCATTCATAAGTATAGGAGTGAACTTTCTTTGTATTTCTATAGTCTTTGATGCAGAAGCTCACTAACACAAAATATTTCAGCTTCAATGCTTTTGGTTTTTGAAGTACCTTATTAAATGAGAAATATACTGAGTGCATCTTACAAGAATTGCTATATTTGTGTTAGCTCTGGCTTATTGGACCTGTGAGTTAGTCAGCCCTTTTGTTTAATGACCAATGGGTTTCTGCACTTTTTCCTGACCAGGTTTATAATGAGCAGATTCGGGATTTGCTAACTAACTCTGGTCCATTAGCGGTGAGAGAGGACGGATCCAATGGAGTTGTTGTTCAAGGACTCACCCTGCACGAGGTGAAGTTGGGCTGCACGTGTCATCTGTGCATTTTCTGTGACATTGATTCATCTCACTATAGTCCACAAAGAATTGTCGTTGATTTGCCTTGTCTGATGGTGTGTGTGTGTGTGTGTGTCATATCATTACATTGTAGCCCAAATCTGCAGAACACATCCTTGAAGCTCTTGATTATGGTAACAGAAACCGGACGCAGCACCCCACTGACATGAACGCCACATCTTCCCGCTCCCATGCCGTATTCCAGGTAAAAGGCTTCTCTCAATCTCGTCTCTTTTCTCTGTAAATATCACATCTGGTTCTGTGTAACTGTTTTTATGCTGCTAGATTTCATTCTGTGTGCAGTCACCCCGTGGGGTTTGAGTAACTTTACATTAATCCTCTTGTTTTGATATTGAGCGTGTGCTACCAGTTGATTTGCGTGAACGGACAATTTCCAGGAAGCACAAAAATCATCAGCCTTTTTGTGCTTCCTGGAAGATTTGATGAGGCAATAATAAATCAAGCTGTTTGGCTTTTCTATTTATTACAATTCTAGTGTTTAAAAAGCAATAAAGCTTCAATCTTCTCTGCAATCCAACATCTCAGTCTTCTAGCTATTGATCAGGATGTTTCAGAGTTAACTGCACAGTTCAAACCAGTGTCAGATGGCTTATAAAGTTGTCAGGGAAAAATATAAATATTCAATCTAGCTGAAAGATGTTCTTGTGCCATCTTTTTTCTTCAGATCTACTTGAGGCAGCAGGATAAGACAGCTAGTCTCAATCCAAATGTTCGTGTGGCCAAGATGAGCTTAATCGACCTGGCCGGCTCAGAAAGAGCCAGTGCAACCAATACCAAGGGGGCTCGTCTCAGAGAGGGGGCCAACATCAACCGCTCCCTCCTCGCCTTAGGGAATGTCATCAACACGCTCGCCAACCCCAAAGTAGGTCTACACCTTCTGTTAAAATTGAGGGATTACCCAGATCTTGTTGAAAAGAGATCTGTTTTTTTTATTTTGGATTTAAATTGGATGTTGCAAACATGGAATGTGATTTTGTTGAATGTGTAGGTGTTTGAATCACCTTCTTCTTGTGATCTTAAATCTATTAATCTAAAGGCTTAACACAAAGAGCAATACGTATATTGCTGTATACACAAATGCATGATTACACTGTTTATTATTAGCACACTCAGATATTTACTTGCTTATCTGAAAAACAATTCTACAGTCAGTTATTCTCTTTTGAAAATCTGCATTCCGGGATGAAATGTCATTCTCTGTTTTGGATGGTGAAACCCACCCACTGCCAGTTTACCCAATTGTATTTCAGCCCTCCTGGGTTGCAAGTTGGTTGAAAACACAACGTATTTTATTTCATTCATCGTCAAGTGAGCTGGTTCTTGTTGGTGTCAATCTAGCAACCTGCGTGTGCGTCAAGTCTGAGGAGGAGGAGCTGGAAGAAAAAATATTTGATTTGGACTGCAATGCCTAGTTCAAGCACTAGTGTCAAGTCTACATACAGCACCTTTAATATACAAATTCTTCCCATGTAAATATTTTTTTAACTTTGGAGTCTCTAAATGATCTGTGATACTTAATGATAAATAATCTCTGTTTGGCAAATTTGGAAATGCTTAAACTATTGAAACCGTAACAATAAATACCCGTAAAACCACTTTAATGCAAGCTCTTAGCATGACAACCTTAACCATAAAGACTCTATGCTTATGGCCTTTAAAGGGGGGGTGAAATGCTATTTCATGCATACTGAGTTTTTTACACTGTTAAAGAGTTGGATTCCCAAGCTAAACATGGACAAAGTTTCAAAAATTAAGATGTACGTTTGAAGGAGTATTTCTGTTCCCAAAATACTCCTTCCGGTTTGTCACAAGTTTCGGAAAGTTTTTTTCGAGTATGGCTCTGTGTGACGTTAGATGGAGCGGAATTTCCTTATATGGGTCCTAAGGCACTTCTGCCGGAAGAGCGCTCGCTCCCGTATAGCAGAGCACTGAGAGCACAACAGATGTTCACTGATCAGAGCGAGAGCGTCGCGAAATGTCACAAAAGAAGTGTGTTTTTGGTTGCCAGGGCAAGACAACCCTGCACAGATTACCAAAAAAAAAAAACGGCATTAAGGGACCAGTGGATGGAGTTTATTTTTACAGAGCATCAACGGAGTTGTGCAGGTGTTTGTGTTTGTTCCCTCCATTTCGAAAATCCTTGTTTTACAAACAAGGCCCAGTTTGACGCCGGATTTGCACATCGTTTATTTCTTAAGGATAATGCAGTCCCAACGAAAAAGGGTCACGATCGTGTGTTGGAACCGCATGCGGTGAGTAAAACTGCTTCAAATATCACTGTGTTGTTAACTTAGCTATCTGCGCGTAAGCACATCAAGTAAACAACATGTGATGTTGTCATCAAACTGCACTTTCCACATGTACAGCTTAAAAAAAAAAAAAAAAAAAAAAGACGACAAAGTGAAACTTAGTCATTTTCCAAAACCGCTAAGCAAATATATGCAGTTTCAGTACATACCACATAGAGACGTTGTTGCTGATGCTGCTCTTGTTAAATTTCAGCCTCTGGATCTGATTCTGGATCATAAATATACGCTGAATCTGACTGTTAGCCATGGTTTGTTTCGGATGTGTTTTTCCTCACGGTAATGTCACAGCTTCCAAACGCTCTCAACGCAAAAGCAGTACAAAAGCAGTAAAATGCAGTACTACTCTATAGGTACTCAAGATTAACAGGATATTGAGTGAAAACGAGAATGTCACCCCCCCTTTAAATATTTAATATAATATGCTGCCATACCTGTTGCATGTTTTTTTTTTTCTGTTGCATCTTGCTCTGCGGCTTTTACCAATTTTTGTTATTTTTCTTTAGCAATAATATGTTTGTGCTACTGCTTTGTGACCATTGCTGCCAAAATGTCTTTGTGCATTGATAAAATATTTGGTGTTCACTATTATTGACAATTTCTTGATTTTATCAATGAGTGCATCAAAAATACAAAAAGCTCAATTTAACACAAAAGCATGCAGTAGGTATTGGTATTCTGTGTGGATCTACCTTAAAACCAATTACCTGCAATCCTGCTGTACTGTAAACAAATGTATTTACTGTATCACTATTACTTATCTTCACTTTAGCCTTTGTTGGTCTTTATCCAGTCTGGGTCAGCTGGGTTCATACTTTGCTGTGGCACATTTGCTCTGATGGTATTAGCCTTCGCCTCTCTTCTTTGCTTTTGGGACAAACCCGAAGGCCCCGCTGGCTCTGTGGTTCAGGGACTGATGCTATCAGAATCAGGAGAACTACAACTCGGACTCTGTTGTGTACACTTATCCCTTTCCTCAGGGCTGCTTTGTGTGTGTCTGTGTGTCCTGCTCATTCACTAGTGCTGATTTCAGTACGCCTCCACCAAAGACACTGTGTGGAATTGTATCCAGATTTTCCGTCTCGGAGACGGTTTGAGGGTAATTTACCACCAAATCCCATTAGCCCGTGACGGATATAGAATGAAGTCTTAGAAAATGGCTGTTAAATCTGCCTTGCGGTGCTTGTTTTGTGCCATTAGCTATTATAAACCATTCTTTAATTATTTTTAGGCGTTAGGTGGGAATAAGCTGCCGTGTATGTCTCGGATCCTGAAGCCTGTTTTGATTATCAAATAAATGCAACCTAAGACTCAAAAACATGTTTTAAACTGTATTGTGCGTACAAAAGCAGACCAAGAGGATCCAGTATGAACAGGTAACTGAGGTCAGTCTCTTCCTCTAACTATTGATATCATTCAGTAATGCCTGTAACCATAGTGACACCTAACAGCAGTAAATATCACGGTTTTGTTGCATTGTGGATTTAATTCTAAACACTTTCATGCAGCTCCTGCTGTTTTTAAACTCTTATGCACATGATACACAGGGCAAATTTTTTGAGCAGTGTTGCTTGTGCACTTTCCCATTTAGAATGGGTAACAAATGTATATATGGATACTCCGATCGATTGTGGGGCCCTGTGTTGTTCGCTGATGGCAACATTAGCCAAAGTTGCATCCGTGTATCTTCAGCCTTAGGTATTTAGCATTAAGCCAGTTTTGTCCAAGTAGTTTTTCTTGTTCTCCACCTCCTAAACACTTACATTTATTTCCCTGTCCGACCACACACAATCACTGTTTTCTGACATTTTTCATAACCTGAGAGGTGTTTATGGTCCTAATACTGGCAACAGCACAAAGAAGCATGTGCCTTATATTCCATAAGCCTGTCTACAACAGGCAACCAGTTGTTTGACTGCATTTTAGTCCATGCAGTGCACATCAAATGAACTCGCTCTTAAAATATGATTGTGGTGACTCGGGTCTCCAGTATCTCTGGCTGAGATTGATAGAACAAGAACATCTGCAAAGGTATATGCACACATCCCCCCAGTTAGATTCACATTCAGAAATCATGCTAATAGGTTTATTTTGTGTTCAATTCTTATCGATCTTGAAAACAGTGCTGCTTAATGTTTTTGAAACTTTTTTTTTTTGTAAAATGATGTAAAAAATGGGTAGTAGTTGATGATGGAAATAGTAAGAGAGTATTTATTTGAAATAGTAAGAGAGTATAACTTTTGATCAATTTGATGCATCCTTGCTGAATAAAAGTGTAAATGTTTTACTGACCCCAAACTTTTGAATCCATTTGAAGAGCTTTGTTCTGGGTGATGATAAAGGTTTGACTGCTCACACAAACATGAGCGTGTGTAACTATTGTAACTGTTTTTTTCTCAAATGTTTGTTTTTAGTGATGAAGGACTGTGGACTAGTTTACTTGTTCTAGCACATGTCCAAGTAAAGTTGCAGGCTTTGTTTGTGTTTATTTTACTGAGGAGCAAAATCGAGAGAGACCATTTTTTTTAAATGTTGAGTCTGTTCTGTTTTTTCCTCGTTTGCTTTGGCTGGAGTTTTTCAGCATGTGTACTACATCTTTGTTTTTGTCTTGTAGTACAGCTAAATCTTAAGCTGGTGACCCATAAATATGAGATTGGTCAAAAACCTTATGTTCAATTGAGTTATTTTGATGCTAGATCAGTGCAGGCCCTCTTTCTGTTTATTGTCTGTCAAAGCCAGATGCATGTTCTTTTCATTTTTCTTGTAAATTGATTGTATTTAAAGTTATGATCTTATTCATTGCTGTTCTGGCTCAGTTTTTGGGATTCTTTTGATTTGTTTGTGCTTTGGTGTTTGTGTTGTGTCTTCTGTGGTTTTTGTATTTGCCGTTTGATGCCGAAGTGTTTCGGCTGGTGTGTGTGTGTGTGTGTAAGGTGAGGAGGTTTGTCCCCGTCTCTGGGCCCCTCCACAGGCAGCTTCATAGGTATTGTTTTCATGCCATCCATCCGCATAAATTAACCTGTCACGCAGATGGCTCTCCTTACCCATGTTCTCCTGGGAGGGCCCGAAACAGGCCACTCGCACTCTCACACAAACTGCTAACACAGGCGTGCCAGCAGAGAGAACATGCTGCCTTCAGAAATGTGGATTTTCACAGACTAACTATGGTGATGGTGCCTGCTTGTATGTTTTTTAGGTTACATAAGCTGGTGTTTTAACACTGAAAAATGCCCGCTTTTTTTAGTACAGTAGTTCCTAACAGAGAACAAGAAAACTATGGAAAAATGGGCCACGGTCTTTATTTCACCCTTTTGCAAAGGAGTTTGTGAAGTTCCCAGCAGGCCACCACTTGATTTAGAACTATAATGAAAACATGAACCCATACACAGTCCAGATGTAAGCTATAGTTTGAGACATCAGCTGGACGAGAACAGATATACAACATTTCCACATTTCCCTCCCCTGACTGCTGTGTTTTCCCCTATATTTGTGTTGGCAAATTGTGCATGTCATTCTCCATGTATGTTAACTGTTCCACATCAGCTCCGTGGAAACTTGGCTTTGATGTTTTCTTGTGTAGATGTTGAGATACGGACTGTGTATCAGTCACTAGATCCTGAGATTAATTAGACCATCAGTTTGTGAATGCTTTCGTTTGTGGGTCAGACAGGCCAGCCAGATGAAAGCCAGAGTGTCAACTAGCTGTTTGAGCATGTTTGTTAAGATTAGACACATCTGAAATTATTAGGATCTGCTAGCAGGGTCAGTCTTGTTTTTTGCTGTTTTATTCTGTTATAAAAAAAAATAAATAATTCAAATTTACTGAAAAGTGAGAATTTGGTTTCGCTTTCAAAGTTGGCTTGTTTTGAAATGTAAAATCTCTGAATTACTCAGTAATACTCGGGGGTACCTTAAGTTTTTACTGCAAGTGGACTTAAATAATTTTTAGCATATTTTAGGAAAATTTCTATTTAAAATGCTTTTAAAACTATCCAAACGCAAATATTCTCCATAGACTTACATTTAAAAAAAAAAGCTTGTCTTGGATTGGTGAAGATCAGTGGCAGATCCATAGTAAATGAAATGTGAACTCAAATCAGAAATGGCCTAAAATGAAAAATAGGCTTAATCATGTAGTCTCTGAAGGCTATATCAGTTTTATTTCAGTCAATGTTTTTAGTGTGTTGTTGGCGTTCTTTTCGTGAATTTGATTCTTGAATTTGACTTCTCTTTGTTTTGTTTTCTGTTTTTTTTTCATTCTCAGTGTAAGAAGACACATATTCCATACAGAGATAGCAAGCTGACACGGCTCCTCAAAGACTCTCTCGGTGGAAACTGCCGAACTGTGATGATCGCGAACGTCAGCCCGTCCTCGCTCTCCTATGAAGATACACACAACACTCTCAAATATGCCAACCGCGCGAAGGAGATCAAATCCACTGTAAGTCCTACACATACAAGCGCAGCTTCAGCAGTCCGCCGACCAACAACATGCCTCAAATCACCCATGAGTTCACCACGTATCATTATAATATAGATCATATTTCTGATTCTCTCTCCCTGTATTTCAGCTGAGGAGTAACGTGATGAGCTTGGACAGTCACATTGGCCAGTATGCTGTCATCTGTGAAAGGCAGAAAGCTGAGGTAAAAATGAATCTCACCCTTCATCCTCATCCTTCATCCTTCACGTCTTAATGTGGAACTATTTGCTCTGTAAATCTGGTTTGCTTCTCCTGTTAGGTGAGATGGGTCTAATCCACATGAGACTAGCTTGCCTAATGAGAGTGTGTTTGTGTGTGTGCGCGCGCTTGCAGATTGTCATGCTGAAACAGAAACTCAAAGAGTACGAAGAGCGGAAGGTGGAGATTCCTGCCCTCAATCCAATCCCCGTCCAGAGGAGAGTCGAATTTGAGAAGTAAGCAGCATGTGTGTCTATGTTCAATCCAAAAGTGTGCACTCATGCGACACAGCAAAGGCACCAGCGTGCGTCTTGAGACCTGTGTTTTTGTTTGTTTAGATGTTGTTTATTTTATGCCATGTGTGATGTGCAGCTCTTTAACGCTGTCCTTTGAAACTTTGAATACGCATCAATTATTCATGAGTAAGAGTACACAGGACAAAGCCAGACACCATCGCAGGTGGAGGTCTCCTTACCTCTGCATTTTTCATCAGGCCCAGTGGAGAGTGGAGACTTTAGAGTTTCTTTAATTTTTCACGTTTTTTTTTTTTTTTCTTCTTCTTTTCCTTTTTTTTTTTTAGTTTATCGCTTGTTTTGGATGGGAAATGTATCACCGTTTTGCAACACGTCCCACCGCCCCACCCTTCAGCCTCTAGTTTCAGTCATTCCGTTTTTGTGTGTGTGTGGTTCTTGTCCACAAAAACCACCGCAGCATCCGTAGATGGGAGGGAGAAAATGAAGGACAGGTTGGAGGGAGGAGAGAAAGAGGGAAAATAGCAAGGGAGGGAGGGAAGGAGGAGGGGAAAAAGCTGAATGAGTCTCACTCCTACGTGTTTCATTCACCGGCATCAGAATTCACAACTTGCCGAGCGAGTGAGAGAGAGAGGGAGAGGGAGAGGTGCTTAGCATTAATAATGCAGCAGTCTGGCAATGTCGGCACTGCACCAACATTATGGCCCCAAAAACAGCCTCTGCACTCTCTCTGAATGGACTTTTTTTTTTTTCTTCTTCTTTTTTTTTTTTTTTAATCAAAACTAATACCGCCCACACATAGTTCAGGTGATATCTCAAAGCATTCATTGAGGTAGCCGTATGCAGTGTTGCAGCACTGAAGGCTCTCAGTGGAGAATGTGTTTGAATGAGAGCGTGAGGGCCTTTAGCACTTACCTATATTAAACAGAAGAGAAAAGGGTGCAGTAAGGTGAAATATATTCTGTTATTATAGAATGCATTCATAGCAAACTGTCAGGTATGCTTCACATTTTTCTCAATGCGACTTGCGCTACCATTCATAAGTTTGAGGTTGGTACGTTTTTATACGTGTTCAGTTCACCAAGGCTGTATTTATTAATTATTGCTGGAATATTTTGAAATATTAACCGTTTTCTACTTTAATATATTTTAGAATTTAATTTATGCAAGCACTGGCAAAGCTAAAATAATTTTCAGTCCTTAGTTTTGTGTGATACTTAACTATTTTAATTTGCTGATGTGGTGCTCAAAAATCATTCCTTATTATCAGTGTGTTTAGCTGATTCTGTGGAAATGTATCCTTTTTTTAAGATTATTTGATTTAAAAGAATTTATTTGAAATATAATTTTCTTTATTATGACTTTTAATCAATTTAATGGATCCTTGCTGAATAAAAGTCATTATTGAAAAATGTATCATCTTGCTAAGCCCTGTGCATCCACTGTAATTGTGTTAATATGCACGTTCATGTTTATTAACTAATTTTGAGTCAACAAAACTTTTTGTGTTTATCAGATAGTATAATGAGGAAATTGACAGTAAGTTGCAGGGAGAGAGGACTTAGTCTTGGACATGACCCAGGCTGCACTCGAACCCGGGTCCTTATGAGCCCATGACCTGTTATAGGTCAGGAGCAGTTCATGCTCTCTGTGCCACAGATCTGAAACCTTTTTTTTTTTTTTTTCTAGAGCTTATATAAACAGGATAGGAAATCATAGTGACTGCTGCCTTTGTGTTCTGGAGCGTATACATTAACTACTATTTAACGTCTGTAACGCAGAACTTGAGAGGAAAAGTGAGAGTGGCATCCATTGAATGGAGACAATAACTCAATGTCTTTTGTGTTTTGCAGGATGTCTGAGTCCCTGCGCAGCGTGTTTGCGGCACGTCTGCAGGTCCGTAAAGAGCATCTGGACATCGAGAAACAGCTGAATGAAAGCCGGCTGACTATGAGACACCGAGAGCTGTGGCATCAGCAGAGTCTGATCTTCTTCCCCGACAGCAGGGCGGAGAAGGTAACGAAACTGATGACACACACAAACACAAGGTTGTTATTTTATTGGTTTTGGTAAGAAATTGATTATTTTAATTCAGCTAATAGTATTAAGTTGATGATGTTTCATAATGTTAGAACGCGCAAAGCTAAAATGATTATAAAAAAAAAAGTTTTGAAGCTTCTTGAGCACTTAAGTGTATTAGAATGTTTTCTGTAGCAGCATGTGACACTAAAGACTGGAGTAATGGCTTCTGAAAATTCAGCAGTGCCACCACAGCAAGAAATTACAATTTAAGATATATACCCGCTAGAAATGGTTGTCTATAAATGATGAATGACTGGAAAAGTGACAGAAATTCATTGATCAGTATGTGTGTGTGTGTGAACCTGATTTAGTAATGTTTTTGTTTTAGGCCACCTGTAAGTATGAGCGTAAACTGGCCTCCCTGAAGTCTCGTCAGGAGCACTTGCAGAAACGCTTGATAGAGAGTGAAAAGAGCTTCCAGGAGAACGAGGGATGGCTCCACCGCGTCGAAAACGAGATGAAGCTGCTTGGACACGAAGGACATTCTCCAGAGGTCAGGGCTGGGTCACTTTTACTTCAGATTAGGGCTGCATGGGCATTATACATGTACACATACATGGTCAACCAGTAAAGCTTATGCAATACTCAAAACAAAAACAAAATGCACACAGTACAAATTGTATCACAGACATGCACTTCCAGTGTAGACTGCATTGTCAATTGTAATGAGAGCAATTTAATTTGGACTTGCTTTCGGTGTAGGCCGTGTAAGGGGCCATTCATCTAGAATGCGTTTTTGCGTTTAAAAATGTCAAAAGCAAACCGTTGGGAAAAGGAAAAAAGAGCAAGGTCTAGAGACATGTCTTTTAAAAACATTTTGATTGCTTAATGATAAAGTACTTTTGTTAATTTGAAACCGCTTTTGCACTGATGGCCAGATTTATCTGTTTTGAATAATAATATATTTTTCTTTCTTGAATAATCTTATCTTCAGGGTTATCTCCAATTTAAATAAATAAAAAAAAGATAATCAAATAAGATAAAAGGCTTTTTAAAATGTAAAAAATCACTAGACTGTTGGAAAATAGGCTGTTCTTCATGTTTATGTAATATATAAACCATTGAGAGTTTGAATTTGCTGCAAAAATAGCATGTATTGTATATCGTGATATAAGAATTTGTCATACCGCCTACCCCTGCAACAGATTTATGTTGTTGTTTTTGTCCTTCAGCTTATTGTGATATTTCTTTATTTGAGGGCTCCTTTCAGTCCCGGAGTGGACTGCCTTGGCCTGTTATCCTTTTCGAAATGCCATTATTGAATGTTTTCATGTTTTCTAGCCGAGCATTGAAGCTCTAGGGTGCCAGTCTGCAGTGTTGTGATGTCTGATGCAGACATGATCCTCAGAGGCCCTGAATAGCAGAGCTCTTCTTGAGCTCATCAGATAGCCAAATGCAATTAAAGAGGGCTAGTGTTATCTTTTTGAAGAACTGGCATAAACTTGCAACTCTGTATCTTCATGTTCTTGAGCCTTTGTTAATTTGGCAGGGACATTGTTTTAAGGCAATTGACATTTTGCTGCCATTCATACTGGTAATCAGTCTGCATGTAGGAGCCGGACATATAAAACATGCAAAACATCACCATTTGACAGTGGTTTTTGTGAACAAGCTGAAAATATCGTGCAATCTTTGTTTTTGCCCTCATTTGTGGCCCTTTGATAGACACTGTGACCATTTTTGTGTCTCTCTCATCCCCTGTTTAGCTTCTCTCTCTCCATTTCCCCACCGGAGGATGTCTTAATAAAAGGAAAATCAATGCTTTACCTTCATCACTCCCTACAGCTGCTTACCTAAATCCACACCTCTTCTCTCGCTCTCTTTTTGCTCCTGTTTTTTTTTTCTTTTCCTGGAAGTAGAACGGAGTAGTGACGCACCCGCCCATCAAATGTTCTGTGCTGTGCTGTTTTGCGTTTTCTTGCGTCAGAGGGGGTAGAAGACTCCTCAGAAGGTGCATTTTCAGTGAGACAGAAGAAAACAAGGAGCTAGACTAAAAACAACATCTAAGCCATTTCATCATTTTTGTAGAGTCTTGCCTATGCTGCCTTTCTCATTATAGCGCATAGATGAGATGGTTTAATCTCGTCGTTCTCTTCTTCACCCAGAAAGCCACAACAGCCTCACTCCCGAGCTTGACATTCTATTTAAAATTTGCCATCTAACAGATGGTAGACTATCCCAGCCTTTATGCATCATTTGTGTTCACTGTCAAATGAATTGTCAATATTGTTGATGTTGCATGATTTTTGGCTATTTCTGAGTTGATCTTTGATCTTTCGCTACTTGTCTTTAGAGAGCATAAGCATCTGTGATTTAAAATCCAAATAAGTTTTAATTATTTAAATGAATTCATAACTGTTTGAAAGATTTGTTGGCGTCATCACTCAAAAATCTACATTTTTCTTTTATAAAAATGATTGAATGTCAGTGAAATAAAAACAAAATTATGCAGGTCAATTGAAAATCAATATTTGCTTAGAACAGCCCTTAAATTAATATTTCAAATATGCTAGTTTTACAAAAGCTTTGAATGGAGTAACATTTTTTCCATATCATAGAACATAAGCTATGTTACTTCTCCTTTTTAATTAATTGCATAAATTAACACATTAATTTAGATGCCTGATTAAAATGTTTTGGTAAACATATTCAACTAAATATTGCCATTTATTGTAATTTCCTTGCCATTTATTAAATGTATTGCTGAATATATATTGCTGTTACTTTGGTGCATATAAATGAAAATGATCAAATATCATTCTTGTTTATTTTAAATGGTTAGTTCACCCAAAAAATGAAAATTAGCCCACGTTTAACTAACCCTCTAAGCATCCTAGGTGTATGAATTTCTTCTTTCAGACAAATAAAGACATAAAACTAGATACAATTTTGTGGTAAATAAACCCTTTACCTAGATTGCATTTTCATCTTAACTGTTTGTTCTATTGAAAGCATGATGTTGATATGCTTACAGTAGCAATAATATCAAGGTGATGTGGATGGTTGCTGCAATTATTGTTGCATTTTTCATTGTGTTTCTGCATACAGGAGCTGAAAAGGGAACTGCAGTGCCATCAGCTTCACCTGCAGATCACTGACCTTCAGGAACATATCAAGCACATGAGCCACCTCATCAGTGTTCAAGACCAGGAAAACACTCACACACACAAGTATGAGTCAACACTCATAGAGGTTTTGCACCAGGTTTCATAATTCTTAGCTTAGTCACCCAGGACCTACGTGTCCGTGGGAAAACATGTGTTCTTTTATATGTTCTGCATGGTTCTTTGTAGAAAGTGCTCTGTGTTATTCAGATTAATTAGACATTTGCAATGTAAATGCCTCCATCTGTATCATTCAACTTGCTCTCCACCTGTCCTGTCAGGTTGGTGAACGCCCTGCTGTCCACCTGCCGTCGACAGCACCTGGCGTTGAAGGCTGCAAGCATTGCCACAGATGACGCTGAGTGGGAGGAGCTGGAGCGGCTGGTGAATAGAGAGAGGGGTGTGGTCTGGGCAGACCAGGAGAAAGCAGAGGACAGGGATGATGGTGGCACAGAAAGCACTCATCTACAGCCCCTCCTGTCTTTCTCACACCTCGTGTCTCACCAGAGCACGCCATGCAGTGAGTGAAATCTTGATGAAACAGTCAAACTTTCAAATTAGAAATGTTCTTTCTGTAGCAAAACATTTCGCAATTAATGCATAGTCTTTCTTGAAACTGGTGCTATGCTGATGCATTAAGCGCTTCACTAAAACCTTATATATGAGCTAGCTGACCCAACAATGTCTGACTACTACACTATCATTGAAAAGTTGTATTATCGAGGACACGTTAAATTGAGAACCAAATCAGTATGTAAGAATTATTTCTGAAGGATCATGTGACTTTAGTGATTTTAGTAATGCCTGCTGAAAATTCAGCTTTGCCAGAAATAAATTACTTTTTAAAATATATCAAAATAGAACATTTTTCACACTTATATATATATATATATATATATATATATTTATATATATATATATATATATATATATATATATATATATATATATATTTTTTTTTTTTTTTTTTTTTTTTTTTTTTTTTTTTTTTTTTTTTACTGTATTTGATTAGAACCTTAAAACGAATAACCTTTAAAAAAAAAAAAAATCTTACTGAGTCTAAAAGCAAGCAAAAAAAAAAAAAAACTATTTTATTGATGCTGATTGTAAATATGCAAATAATGAGAATCATAATTTTAAAGGATAAACATGACTGCAACCATCTGACAAATCAATAGATTTTTGGTTTAATCTATTTGTATTTTTTCTAATGCTGAATATGTTGATTCATTTTAACATATTTTATTTATTTTTGGATCATTTTTAAAACTTTTATTCCTTATGTCTTTTTGAGATGCTATTTATCTTTCGTGTGTTGGTGTAATGTCCACAGCCGAGGATGCAAGGAAATAATCCAAAAGATAATGTCAGTAAACTTCCTGCTTCCGAGATGAGCCATCTCATTTGTGTCACACAGCCACCTCATAGTGATCTCATTTTATGTCTGCCTGGTGATTTACTGTTCTCCGTGTCCGTGTAATGCGATCTGCATTGTGTGAACGTTGACAGATGTATGTGTCTTGATTTAAGACGTGTTTAGTTCCTGTGTGATGTGTATGCTGGACTGAAAAGGACCAGCACAGATGAATAACACTGTGTTCTCTTCACTCAGGCTCAGAGAAACACACACGCCGAACCTCACAGCGTCTCAGACCAACACACTTATCTAAAGGTAAACTCATCTCTGTGTCCCCCTTTCCCCACCCCAATGTCTGCTTCAACATATTCTGCTTAAGTCATCAATCCAGCTGCCCAAATCTGTCACATTGCTCATACTGACAGCCCGTGTGTGTGTGTGAGACAGTTGTGTAGGCTCAGCTAGACCGTTCAGGCTGTGTAAACTAACTTTGTTCACAATAGTCCCCTTTAAATACCTCAATCATTCTCTGTGATATCATTAATGATAATCTTCATTAAGAGTCAAATCAAGTCAGTGCTTTAAATAAATAAAAGCAAAAATGAAACATAATTATGTAAATAACTTTATTTTAGCTTAGAAACTAAAAAGAGCAGTTTGACATCCTCCATGCTGACTGAATGAAATATAAAAAAAAAAGCTTTTCACAAGATGGAGGGAACCGAGGAGTGGGAGAAAGGGGAAAAGGAAGAGAGGAAAGCTTGGGGAAATGGAAGGAGTGGTGAGTTATTGCTCAGTAAATGGAGAGTAATGATATTTGCTGCAGAACAGGTGTTCCTCATTTGATTGAGACACGCTGTGGGAAATGCACACATTTCAGGAAAATACAGAGACCTGCAAAGAAGAAAAAGAGGGAAGTGGGGGGAAACAGACGGATACTGTTAAGAATTATGTTTGGAAAAAGTATATTGTAAACTCCTGCATTGATAGTGTTGGAGTATTTTGCATTGTCGAGCGTAGTATTTATTAGAAACAAATTTCCAATGTCTATAATTCCTCATTTTTGACAAGGACGTTTGTTTTTTTTTTCCCCTGTCCAATGATTGTTTAAATTTGAATGATTCATTTCAAACATCATATGGGATTTGACCAGGTCAGGACAGTATAGAAGTTAATTTTCAGTGGAGGCAAATGGAGCTTTTTGAAAATGATGAATAATGATTTGTTTGCTGCCTGAAAAGAAACATAACATGTGATGCATATTTCACACAAAAATGGCGTTCAGGTTTTTATCAGTCCACTGGGGGACAAAAAAAAAAAACACATTTACAAGTTTCCAGGCTCTTCTACGGAGCTATTGTAGGGACAAACTAATCCCTGGCTTTGAAAGATTTCATTGTTGCCACTTAGAGAATGAAATGCAATATTCATGATCTCTAAATTTATTTTTGTTATAAACATGAAATATAGCATTTATTCCTTTTAGACAGATTTTTGCTAATTTCTAAGTTTTTGTGTAACTGCTCAGTCCCATTTTTGTAAATTCAATGCAACATGCTCCAAAATACATTTTCTACTTGGTTTTTAAAAAGAGAAGCTTATTTTCAAGGTTCACCGTATCAAACAGGTCCTGCTTGCATTCATGCAGCAGAAAATAAGAGCTGTGTTATTATGATTATTTTGATAACCGATTAATCTAACAGTTATTAGATGGATTAACTGTCTAACCATCGATTATTTCACTGATTACTCTGTACATTTGATTGTGCAGCTTTTGCAGTTAGTTAAAATATTGAGTTATTCATAATCTCGCAAATAAATAAAGGTAATCACTTCAGCTTTTGAAGGTCATTATATATTTACAGTTATACAATTAATTTATACAAATGAGTATATTTGCACACAAAATGAGAAGGCAGAGAAACTCACTCTTTAATTAGCTATATGAAAAGTGACTGAAAGACACAATCATTCTGCTTAACATCTCTTTTTGTAAGTCATATGGATAACAAGCAAAATAAAGGTAAGTGATAAGTCATAATCTCTCTTAAAATACCTCATAGGGTTATGTTAATGAAAACTTGATCGAGATCAAATAAACGTGACTGGACTTTACTGGGGTACTGACCCGTGCAAACATCCACGTCGCTGTAATCAGATGCGTTTTTAACTGCTGCTTTCTCACCGCTGTCAGTTTTTGATGTATTTATTTTGTTATTGAGAGGGAAGCGCACGGTGTATATTTACATATTCATCCAAAAACCGCTCAGCCGCCTCCGGTTCGGCTGTGTTTGCTCTGAACTGAAGTGCTGTGTCCTCTCTTGAATTGCATCAGGAGAGCTGAATTAGTGTCTTGCTCTACAGGTCAAACTGCGTTATTGCAGGCTATTACATTGAGTCATAAGAGATCAAACGACTACTCGACTAATACAATGTCGACTAATCGTTTCAGCCTTAGCGTTCAGGTCGCCCTGCTCTCCGTTCCATACTTAGACAATAGAGATTGAGCCCTGTCTGCAGGAACTGAAAGAGATCCATGGATTCAAAGAGAGGGTTATGAATGAAGCTCCACCCCACCCCCACCAGCGACGCGCTTCATGACGATACTGTCTCTGCACTCATGCTCAAGTGCTTGGTGGAGAGAGGGAGCGTGAGTATGAAAGGGTGGAAAATAGTGATGGAATAGAGGACAGAAGCAGGAGGGGTCACGTGTCAACACGCACGAGACTGCCTCTGAGACTTGAGCCTGCGGTCTGTTTCTTTCCATTCTCCTTCCTCTCATTGCTTTTAGTCTTTTCTTTCCCATTTTTGTATGTTTTTGTCGGTGCGCTGCTTATTTTTTTTAATCAATCATTCTTTATATCTCCATTGTCTGTCTCTCCTCCTCACCTCGTCATCTACGTCTAGCCTCTCAGTAGCGCCGACACTCCGCCCTTCTGAAATTCATTCATAAAATCATTGCTCGGTGCAGGGAGGGGAGGGGGGGTCTATTACATATAGTATGAAACGCTCCTGGATTGGGCGAGGACGATTCTGCAATAAAAAGAGAGCAAGCAAGCAATGAGAGAGGGAGAGCCAGGCGACCCTAATCCGCAGTGGCTTCCTCCAGAAATAGCGCCTCATGCATGTTTTAATCCCACCAGCCAAAAATACACCACCCAGAGCACTCTGCCACCAATTACTGATCGCACCTATTCCTCTGCCTCCGCTCTGGGCCATACATCACTGTCTGCCGCCCATCCTCTCTCACTGTTGTTTTTTTTTTTTCTTTGCATTGTCACCTGATCACCCTGTGCCTCTCAAATGAAGTTATATAGCCTGTGCTTTACAGCTGCCGGCTTCGAAAGGCCGTTGAAGCAAAGCACAGTCCCTCTAACTTTCATAAGAGGCGTTTTGAGTTCTCAAACTTCTTTTGCTAAAAAAGTGAGTATAGTTAGTCATTAACAGGATGTCAGGTCCTCTCCCATGCAATCCAGATTTCTGAGAATCAGCACTGACTCAGAGAGAAGGAGAGATGGCTGTGTGTCAACAGTTTAACCAGCAGGAGCTCTGAAGCATCGCGATTGGTCAAGAACACTTAAGATGCAGCCGCAGTGTCTCTCTCTCTCCCTCGCTTTTCTGCATCGTGTGAGTCAGTGTGCGGCCAGACTGCGACGTGCTCCGGCATACTCCGCCACTCAATATCCAACGTCAGACCCCTCCAACAGCTTCCTGGAGCCTCCCTTGCCTTCCTCACCCACACACACCCACCAGCACACACATACATGTACTGTCTGTCTTGATGGCGCAAAAGCACCTTAAACTCGCGTGGATAAATGATTCGCTGTTGTATGAGTAAATAATGTTTGTATGTTTTCATCAGTAATGAAAAATTAAGTGTGTGTAAGAGCTAGATGTGTCCAGGAATGTGCCTCACAAATCAGATGACAACAACATGGAATAATATTATAATAATATGCCAGTTACTTGTGATGGTCCGAATTCATACAATAATGGCCCAAGCACTTTCTACTCTGGAATATCTGAAATTTGTGACTGGCATGTTTAATGCAAACATCTCCAAATCTTGAAACGGGTGTTTTTGTTTCATTAGGGTTCGCGATACATAGATATGTATAGATTCCACATTCGACCGTTCCAGGCACGTAGATGCCATCTTGGAACGGTCAACTTGATGTCATTCACATACTATAGGTTCGCAGAGAGCCGTTGAGCCGTTCAGTGCAGGATTGTGGAATCTTTGAAATATTCAATGATTACTTTGGTGAATGATGTCAAGTTTACCATTACTATGTGGTGGACGGCTTACTTATAGAGTCACTAATGAGGCATCTGCATATACATATCTATGTTGCAATATAGTGCTACAGTTTATTCCTATATGAGCTTTAACATTATAATTTTATGTCAAATCAATTAAATTACTTTTTTTACAACATGGAAGTTACACAGTGTACTATTTAAAATGTTTCAATGCGTATTTTACATATTGGATCATAATGTTGTTTTTTACATTTTATCTTTTTATTAGGAAGTATATATATATCTCAAATTGTTATTTTTTTTTTTTATTATTAAAACCTTTAAAGCTTCAGGAGAAGTATTTTCCATTTGGTGATGTCTTCCATTGAAACTGATGAATTTTGTGCTGCTTTTCTCTTTAAGGCTGTAGCCCTCAACTTCAGGATGGAAATGTTGAATGTCCTCTTAAAAAGCCAATCAGGAGGAAGCTGTCTGTGTCTCCTGCAAACCCAGATGAGGATGGGCCCAATCCTGTGCTGTCCCATTACCCCCCTGCTGTTCAAGAGGTCTTAAAACAGGAGGGTATGTTCCCGCTGCAGTACACTCCTGAGGAGCAGCCGCAAACCTCAAGCAGCTTTGATCCAAACTCCACTATCGACATTGGTTACAACGAGGACCTATCAGGTGGTAATGCCACAGTCATCCTATCACCTGAGCCCCCTGGCCACACAACACTTCGGGCACTGCGTGCTAACAATGGAAATGAGCCAGCTAAGAGGTATAATTTGGTGGGAAAACTGTATAAATTGCAGTGATTAATAAGTTCTGTTTTGGCTGGTGTAAATATGTTTCTTTCCAATTGGTTTCTAGGTTGGAGATCCCTTCACTCTTAGACCTGCGAAAATCCAAACCATCCTACATGGCCATGACCTCAGCTGCTCAGGTCAAGCGCAAGTTCAACTGGTGTGTGTTTATTATGGGACCTGTTCGCTGGGGCATTTTAAATCATGCCTCGCTGACATTTTGCACTCTTGGTGTTTTCCAAAATCTAATTTTTTTTGTCTCTTTGTATCAGTTCCAGCACTGGGAAAGAAGACAGTTCTCAACCCGCGTCTGCAGCACCCAAGCGCATAAAGAGAGATCTCTGCGAGGCCTCTAAACCACTGCGAATCCGACATTTTGGAGGTTAGAATGCTATTCTCAATGTGAAAAAAATTATAGTTACCCTCTATGGGCTTTCCATTTGTATCTTGGAAGTGGAACATAAGCGTCTCTTATTATATTCCATTTATGAAGTACTCACATAATCCATTATGTTTGGTAAAGTATCGTAATAGTGTAATGGGCGGGCCGGCTGACAGCTGTGAAAGAATGTCAGGCGCACAGCCAGAAGTGCACAATTTCCTCCTCCCACTCCCAGTGGCTTATGCGTGTTCTTTCTCCTTAGTAATATAATGCCACAAGTTGGCTGAATTTACCCGTTTCATAAAGTAATAAGCCACTAGAGGCCATGCATTACAGTGGTTTTTGCCATGTTAGTAAGGTGTTCTTAGGCATGACTGCTTATTTTTTTAATTAAGAGACCGCAGTAATATACATCACCAGTGTCTAAAAATAATCATGCCGTCAATTCACAAAAAAAAAAAATCATTTGGCATGCCATTTTTTGTTGAACTATTGTTCAAAAGGCTGCATATATTTAATATCAAATGCAGAAAACCCCAAGATATTGTGGAATTATTGCAATTTAAAATGGCCTATTTAGGGCCCAAGCTCCAAAGGTGTGCGGACCCTCTTAGAATTGCTCAATTTCATTAAAATAATTTATTCCTGTTATACAAAGCTGTTTTCAGCAGCTGTTATTCCAGTTTTCAGTGTCACATGATCCTCCGGAAATAATTCTAATATAATGATTTGCACTCAAGAAAAGTTCTTATCAATATTTTAGGCAATCTGTTATGTTTTTCCAGTTTTTTTTTATTTATATTTTTAATAATCTTTATTCTTTCTTTGTTCTCTTCCACCACATCTAGTATCATCAGAGAATGAGCCGAGCCGTAGAGTAGTACGGAGTGTGTCTGAAGGAAACCTCCATCAGCTCGACCAGCGTAAGTCCAAGTTGAGCTCCCTGAGGCCTGCTGCACTCTTTAAAAAAGTCACCAAGAGGATGTGAGAGGCTTCCACTTGCTATTAAAGGCACTGTTCTCCCATTCACTGGCCTCACATACTTACTTCTCATTAGAGTTGATGTAGAAAAGATGTAAAAAGTTTTTATTATTTTTATTATTGTTTTTATAGCAGGAGCAGGTATTTGGCCTTAATTAATTCTAGTAAACTGGATTGTTTTTATATTAATGTTTTAAAATATGTACGTGCATCGAAAACTTGTCCAGCCTAATATGAAGCTCTCAATAAAGTATTACTTGATGTTCAGGTCTTTTAAAGCAACTTGGTGTGATTATTGCCAATGAGTGACTTTTTTTCTCTCCTTTTTAAATGTTTCAATTAAAATATCGCTCCATTTAGAGATCTGCTTTCAGATCAGCAGTTTCTATTTCATTGTTGATTAGAAATAAATATCAATTGAGAAATAGCGACTTTGTGTATTTTATTGAGCTTTAAGTGATTTTCTTATTATTGTTATTAATTGTTCTTACATTCACAAACTTGAACTATTTCAAGATTCCCAATAAACTAGTCAAATGTTTGGTCTCCTGATTACAGTATAGCTCCATACAGAGAATTGCATTGAAACTTTTGTAGCTGTTGGCGTAGTAATAAGACATCAGAACTGTAACCATTTAAAATGTTCTTTATTTGATATTTCCAGGGCATTTACAACTAATATTACTGACATTTTGCTCCACAACTTTTTTTTAATTGCAGCCATGGAGCAAAACCTATAAGTTCAGTGTAATTAAACACATTCTCTGCAGATTTTTCATGCATCTTCACCTCGTCTTCCAATGCAGTGCAGTTATCTTGTTTCTTGCTGATTTGTAGTCTCTGTAGTGTTTTCAGAGCTTATGGGTTCAGCCCACAGAGGAAAACAGGGAGTCTGGAGACTGGCAGTTTTGAGCCATTTCCTGCATGTCAACCTATCTGAACCAAAAGAAAATTGAGCCTCCCGTCAAGAGTGTAGCCCGTTTACAGTTCAAACTCTTTAACATATTCAACAATACAATAAACTTCCATAGAAGTGCTTGTAGTGTACATCAAGCAGAACATGGTTCAGTGCAAATGCTTTGGTTTATCTGTGTCAGTCCTTGCTGCAAGAGTGATGAAACCACAACTGTCTGCTGTCTGTTTTTGAATAGTATTTTTTGGTTTGCAAGACAATCGCTTGCGCTGGAAATAGCTGTGCTGGTTCTATCATCATGCCTAAGGAATTAACAGTAATCAATTCTGTTAATGAGGCTATTATTAACAGATAATTATGTAACACGCCTACAGGCAGATGTACTGGGCTCATGGCATCCAGAGCAGCACGTCCATAAAGTTCTGCCTGCTTGGCCCTACATTGGGCTAGAAAAACAAATATTACATCAACGTGATCTAATATCTCATTACATTGACTAAATTAGACATTAAAATTCGACTTCCCAATAACTGCTTTGAAAACTGCGTTCTACAGTACAGGCTCTTTTTGAATGTACAGATTCAAGAATGAATTAGTATTAGTACATACTATTAGTCTCTTTACTCTGTGCACACTTTTCTCTCACGTTTATCTGTGCTATAGTGTTACATTGACTCATAATTTCTTCAATGTATGTTGTAGATCATTTCAGTTATGAAAGGCTGATTATTCTGACATGGTGAGAAAAAAATGAGCATCTTTCCCTTAAGCATACTTTAGATATTTCATGCTAATTGTATTTGCTAAATAGTCTCATACTTTGTATGTGTGCTTGGCTGTTCTGCAAAGGGGAATGTAACTTAATAGTCTTCTAGAATAACAGCAATAATGAAGTGACAGCAGCAGCACCCAAACACATGAGAAAGTCATCTGGATTGAAGCTGACGGTCCTGGCATCACCCTTCTCAACACCTGGAAAGTTAGTCCAGTTACGCTTTACTGCTCTCTGGACTGTTCTCATGCATTTTGGATGTGACATAATCCAATTTAGAAATTCTTCACATAATGCATTGTTTGTTAAACTAGTCTAGTGGTGTAATGAGTGGACCACCTGACAGCTGTGAAGCAATGTCAAGCACACAGCCAAAACCACATGATCTGCTCCTCCTCCTCCCAATCTCTCTCTTTCTCGCCCTCTATAAATGGTAGAATGAAAGCTGTTTAGATTAAGCAGTTGGTCTAAATTTACTGCCAAATCTTTACTGTTTTCTGCTCTTCATCAATGGAGAATAAGCCAGGCCTGAAATGTGAGGAGACCACCCTACAACTCTGCTGAACCACAAGCCCAAGTCAGGCTACAGAAGACATCCAGAACTCGCCTGTAGAATGTGTTCAACTGTCTGTAATCAATTCTCTTTAAAAAGTTTGATAAACAAATAAAAATGGTTACCTTTATTGCTGTTCAATTTTTTCTCAAAGGTCCTGAGGGGAGAAAAAAAATCATATTTAATATTGAAATAACCCATATCTGACAGAGTTTAGAAATATAATTTAATATGCATTCATCTATTAATAGCCTATACTTTAGTTTTACCAAATGTTTAACACAATTATTACATATCCATTATCTTCGGCAGTTCTGTGATCTGAAGTTGCAGACTGACTGTCCAATATTAATTCCAGTAAAATAACATGCTATCATTGCCATTATAAAATTGTGTTTTATTAAATATATCAGATTTAATATACAAATGACACAACGTCGATTGTTTCCATCCAAAATTTGACCGATAAAAGCACATGGTGGCTTTAAAAATTTGGCGAGAAATCTTTAAAATGTTGGTAAAATACAAAATAATGAAGGATATCAAAACCAGTCAGGCTGATCCACAGAGCCATACATTTGGAGGATGGAGTTCATCTTCAGATAGGTGAGTAGATGTTAGCTGAAATAGCTTTTTTTTTCCTTCGTGTATAAAAGTTCATGCACTGCGTGATAGTATTTTGAAGTGTTTTGTTGGTTTTCAGAAGAAAAAAAATCAGTATATATATATATATTATGCGTCATGATCATCAAGATTAGGTAGGCTACATGAGCATATCAGTAAAACTGCAGTGATTTATTATGTTTATTGATTCGGTTTATATGAATTTTCATTTCTTCCTCGAAAAAAAAAAATCCATCCTGTTTTAATATTTATTTTAATATTTTGTCTGAGATACTTTACCCTGTAGTTCCTTTTTACATGCAGTAGACGTAGGAAATGTGCTACTATATTCCTGCAACATAGATGAAAACAATGCAGCTTATATAATCTTTTGTATATATTATATGTGTATATTATATTTATGTGTGTGTGTGTATATAGAGAGAGTGCTGTTCTTTTTTTCTTCTAAAGTAACTTGTGACCATTTTTCCATTCTTACAATTTTACTTAATATGAATTACATCTTGTTTTGCTTTGAAATAGGTTTTAAGCACCATAACAAATTATAAAGAAAAATAAGTAAGTGATAAGTTTGTCTTTTTGCACCAGTGATTTGGTAACCACAACTGTTAACCAGCTAGTATTGATCACTAGTGGGACTATTGTTGAGATTTTTGAATTGCAGACTAAACAGTAATGAGATATTTAGTAATACCCCACTTGGTTGCTGCTTTCATGCTCCCACAGCCGAACATCACAAAAGACTTATGTTGAACACGCAATCGGATACCCGCCTCCCTCTTTTAGTGTCTCTTTAGTGTCTCTCCAAGGTGAGACACAGCTTCAGCTATAATCCTGGAATCATCTTTTCTTTAACTTTGATATCATTCTCATAACTGACTTTGACATAACTGACTGATTTAGTTATCAAGAAAACACGAGCACCGACACTCCCTCAGTATTTCAGCCTGCTTCTGTTCCTCCCTCTCTCTCATTCACAAAAATTGTACCCTGAGCTTGTTTCCCCTCTTTTTCTGAAAGGAGAAGGCTGTGACTAAAGTTAGTTAACTTCTTCTGAGCCAATGAGCTGACAGCTGTGTTTCCAAGATCGTCCAATGAGACTGAGTGAGAGGTTGGAGGTGGATGTTGCTTAGCAACTGCAGGTAAAACGGGATCACGTTGAAGTCATTGTCTTATCAGAGGCCCCCAAGAGACTTCACATGCCTTGTTTTATGATATAAACGGTTACAACAAAAAAAGATGCACATGTAAAGTGCATCAAAAAATAAAAAAGCCCTAAAGTTTGACTTTGATAGGATTGAAAAGGAACATTTTTGCTTTTGTAGAGTTGATAAAGAAATCCTTTAGTAGTTATGGGGAACTCAAGTTTATGACAACCTCTTCAATTTTAGGGGTTTCAAATTCCTCTCTTCTGATTTTTTTTTTTTTTTTTTTTTTTTGCATGAATATAGCCATGCATTAAGTTGGACTTCTGAGTGTGGAGTGGCCACGACAGAGTGACAGACGAGAAAACTGAGTCTCGGCAAGGAAAAAGGATAGAGTTTTGGGTGGGCGTTCTCCAGAATTTAAAACCAGATTGCTCCTCGCTGTTTTTATGACAGGTGAGCGGTGTAACACAGGCTAACACGCCCCCGCCGCAGTGTAAACAAACGCACGCAGTACCTCCTACGAAGCAAAGTAGCCTCTCTCCCCCGCCAGCCAGCTCACATCACAGATGCCATGCTTTGGTACCCGGCTAATTACAGACTTGAGCACCACTGTACTCCTAACACGTGAGAGAGAAAGTAGAGTTTGCCAGCGAACACTTTAGAGATGATGCAGCCTTGATAACTTCCTGAACAATCCTGTGGTCGTGCGTATCACTACATCTGACCTGGAGTTATATCGCACAGATTTATGTGTGGGTGTGCAGTGTCATAACACATCATATTGACTAAATGTGTGGCTTACTAACAGATGAAAAACACATTTGATGCAAGATTAATAGTAGTTTGCGAAATGGTTTAGCGTGGCTCATCTTATTTGCGTCTGTTATCCTCCTCATCATTTATCCCTTTTCGTACATTATCTTTTAATCTAATCCTAAAATTCGAATCTTCTTTGATGTTTGTCTTTTTGAGAGAAAAAGCAATAATGTAAAAGGCCTCATCAGAAGATACAGCGGTGCAGGGGCAGGATTGCCTCGAGAGGATCACACAGTGTTTTAGAATTAAAAAGACAAATAGGTTGAAGCGAAAAGCTGAGGGTGAGAGCAACAGGAAGAAAAGAAATAGCAGGACGGTAATAGTCGAATGCCTGAAAGGATGAAGATAATGAATAAGTGTGATTTGATTAGCAGGAACACCTGAGACTAGACCCGAAATAGACGCTGACTCAATGATGGCCTCAACAGGAGTTGCAGAAAATGCCCCTATAGCCACAAGTCTTTAGAGAACAAGTAAGAATAGAGGCTGAGAAGAAACAAATAAGGGAAGATGACACCACAGAGGCGTACTTGAGACATATGACTGATTTGATAAAGATATCGAGTTATGATTATTCTTTTTTTTTAAATCAGCTTTGATTACACTAACAATGTAAGATCCATATGTGATTGCCAGAAACAACTGATGTATATAATCGATGCTAAAAGAGCACATTAAACATGCCACACACATATAATATTTACAGTGAGTATTCAGATGAAATAAATTAAGTGAAACATTTCTATCCTGTTCAATCACTATTATTTAATCATTTTAAAGAGGCAGTACTGCTCTAAAACTAAGCATACAGAAACTGTATTAGGTTAAAGGTCGTCAAAATAAATGTTGGCCTTTGTCTGCATGTAGCTCCTGCAGGGAGGGATTGATTATTATGCAAACCACGGGCAGGTGTGCCTGTAACAATTCCCATGATGCATTATCTTTAGAAACGGGGTGAGTAATTATGAAATTGTTGCAAAAAAGACAATGGCTTTCTATATAAAGACAATCTATGACTAGAGCTGGATGCCAATGAAGTATGCCGTTCAGATTAATAATCTTACAAATTTTTAACCATAATAATCTCTGTTCACATGTGTACAATGTGTATCTGAATTTATGTGGCAAGTACATGAATGAACATTTTTACTGCTCAAGAGCTGTTCTTTAATAACATTAAAGAAGATTTGATGGAGTTCTTAGTTATGTTTTAATTATGAAACATTTCTACTAAAATCCCTTAGAAGAAATAAAAACAAATGAGGCAGTTGTTGGCATTCAAAAAGAATAAATATAAAAAAAAAAAAAAAATATTCATTTTTACAAAATTGTGCATAACAGCCCACATAGTTTGTTCATGGAAACATTTGATATGAAATATTTGATTTGACATCTGGCAGAAAAAATGGCCAAATCTGAGCCCTTTGTTGAAACTCCGATCACTGTTTATGCTTTATTTCTTCTCATTGCTCTCTTGGAGAAACAATTGAGACATTAACATCTCATATCTAATTTTTCTTTCTCGCAGGGATGAGGGGCATCTATTATCGCAAAGTTGGCGACTGTCATATGAAGGATTATGAAACAGGAGTGTTTCTGCACACTAATTCCCAGCTTTCTGAGTGGAAAATATTCAAATAGATGGTATGGAAATCCTTGGATAAGCTAAGATTTGAAATGTAAAGCAGGGTACGTGGGAGATCGACCCGCTTCCCTAATGCTCCCTGCAAGCTCCGCCACTCAGACGAATATCAAAATTCCTGGAGCAGGGAGAGAATCCGCGGATCTGGCGCGTGTTCCGAAATCAGACCTAGTCAAATGGGACCACCGGTCCGACACTACCTAACAGCGCACCACAGCATTAAGGTAAGCCTAATGGGAATTAGCATTCTGATGCAATATTACTTCCTTTGGTGTTCCCAGAGAAACACCAGCAAACAGATGAAGAAAAGTCAGCCAGATAAGATGGTCCAACCTGATGCAGTTAGGTGAGCGGTAGTTACAGATGGAGAATAACCAGAATGTTCTTGTTCTGAATGCCCGGCGCATCGTTTGAGTCCAAACCTTGCAAACAAAAGGTGTGTCATTACGTCAGAGGGCAGCGAGAGGCCAGGCGCCGAGTGAAAACAATGCAGCTTCCATTCAAATATATTCAAACCAAACTACAGGAACACCACAATATCCCATCGCATGACAGCAGGTGATTGTATTCAGAGTATGGATCATCTGAAGGGCAAAGGCGGCGTGTGTAGTTATGGTTACATGCGGTGTGGGTGCTTCTAAGGTTGTTTCAGATGCTTTGGAGAAGAATGGTAGAAATGTGAAGTGATGAAACATCTTCTATGCTTATTTATATCATTTCTTCCTGCCACACTCCCATGTACTCAATTTCCCTCCAAATAACACTGTTGTCGAACTTCATCCCCTACTTCACCCTTCGGTCGGTCAATAAATCGGGTGAATGCATGGAGCATTGGCGTTGATGAGTCAGTCCCTGACGACCTCGCTCTTATTGTGAGGACACCTAAAGGCCGCCTATTGTGTTGCCATGGCGTCCACATCAAACCATGACTACAGCCTTATCCTGAGGGTGGAAATGTTCTGAAGTTTGACAGTGAAATGAAAAATGGCACGTAATGTGGACACTGGATTTGATTATTAGCGTAGACGTCCTCTCTGGGGATTTGATGCTTTGTTGTGCTGTTCTCACCTATAGGGGTCATTCGTCTTCAGCCCTTTTTTTTCCTGAAATCCAAGTGACTGAGTCACAAAGGACCGGTGTTGATTAGGTAACCCCTGGCGTCAGAATCCAAGGGCAAATGTCTATCCTGTCACGACCAGCTGACATTTGTGAAGGTTTGACGATAAACATTATCTGACGAGGAGGGAAGGAGGGCCGTGAGAGGGAGCGTCTTGATGCAAACTTTCTTATAGGTTTTCTTTTGTCACTCTCTGCTGCTTTTCTTTCACTTGCTCTCTCCTCCTTTACCAAATATAGCTGTAGAATAATGAAAACAATATCCAGTTTATATCTGCAAGTTAGTGAGACACCCACTCTCATTTGCAGCGAAAGCAAATGACCCTGGGGATGAGTCATAACATCACTTTAAGGCTGTTTTATTCTCTCCTCACAAACACGGCGAAATCGTGCATGCGCCCAGGTATCCTTGCGAGGTGTATGTGGCCAGAGAGCACCGTTACCCCCCAGAGCCCCGAGCCCCGCAGTTCTTCCCCTCAATGCCCTCACGAATCAAGTCCTTTCTTTGAACATTTTCATTGAAAGACTGCCTTTTACCCACTGGGAGCAAGATGTAGAGCTAATGAGAGACTTGCACAGCTCTTCTAGCTGATTAGACATGAAGCCTCCGATAGTGTGATGGTACGTTCATGTTGTATATTCATCGAAAAAATTAATTATTTTTAGTGCTTCTTCATTTAAATACTATATATTCTGTCATTGTTTAATCACCTTCATGTCAATCCAAAACCTGTGTGATAGATGTTCTCTAGTGGAACACAAATAATGTAATACTAATTCATATATTTACAAAAAGGTTTCATTTGTTAACATTAGTTAATGCATTAACTAACATGAGTTAACAATGAATAATATATTTTTACAGTATTTATTATTAACCTTTGTTAATATTCAAGTTAGTTCACAGTCCATTAATTAATGTCAAGTTTTTATCTTAAAATGTATTACAATGTATTAGTAATTGAGATTAACATTAACAAGTCAAGCTTGATTTTACAGAGCATTTTGAATAAAGTGTGAGGTTTTGCTTTATTAATTTAGTTGTTTTGACCTTAAAATGCTTCTGAGGATTTGTGAAGTCAGTATCGTTCCACGACTTTAGTGCAAAACAACTTCTCTACATCCAAACTGATGAATGCCTTATCTTTTCATTCATCATGCCACAGCATACTTTATATACATGGGTTAAACGCACATAATTCTACTCCATTTCAGATGACTGACATAAATTATGTTCATTGTATTTGAAAACATCATCAATCTGTCAGACCACTCCCTACTATACAGCCCCAGGCTTATAGCTAAAGTGTTAACAGTCTCGGTTTTATCAGACAGATATCAACTTTGCTTAGTTTAAAGGAAGAAAAGAACTGGAGAGAGGTACAGGGGGGGGCTGTAATCGGACCCTGGAGTCTAAGAGGATTTCGATGAAGTAATATTATATGTCAGTCCCAGCTAGAGGCAGACAAAGGTACGCAGCCAAGCACCAGAGCAGAGCATGTCATCTAAATAGTGCCGGCTTCTTTTTGCAGTTTATTACATCCAACTGCTTTGTGTTGCTTGAGTTTGGCTGGGAGGCGGCACAAAGGAACCAGTTTGTTCACCGTCAACAAGCATGCTTTTATTTGCGCCATCCCTTTGATGTATAGAGAGAAGCATTTGGAGTAGGATATCCCTAACAGATCAACAGGGAAGAAATCCCACTCTTTTAGTATTGTCTTTAACAATTCCCAGCCTTTCAGCAACTACCGCCTTTATTCTCTTTAATGGCTTTACTTGCATTGAGCGAGCTGTCTATTATTATAGCATTATGGGGAGGGTGGTATTTGTGTCTGCGTGTTTGATTGTATACATGCCAAACGTGAGGGACATGTTGGAAATTGCTATACAGTGTAACAGAAACAAGTGGCTTCACGCCAAGCACGCACATGTTAGCTTGGTGTCAAAACTGAATTGCAGGCCCAATGACAACATTCAGTTTGCACCTGTTCCTTAAGGCGAAGCTGAAATAACCTAGTTAATGAGCTAATATGCCATTAGCAAGATATCCACTCCAAATGGTAAGTTGCAAATGATGATGCAACAAAACTGTCAGAAAATTTGCATTATAATACATTGCAAATGATGTGTTGTTGTGACTCCACTTCAACAAAAACAATAGTTTAGTGGTTAATGTGTGACAAGTAAGTGTGTGTCCTTGATTTAGTCTTAAAGGGACAGTTCACACAAATTAACGTTTTTACATTATTTTCTCACTTTCGTGTTGTTTCAAACCTGCACATCTTTCTGTCTTCCATAGAAAACAAATATGAATTATAATTTACTGGATATGCTTTTCTGTACGATGAAGATGAATGGGGCTTGGAGCATGCAAAGGCACATAAAATATAAAAATTATGAAAAGATCACAAATTCCATTGTTCCCAGTAGATTTCAGCAGAATTTACGACCATAATTGACTAACAATGCTTTTGGGAAATGCACCCCAGATCGATTTTGTGATATGAATCAAGTGATTTACTGAACAATTTGACTCAAAGTAACGAATCAGAGATTTGTGGCTGATGTCGTATTGTTGTATGAATGAAAGTTCCCATCTTTCTTTGTTTTTGCACAGAAAAAGTAACCAGTATATTATTCAAAATCTTATTTTTGGTTTTACAGAAGAAAAATCATACAGGTTTGAAGGAGCATCAAAGTAATCAGGTTTTTCCTTTTCCTTCAAAGAATGCCAGATCGTTATTTCTTTATAGGTGAGGTTATCTGTACAGCAAATGAGTAGTCATTAATTGTATTTGTCTCTTTCACACTATCATGTCTTAATTAGAAAAAAATTAACTCTATAAAGAAACTTTTTACAACTGCCAATAGTACCACGAGAGACCAAATGCTAACTAAAATGGCCAGCGAAAAAGGCCACTGACTCACCAGATGAATAAAAACATAAACAGTGCAAGCGCATATGCTCTTGAGACTCGCAGCTTTCATGTCTAAACCCTTATAAAAAGAACAGCATTCTTTGATGTCTTGGTACCTAATGATGTCAACAAATTAATTGTCTAATGTTTTGTTTGTCCTATATTTGTCCATTTAGCAAAGGGTTTTACCGGTAGAACTATAAACATTGTTGCATATTGCTGTACGAACAGCTCAAAATTAGATGTTCATGTACTCCACGATGCAAATAGACAAAACCTCACTGTTGTAGGCCCTTACAAACCTCAGCTATTGAAAAGCATGCAAATAAGACTAGTCAAATAAACTGCTCCTCAGGACCTATGGGTGCGGGAACATAGCTTATAGTCATAAAATAGTTAGCCTTAAACTACTGAATCAAATACTTATATAATTTATACATATCTCTACAACCACACTTTAATTTAAAAATGTTATAAAATAAAAAGATAATTAAAAAAGTTATCAACACTGTTATAAAACCAAGGCTGCTGAAATCACAAGTGTATGTAAACAAAGGTGAAATGAAAATCTATTGATTTTATAAAGCAACATTTTGCATTATGATATGCAAGTGTGTGAAATGAATGTATTTTTATTTAATTATAACAATTTATAAAATTGACATTGTGAGTATTCTTGCTTGTTTGGCATCCCCTTTAATAAATAAATGGCATAATGTTGTGCAAGTAAATAACTTTTTATTATGATATTAATACAGGCGCCGACTTCCATAACCTAGTAGCCTACACTAACTGTTATCATGTACGGTACGCAAATAAATGTGTTTGTACTTGTGTGCTTGTGTATGTGCATATTTGCATATGCGTTCAGACATCTCTCTCAGTGTGTCTAATTGATATGCCCTTACATTAATGGTAAGATTGTCTTTATGTGCATCTGTGATACTATATGAATATGAATATGATATATATGAATGCTAGATCTGAGGTTGTCAGCAACTTAAAAGGCTGTTATAATGGCCACAGAGTGAGTGTATCTATTTAGGAAGCACATTGTAAAGGTAAAGTGCTCTACACCCTACCATGTATCACAAGTTCACTGCTCAAATTGTAAATGGGATTTCTGCTACAAGCTCCACATATGTGACCATGGACCACAAAACCAGTGATTAGGGTCAAAATCTTTTAAAAATTGACATCTGAAAATCTGAATAAATAAGCTTTCCACCGATGTATGGATGGTTAGGATATGTTGAAATTTGTGCTGGTGTGCTACTAGCTGGAAACTGTTGCCCGCTAGAGAGTAAATAGTTAAATGCTGATTTGATTGGTGATTGCTTTTTAGGTGTGTTCAACAGGTATGATCACGTTCTTGACTTTTCGTCTTACTGACAAACTTTGTTTAAAAAAGGCTGACTGATGACAGAGAAATAAAAGTAGAACTTTGCTGATTTGATTGTACGCTGCTGTTCAATTCAGCTTAAAGTATGGACACTTTCTTCTGATAGACTTTTATAGAATAGAATAGAAAATAACAGAATAGAATAGATAGAATAGACCCAATTAAACCCCAATCCTAAGGCATACATTTCAAAAGTTCACTAAGCATAATGACAAACTTTATCTAAAAAAAGCCCGTTGACTGATGAGAAAAAGTCAATCACAGTCACTCCTCAAACATTCTACTCAGTCTTGTAGTCATCATAAGCTTGACATCATAAGTTTTAACACTGTATGATGACTCATTATAATATAAAGATCCACCTCCCCATGTGAATCAGTCATTGGCACTTCTTGATCACAAACCACTAGATCCTTGACTAATTAAAAATCAGATTTTCCAGTTTAGAATACCAGAGTGAACATCCAATACAAGATCTAACATCACTAGGTAACCGAATATTAGGCCCAGTCCTTTCACAATTTTATAAGCAATGTATTTAAAACATAGTGGGATTCACTGGGGATATAGTGCTTTGTGACTCACAGGCATTCCACTTCTGCTGAAAACTTCGGAAAAGATCAGTGTGTGTAGTTTTGTTGCACACCACGGTTATTATAGTCAACTTAAACTAAAGCCATAAAAAATGAAATGAAATAAAATATAAAAATATACTTAGTTTATTTCAGCTAGTTGCCAAGGCAACATTCATTTTTATTTAGTTTTAACTTGATATTAAAATAGCTAAAACTAATACTGAAATAAAAATGAATAAAACTATATAGACATTTAAAAAACGTATAAAAATTACAACACAGTAAAATTACTTAAACTTTAAAATTAAATAAAAACAGAAAATCCCAAAAATAAAAACAAATGCAAAATAATAAAATTGTATACTATACATATTACATATACATATAAAATACTATAGTATTGTAAAAAAAAAAAAAAAAAGTGAGATGGTGAAAAATAATCAGTACTATAAGTGATTTGAAAAAAAAAAAGTAGGGTGGGCCGGCAAGTTAAAAAAGTGTATATATGTGTGTGTGTGTGTGTGTGTGTGTGTGTGTGTGTATATATGTATGTGTGTGTGTGTGTGTGTGTGTGTGTGTCATTCTACCTACGTATTCAACATACCCCCACTAGTCTGAATATAAACACATCTTGGTTAATCTGTCATTTTCCCGTTTATGTGAACAGTGTGTATATTTATGAACACTGAATATGAATGTTATGCATTCTAATGGTTGTCTGTGTCCAAGTTGAATTCATAACTGAAACAGTACAGCATGGCACCAGAAAGGAACTGTGGGAGAGTGAGGATGAGAGAAAAATGAAGTGAAGAAACTATAGATGTCCCCTCAGTCCTACAGAAGAATGGACGCATCCTTCCACCGACACGTGCCCACACCCACTGCTGAGGGTTATTTTCACTGCCAGGTACTGTGTAAGTTGTGACGTGCAAGCCCCATTACTGATATTTATGGAACACAAATTGAAACAGAGAAATGATATGGCATTACCCGCGGACCCATCCACTCTTAATATTGGACGGTAAATGGAGTGAAGGAGGGGGCTCAAAAATGCTGACGGTGCAATTCTTTCTGCTGCCATACACTTCAGTTTTCATAATGATTTTGGAGACTGAGCGAAGCCCAAATGTAATTAGGCATGACAAACAAGCGAGCTCAGGTGACCTGCATAAAGACAACATTGCATTCAAATAAAACTAGCAAGAGGAAGTATTTTACATAATGTGACCATATAGAGTTATAGGATAGACCTTTTTTCTCCAAAAGCCTCTTTTAAAAAAAGTTTTATTTTCTTGTTAAATCTGAGTTATGTGGTTTCGACAAGGATGTACAGCATATCTCACTTCAGGGGATTCCTTTAAATGAGCCATAAAGAACATAGCCGAGATCTCACATGCCACGCTAATATTTTTTGAATATTTTATAATGCTAATGCATCTTAGCATTCTAGCCACTCTTGTGTTCTGGCTTTTGTCAGCTTAAATGTCTAACTAAAGATAATTCACTGTTATAATTGGGGGGGGGGGGGGTCAATAAAACCTAATCCCAATAGGACCTAAGATTGTGTATGTGTGTATGTTAATATAAGATTGTGTGTATATACAATATGAGAATAAATAACAATGGTTCAGGTACTTAAATAAAGCACTAAGCTAAAATGAAAGGCGTCGGATGAGAGCTGGAACGGTGGGTGTAGTCTTAGGTAGGAGAAGATGCTGGTGGTCTGACTGACCTGTAGTTTGAGGTTCTGGGTATCTCTCTTTAGGAGTTACGGAGGAGGGCAGAGGTGGTGCAGAGGGCCGCATGTGAGTCATCCAGGGAGCCTGTGAAAACTGTGGGAGCGTGGAAAGAACGGAGGAGAGGAAAGGAAGACTAGAGTGATGAAGTGATGCAGTTTTGAGAAAGGAGAGGAAGCGATGACGGGTTATCTGAGGGAGGTTCTGGATGCTGCGTTTAGACATTCAGAAGAGCATCAGTGTGGTGTCCTCAATACTGGCCCCGACCCCTCCACATTTTTATACAATGAGGCTGCATTTTATTATGTTTAACCACTTCAAGAGCCTCGTCCCTTAACAACATAGGCCTCCATTCATCTCGAAAGTCTATGTTTTAAATACCACCAACTATACAAACTATACTCACCTGCGACAGTGTTTTAAACCTTGAGCCATTCGTTCTTTGAAAATTTTCTTCTGTAGCATCCATACTCATTAATGTGTCCTGACAGTGCATTGTTGATCCTCATCTGATCATGGAGAACTATACGTGTTAGTCTGCAGTGCACCAATACCTGCAAAAGCAAAACGAGTCACGCAGGGATGAATGTGAGGCAGTCAAAGACAGATCTTTAAAAGAGAGAAAGTAAATAAATAAACCTTTGGAAGAAAAATGTATCATATTTTGAATAAGCTATGTAATGTGACCAAAAAAAGTACTGTATTGTAAGGGTTTTGTTTCTGATTTAGCAAAGAAGCAGTTATCTGTTTCATCATAGCTTCTTCAATCTATAAACACATGGAAAATACATAAAAAGTGCATTTTAAAACTCCTGAAAAATACAGATCTGAAGAAAAGCTGTCTCCGGTTCCATTATATCTTAAGCAGACCGGCAGGGGTGAGAGATGCAGTTGTGTGTAATCAACTTTTTCTTGAAGTGAAGCAAACCCAAGATGACAACAGACAAACACACACACAGGCTGCCGGTTTGCATTCATTTCCAGATGATATGAGGGAATCGATTGTCAGGTGTATGCTATCATGTCCCACTACTGACTAATAAGTAAATCACCCTCATGTGGATGGATGGATGCATGAATGAAAGAACTTGTTGAATCAAAACAACAATTGTTGTCTGTCAGTGCTAACCAGAAAATAAGTTTATGTGAGAAAGGGCTCTCTGTCCACTGAGTTTTTGAACTTGTTCTCCCTTTCTTTCCTCCCAGCTCGTTTACTATGCGTGTCCTTGTTGTCTAAAAGCCTACTGTTTACTGTTGCTCTGAGTTATAAATACAATAGGGTTTCATGTCTTTTACAACTCTCCGGTTCGAACGAATCTTGGCTCATATGCGGGTAAATACCACCTATTACTCATGTTACTTTCCAGCACATTTGTAGGACACATCCAAGCATAGCGCCTCGTCACTGCATAACAATTAGATGTCTGAGTGTTCGCGCTCTGATGGAATTTTACTGATAACAGACAACGGTCGTACTTGGATTTCGTGACTTCCATTTCATTCTTTATATGAAGATAAAGGCACACGGGGTGAAATAACGTTGTCATTTCTTTAAGTTGACAGAGTGCCTCAAGACTGACGAGGATTCGGCTTTTTTCTTTTCCTATAGTACACACATAACGAAGCTCAAATCTGTATTGCACAGATGTAAGTATGGTACTTAAAACCATGTTTTTCCTCTCTTTGGTTTTGAATAGCACAGCTTTGTAGCAGCAGCAACAAGTCTCCCGAGAACTTGGTCCTACTTGGCAGAAAATTATATTGTGAAATGTGATCTTACCTGACTGATCCCTCAGCTGGGAACACAGACAGATTGAAAAATGTCTTGAACTGTACCGGCTTCGCGTAATGTTGACATATCACGCGCAATGCACGCACAGACACACGAAAAAAAAAAGTGCACATTGCTTGCTGTCTTGGATGCGCAACTTTCTTATGGTCATTCATTTTCACTCAGCGTCTCGGGGTTGTAGTTGCTACCTAAACTTGACCGCCTTCGCGTCTTTCAGTCACGTAAGACCACTAACTGCTTTTCTCTGAGAGAGGGCACTGCGTAAATCTGTATAGGGTTTTTGGGGTAAATCGCGACTGGTTGCTATTTGTCCTGTCAGCACAGTCACCAAGGTGTTAGAGAGTTTAAGCACGCGGATATTGCAAAGGGTTATTAGATTCATAAGTCACCCAAGTGGTGGGCGATCTTCTGAGCACGGCAGAAGTTCTCATATGATGACTTCAAACAAGACACATTACCTACCAGCATCTGTTGGAGTGTGTGGATATTAAGACACTTCTATCTCCAGGACAGCATAGGGGAACATGGTAAGTAGAACGGAAATACTACACTTAAAGGAATAATTACTCCAAAAGGCATGGCTTGTGTTTACACTGTATGGTTGGTATCAAAAGAACAGATTTTGATGAACGACATATAAGAGTGCTCTCGTGCTTATGGATCCTAACGCTGAAGGCTACTTACACGAGGGTTCAGGTTTGCTAACATGAATGTAAAACTTTGTAATGCTGCTGTTTTCTGTGATTTCGTAGGCATAGAATAAAAAAAAACAAATCTGAGCAAACCTAACGCAGGCACATAAACAACCGTAGAGAATATACATTCTAATTGGGTTTTGCCTTTGTTACGCTATGTGCCAATCTGCGCTTTGATGCCTGTTGGGCTTTTAAGCTTTTATACTGAATATCATTTTTACAAGTGCTCTCTCTGTAAGTGAAAAAGCAACATGTGTAGATATTTCCATCTGCCCCGCAGGACAAAAGCAGAACACCAAGGCGCTATTACTGTGTGATTTGGGGACATGGGTTTCAAGCCATTTGGGGGGACTCCACTTTAGAGGGTTATGAGCGACTTTTCAGATAAGTGATTCTTTTGTTAAGAAAGCGACCGGCCAACATGTGATCAAAAATTAACAGGACGGGCTTGCCAATGATATATTCACGTGACAAGGCGTGGGGAAGCAATAGAGTAAAGCAATATCAAGTGGCACTTAACGAAAGTATAGATTTTTGCCTCTAAGTAACCTTAGCTGTGCTATGATTTCAGCACTTTGGACAGAGGCACTGGAGTCGTTGAACGCTGCGGACTAACACGGAGTGAGTGGACATCGCTTTTTTGTTTTGCAGTTCTTTTGACAAAGCTAGGGAATTGTTTCACTTTTTCCTTCTTTTTTTCGCTTTCGGAGGGAGACCGGTGAAAAAACAAAACAAAGAAACAAACGCGAGGAAAAGAACCAGTCGATAGTGGGGCTGCTTACTTTGCGCTTGGAGTTCTGTCGCCACTTAGAGCATGTGAAAGTTGAAATGGTAGAGCTGCTGTAGTGTACGCGTACTTTGCCAGCTCCACTTGGTGCACAGCGTTAACTTTGGGAAATGCAAGTGTTGGTCTTGGAGATCTAACCACTGATAGTGGTTGTCAGCTCTTTAAAAGGTAAGACCTTTTTGTTTTATTCTCCACTTCACTAGCAACCCTTCTTGGGCAGATGTTTTACATCTACATAGAGAAATGGAACCTTTTTACGCATTTTAACTTTGATTAGTGGTTACGGATAGAGAAAATGTTGCGCTGTGAGGAAGAGCTTTGGGTAGAGATGGTAGAGAGAAGGCAATGAGTCATGAGAGAAATGTTAAACTTCCGTTATCCTTGTACATTTTTCTTCTACTCTTATGGCTTTACACTATGACTAGAGCAAAAAACCAAACGGCGACAAAGTTGTTTCAATTAACTACCACAGCTCTGTCACGAATTCACTGAAAAGAAATAATGTATTCATTTCTATATCTTACAGTTCACCCCTATAGAAACGTTCATATTTAGCTGTTACACATGTGCTTGTACTTTTAGCGCAAAACAAAAAAATGTAAGTAAATAGTGCATGCAAGTACATACTGCTGACTTTCCGTCCTCATCACAATCAAATGCTTGCGGAATTCTTGTTGTCTTAAATGCGCAATTGTCTAGCACACGCTTTTCTTTGCTTGCTGAATAATGGGGCTTGTCTTTAATAAAATATACGACTCAGCACGAGCTACCTCCTACTTATTGTCTTGCTGAAAACGACAAGATCCGGATCTATCTATCTATCTATCTATCTATCTATCTATCTATCTATCTATCTATCTATCTATCTATCTATCTATCTATCTATCTATCTATCTATCTATCTATCTATCTATCTCTGTACCTGTCATTCTCGTCATCCTTTCTTAGCAGCTTAATGTTGTTTTCGTTAGCATGGAGGGATAATTTATTCGTTGAATCGATTCTAAAGTGGTGCAACCAGCCCTATCAATGTAATCACGTCTGTAGCATCTCCGCACTTCGTCATCGTGGACATATTCCTAGTGTTTTACTACGGACCGCTTCTCGGTTTCATTCATCCCGAGATTTCCACTCCTCTCCTCCAGCATCACCCGCTCATCTCGCTCCCCAGCGCACAGGTCTGTCTGTGCACACGCCGAACAGTTGGGAACCACTTAGAGCTAAAAGCTTTCGCCACAGATAACATATCATGCTAAAGTATTTTGAATTGCCTCGCCAAAAATAGCCCGATGGTCAAAACATTGTGTGTGTGTGTGTGTTTGTGGGTTCATATATAGGCTATATTTTTCCAGTTAAAGTGAATAAGAATTTGGATAGGCGTGGTCAGATTTTGTTCAGACTGGGTTAGATGGAGCCACCGATAAGATTGCCTGATAAGGAAATGGCTGAGAGGGTGTCACGCGTATTGTGGAGAAAGCTGAAGAAAAGCCAAGACAGAGGCGAAATTAGGACAGTCAGCGTTTAAAAGGAGCCTTTCGCTGATGATTTTCTGACTTTTATGCCGACTAAGTTTAGGAATTCGTCTCGGTTGCTGAGAGGGATGAGCGGAGGATATTAGCTACGGTCGCCTTTTTTTCTTTGTATCCAAGAATCTGATTAAAGGGTGAAGCGATTGAATGACAGACAGACACGAAAGCCCACGGGCGCCTCAGCACTGCGTTAATCAAGAGTCTATCAGGCGGAAGACATTCAGTGTGTCATTAGGCTTCTTTTAAATGATCCTTATGTCTGATTCTCTTTGTCCGGCAGCATTAGCTCCTTTCAGCACTGCTAAATCGGTAATTTCTCTATTAACATTTTTTTCTTTATTATAATCGTACGAAACATGTTTTCCAGAAAATATATCTTGCCACAAAAACAATGTATCGAAAGTCTGACTTTAAAGTGACATAAATCAAGTAGGACAGCAGCATATGTTTTTGGACAAGTCCGACAGTAATAGCAGCTGGTTTCAGCTGTAACTATATTTTATTATTGCCGTTTTGTCATTGTCATCTTCGTAATGCTCTTGTCATTTTCTGGCAAATATTATGCACGTTATTGTAGACATGCAACAAAACGGTCACGACCGCAGTTTTTATGAGCAAATATTTCATGCATAATTTCAGCACTGTGCTTTTCAACGAAATAATGCTTATTTTTGATTACAAGTAATCCAGTGGTGAATGCCAAAATACGTGTGCATCAATTTATGAAATATAAAAATATTTTTAGCCTTGTTTAGAGTGAAATGTTGTTGTTATTAAAGATTAATTGTGTGATTTTATTACACCCCTTACGGCTCGGAGTCATGTTTTCATTTATTGAATGCATTTTTTTTTCTAAACATAAACGTGTATATATAATATAATTTTAGTTCATAAGACAGAGAGGAATAGAGATGTGGGTTGGTGGTGTGGGTGTGGGCATGCGGGGGGAGGGGCTGGAGGCGGATGCGGGGAGGGTGGGGGGTGCTGGGGGATGGCACGACACACTTTGTATGTACGGAAGGTTTTTTATAGAACTTTCTGCAATGTACGTCATCGGATCAGTCCATAAATGGGGTTGTGTTATCTAGCTGAGAATCTCCCTCTCCGCCCCCCTCCCCTCCTCTCTCCGATCGCTGCAGAGTTAAGGGTGGGCGTCAATAACAAATCTGAGCTTGGTAGGTTTCAATTCAGACATCTCATAATGCTATTGTGCCATTATATTTTTACAGTTTAATCCGCGTTTCCTTCATCTTCGTTTGACTGACCGCTGCGGAAGATAATGGGATATTAATTTATGAACTAAATCTGAAAATTGTTTTGTTTACGGAGAGCGGCTTTGTTAATTAACTTTTATAGAGATGTACCGACTTATTGCGCCCTGCCTCACTCACGGGAGGAATTTATTATAGGCCTACTGAATATGCAGGGTTCCTTTGGGAAATAAAAGCCTGTGTTCGTCACAATGGCGAAAAATGAAAATGTCCGTTTCTTTTTTATTTACCCCTTTGAAATATTATATTTTGCGCACAGCAATAGTCTCACAATTTGGCGATCAACAATAGTAAAAACTATATATATATATATATATATATATATATATATATATATATATATATATATATATATATATATATATATATATATATGTATATATATATAAAACAATCATCATATTGAGATTAATCACACTATAAAAAAGGCTAATTTCCTGGTGCCAAAATTATATGGAGGATACTTCCGACGCTTTTAGTGTTTAATACTATTTGGACAAGTCTAAAGACGTTAAGTCCGTTATCTCCGATCGCGGGATATTCCGCGCAAGAAAACCACAAGAGGTTTGAGGAATTAGGCGCGCGCTCAAGCAGGAGCGTGACTTGCGGCGCTCTAGCACAAAGCGCTCGTTCTGCAAGAGGTCGTGTGATATTTCTGCTTTATGGTGTAATTTCTCCACAACCTGCTTGTAAACGACTCTCGATATGTATGCTTTTTTTTCTCTATAAGCTTTTTTAAAAAGAACTATGCTATTTAGGGTGCTGTAACCCCATTGTGTTTTCATTGAATGTTTGCGTAAAACATTCAATGAAAACACCCAAACAATGTTTGGGTGTTTGTGTGTCTGTGCGTGTGTATGAGATATATATTACTGACCTCCACCATATATCTCTGCATCCTAATTTGAAGAGTTTGATGGGGTTCTGTATGATGAGCTTTGCTACTTGTTTGCCACCCACCTGTGTGCTTAACTCACTTGATATAAAATGGTGTGGCACTTGCCTCTCTGTATGTGAATAGCTACAGAGCAGCATTAGTGCTGGTGCCTGGCAACTAAGGCTCCACCAAGGAATCCTCTAACTATTCGCCAACGTCAGTGCTTGGGTATGTATATGCAGGACTTCTCTAACATGTTTGCAATTTGCCTCTGTGGATGTTGGTTAAGAATGTCATCCGGTCTGTGTTTGTGTTTGAGGGTGACTATATGCTTAACGTTATTTCTGAGGGCTCTAACCGAATGTTGTTGAACAAAGCAAACTTTTTTTTCCACATTGGGATGTTTAACATTTCTTAGAGGTCAGTTTCTTTCCAGCTGCTTTGTAGAACACTGTGTTTCATTCTTCGTGGACACTTGAGTTCTTAATTTCTCATCTTCGTTTGTAACGATGAATAAGTACATCAATGCAATTTCGAGCTTACAGTCATCAGTCAGATTAGTTTTAGTGCTATTTCAAATCTGAAGTGTACTATTTGTTTATAGCGTTACTTTTAACATGTATTCGTTTTTATAAGTTTACAGTATATTAATATGTGCATATTTGAAATTAATATACAAACTGTTCATAGTCACCACAAAAGACAGGCTACAACAGTGCATGACAAAAACTGTCTAGCTAATTATGTAAATATACTCACCCTTGACACATAAGGGTTTGTTGGGCAAGCAAAAGGCTAGATTACCAGAGGATGTGTGTACAAAGGGATAAAGTGCAGCAGAGGGCTTATACCCCACGGATACATTACCAGTGTAGCTGGTGTATGCTGCAAGGGATAGATTACAGTTGCGTGGATTGTATAGCTCATGGTGTCTATGTGCTAAAGTGGATATCTAAGTGTGTAGTTCTATAATGTAGCTGCTATAAGTCAAGACTCTGTGATCTTTATCTTACACGACTGGCCGCTGTTGACCACTGTCAGCCCTTTATTGATAACAGGGACCTGTTGCATCTTGCTATTGGAGAGATGAGCACTGCGCAATTCTTCAGTGTACAGAGTGGGTCTCAGATCAGACGGTGATGTGAGTCACACCAAGCACTACCCAGACTCCCTTCCCTAAAGACAGCAAGCCGAAAAAACAGAGACAGACACCCAGGAATGGGCAAACTTAAGTTCCACTAAGTGACTCACTCATTTCAATGCAATGACAAAATGGAAAGATGGGACACTTTGGCGAGTGTACATACTCAAACGTATACTCAAAATTCCAGACTAAACAACATTAAATCATCAAATGAGATTTTTAAAGTATACTTTGCATGATGTATTTTTCGTCGTTCATATTTTTGTTTACAGCTGGCTTGTGTGTGAAATGTTTGTGAAGACTCAGATACACTCTTAAAAATAAAGCCGGGGTTTGCAGCAAAGTATGGGGTCTTCTAAGAACCTTTCATTTAAAAGAACCATTTTTCTTGGTGTGAAGAACATTCTTCCACAATTAAAATAAAAACCTTTTGTGAAATGGAAAGGTTCGATGGATGTTAAAAGGTTCTTCATGGAATCATAGATGCCAATAAAGAACCTTTGTTTTTAAGAGTGTATTTCAGTGTGCAATCTACTGCCATACTGACACCCATTTTTCAGTTTCTTTGTGTTTTTCATTGCAGCACTGATGGTTAGAAATGGCTTCACTTCCCTGTGCTCTGTGACAGTACTGTGATGTGTTTGATAAATGTTGTAAACTAACCTTATTGGCCTGTCACACTATGAACTGGTCTAGTTTTCTCATTTTCTAGTAGTGGCCCAAAGCTCTTTTTTTTTCTGAAGAAGCCATCACCTCTGTTTCTACAGCTAGTTTTGACACTAAAAGTTTATCTTGACCTGGAATAGTGGAAAGTATTATTCCATTTCAAGTTTGTACAGGACACAGATCTCCTCCAACATGTTCAGAAAGATGCAACTTCAAAATCCTATTTTGTCATTGTGTGGAAGACCTGTTCTGTCAGCTCCAGGATGGAATATGCTATGATGGGTCAAGACAGAACACAGGACAACAGATGGCACGTATTTGAGAAAGCTGAGGTGACGTCATTAGCGACCCGACCTATTGGATAGAGACACGGCCATCGCTTCTGACGCCGCTCCGACTCTCTCAACATTCATCACCTTGAACACGTCGATCCTAATGGTCAAGTTCCAGCAAATGTTTCAGCTCTAAAGTCCTCACTGTATGTTTTGTTTTCATTTTGTGGAGCCTAAAGTTTCCACAAAGTTGCAGCAAATGAAAGCCAAGGTCTTCCCACAGTTCATCTCATGCTGTATTCTCATTAGTCCATATGTCCACTTTGTGGTCATCTTAGTTCTGTCTGTGGTTCTGGTGTCAACTTTGTGCTGTATGTGCAGATCTGAATGAGATCCATGTTGTTTTTGTGCTCCTAATGAGAAGCAGAGTGATTTATTTATGGATTACCTAGCTGGAACAGCCTTAATGCGCAGTGTGAGAGTGTACATGAGTGTGTGTGTGTGTGTGCATTTTACCTCTCTTGGAGTCATGTCGCTCAGTAATTGCTGATGCAACTCTTTGTCATCCAGGGTTTGCCCTCTCCTCCTGTGAACCTATGGGATGAGTCATATGCAACTTGGCTTGTCCCTATAGGAGAGAGGAAGGGGCTGTAAGCATGAGTATGTCAAAACAAGTGAAGGTAAAAGTGTATTCATAAAATTATGCAAGTTAAGTAGTACAAAAAGATGAGATGAGATGAGAAGGAGAGAAAGAAACAGAAAGATGGAGATGGAATGAAATAAACAGAGAGAGAGATAGTGTGTGTGTGCGTGTGTGTGTGTGTGAGGAGGCAGGTGTTAGCATCCACTCCCATGCTGGGAACAGCTAGGTTTGAAACCGCTCCACCTCATTACCTTATGCAGAGAATAATCATCATCACTATACATCAAACTCATCAATATAAATCTTGCACTGGACGAGATCCAAAAGCAATTGGAGCTTTAGAGTCCTGGTGAAAGTATGGGGCTAATGATGTGGTGTATAGCATGGGGTGAAAGAACAAGAAGTAGTTCTCCTAAACTCCTCCTGGAAGGTCATGTGAAATACTGCATAGAATAAATAGTAAAGCTAGAGTCGAATAGCAAAATTATATATCCGCCCTATTAGTTTGAACATCTCTGACCATTTACTTTACAAATATCAAACAAACCGCTCCCATTATTGGAGGAATATTACTGACACTGGAAGAACAATGAATAGTTTTAAAAGCAGCGAACCAACATCTGGCACATAAGCTCCTTTGGCAGACAGAGGGTCTCGAGCTGACAATAGTTTAAAATATCACATACAGAGAGGGCCAGGGAATAATAGGTCCTTGATGTGGAGGGGGTAAGGAGTGAGCTCTTTACTTTTCAAGCTACCTTTGTGGAGTCACAATTGCAAATATCAATTTCAGCAGATGATCTATAGTCTTGTCACAGAAAGGTGTTTCATATTAACCTAACGGCTGTCCATTAGGAAGCTGTTGCCGCATTTGGTGGCAGCAAAGCCAATGAATTTAAAGTTGAATGAACTATGGAGATTTAGATGGCAAATGCAATAACTTAAAACCATAAATTATCTTTCGAATGGAGAACTGCGAATGTAATAACTTAAAACAATAAATTATTATTTTACCGGTTGTACCTACAAAAGGAGCTTGAAGCTTGATGTCTAAATACTCCTCATAGTCAACAAAAATGAAACAAAACAGAGTTCGTATTAGCTTAAGTGTTTCACTTTGGTAAACTGGGATCATGTTTTATATATACCTTCACTGTTAAACACGAAGCCCACACTGACTCAATGGTAATCAGTTGAAGGAGCACTTCACAGAAAAGATGCGAGGAATAGCCTATTTAAAAGCACACTCGGACTCATCACATCCAGGAATTATTAAGGGTTCTCTCATATGTTTCTCTTTTGCTCTGGGTAAACGCCATATCATACTTTCCGGTTATTCTTTAGGAACAAGCGTCTCACTCGGTTCGGTTGGCGCTCGGTCGCGCTCGCGCTGGAGTCACATGTTAGAACGTCACGCAGTAGTTACTGTTGTCGCGAGGAATGAAGCCTTCATTTCAAGCTGGAGAGCTCTCTCAATGCGCACTACACCGCGAGCGCTCACTATGCCATCCAACTGCTTCAACCCAACTCCAAAGGATCCGCTCAGTCATGGGAGTCCATTACCTCAGCCAAGCAATTTCCACCATCAATAATTTAATCTATTTGCTCAAAAGCTGAAGAGACAACCTGCAGCTGCTGCTTGGCGAGGAGCAGGCGAATAGAGCAAAATAGTTACGCGGAGGGCTTATCCAAAACATCCCAGATGACACTGTCCTGCTGAATGGTCTCCTTTACGACTGGACAGTAAAGGTAGGTTTTTGAGCGTAATAGATTGATTACAGTGGTTTTGTATTGACTGCGCCTTGAAATGAGAAGGCGAGTTAAGAATCAGATGTTGGATCATCCAGCGGCAACATGAAACGCTATCCTTGCGTTCATTAATAAGATAACGCTACGGCGTTATTACGTTGATTGAATTTCTGCTAGGGGTCAGCAGGACCAAAAGTTGCTTTGGTTTATCATCCAGAGCTGTGAGCTGTTTATCATTGCCACTTTTATGTGTTAAGTGGTTTAAACGTTAGTTTGATGATATTTGCTGCACTCGGGCACAAAGGACGTGGATATTTTATTGATAAGTAATTTTTACTCGTCGATGGCGTAAAAGTAAGTATTACCAAACGACATATAACAGTATATTTACCCATAAGGATAGATTGTTTATACAGTTTAAGCTAAAACTATGCGCGCGAACGTTCAGGGAATAAATGCGTTTTGTGAATTCAATGAGATTCGGAGAACAAGAAACTTGAGCTCATCGTTTAGGTTTACCGTGTAGAGTCTAGCCTTCCCCTGGAACAGATAAAGTCCCAAAGCGAAGATAAAGTTTTCAAATTAGAAACTAACAAATAAATTATAGTTCTGAGCTGCTTTGGGATGCAAAGTGGACAAATGGCTTAAACTAAATTATACTACTAGTTCATTTTCTCTTTATTTTTACTTTGTTGTAACGCATACTGTTGTTTACAAAGCTGTTAATAGTGACCAAGTCGAGATTACTATTATATTGTATATTATAGTCTATTATACTACATATATATAAAGAAATTTGTTTAGGAGGAAAAGTATGACTACGATGCACTAAAGAAAACAAGCCTATTCATTCGTATTAATCTGCGTTCTCTCTGTATACGCGTAGGTTTGTTTATGTGTCAGAAAGAGAAAGAGATGTTTCTAATGGTCCATTCTTTTCTGCTCGCCTTCACTTCAAATGCGCTTAATGTAGGCTAGACGAACGCGCCATCTAGTGCCAAAATGTTGTAAAGCATGTAAACTAGTTAAGGATGGACTGTGGATGCCGCTTTGTCTCGTGTGTCTCAGACACCACTTTTCTAGTTTAGAAAATCTAATGTAACTTTGAGTTCATAGGTTACTAACTAGCTGTAATGGCATATTCCCGCACCATCGCGGCATTATACGTTGTTTGATATAATGTACCCGCAGGATGTTTCAAATTCTTCAGAAAGTTCCTGGAAAAGAACTCAATCTCTACTAACATGTAACTTAGAGTGCCAAATCTTAGATGATATTTTCCTCGCGGATCCAGTTCGCCAATGCGTTGCCCTTTCTCCTGTTACGAGAAAATACGAAACTTATACATAAATTATTACAGCGCTAATGTTTAATTTGTCTTTGTCTTCTGCCTTTCAGCAATAGAGACATATGCTATCGCGAACGAGTGAGCCTCTTTTACAGTGACTTACAGTGGAGTCGTCAGTTTCGTAGGAATTATTTTTAAAGGATATTTAAACTGCTCTGTTTATGATTGTTGTAAGGATCCTTTTTTGGGGGGAGGGGGGTAATCTGAAATATTTTTTTTCTCATGAATCTACTAGTTTGCCAAAAGTAAAATTTATCTAAGAACTTATAAAAGCGTTTATTAATATATAATGTGATTATTACCTGTAATGAAGTAACCGCCCGATACTGATCATTCTGTTGTCATGGTTACCTCCGACATCTGTTCCCGTTCGTTATTTGACAACAGGCTAAAATACGCGATCCGATTAATTTAGAAGCGAACTTTTATTATAGGTTTTTTTTATAAAACCCAAATGAAACCCATATATAAACACATATAAATTACTTTTACATAAGGCCTAACAGCCCCATCAATTAATCCTCGTCACGTTGATGTGAACCGAAGGATGTCTTAATCTAAACAGTTTATGTGTCTCTTTTAGAAGTGTTTTATATGTAGTATTTTTTCTTCAGCAATATACTAATACAGATTGATGTAATTTGCAGAATTTCTCAAAATGTCTAGTTTCGTCAGATATTATGTATATTTTTGCATTAACTAGAGCTAAATCACGCATTTCTGGGTGTTCATCACTCTTGTTGCTTTTGTACATCACATCTTTAAAATTATGTATAAAGTTGGAGTTAGACAAGATGGAGGTTTTGAACTTCATAAACAAGCACCGACCCAACCTCTTGAAAAACCTTGCATTTGGAAACATAGATTTCACCATAGACTATAGAGAGTGTTATTTTGCAGTTGTCTCTTGCTGTGTTACCACTAATGCCAGATTGTCACTATTATGGATTCCACATTTGAATGTGCTCTTAAAGTCAGAATAATAATTACCAGCTGAGACACCTGTGTGAGCTTAGGTGATGCACGCTGCAGTGTTCTTGTCATTGAGACAAGTACACCAAAGCAATCTAAAATCTTTTCTCAGGCTACAAGCATTTTCACCAACTTTTTTTTTTTTTTTGGTTCTTTTCAAATATTTAATCATGCATTGTTAAATATCTTTGTCCTTTATGAGTGAATACCTTTTTAATGTTTTCCTTAGAGTGCCAAGACTAGTGTCTGAAAAGTGTCTTTAACCACAATTCTTTTAAGTTGGAAATGTCTTATACATCTGTCATGAGTGGTTTTGTTTCTTAATCTCCCATGACATGGAGATTTAAGCAAACACAATTGTGCTGGAATCATGATCATGCAGACCAATTTAGCCAGTCCTACCTGCCCCTTTCTAAACAATTGAGCAGGTGCATGTGGTCTTTTTGCCAAAACCATAGAGCTGCCACTCATGCCCAATTAAAGTACAATCATGTTTTACAGTGAAAGGCGTTTGAACATGCTCCTACCAAGCCCCGACCACATGGATCAAATACAGCTGTGTGGATGAAGTATGTCATCAAGCGTTCTGTACCTTACTTTGTAGATAGAGAGCTTGAAAGATCACTGAAGGCTTGATGGTTTGTCATGTGAGAGGTTTGATTGATGCAAACCTGGTTTGTTTTATATTCAATACTTCATAATGAATCTGGCTTCAAAGGCCTAACAAATGGAACACAAAAAGCTTTATTTCCCTAACAGTTGAACCGATTATTTCGGCATTAACCATTAACCAAAGTTTTTTTATTTTGAACATTTAAACACACCTGAACCCGTGACTGGATTTTTTTTTTTTGTGGCGCCTACAACCGCATTGCCACTCAGGTTCTGTGACCCATCTAAAACACCTGTTCTTTCTGTGTACACAAACATAACTCATGTTTGCACATCATACTGTACGATGACAGGATATTGATACCGCATTATCATGCACAGCTCAAACACACGCATATTAAAAGCAGAACAAACATGTCTGTCAAGGTAATCTTGTCTTCCCTCGCTGCTTTGAATGAGACAGAAGGTCTCAGTTATTGCCAACTCAGTCCCAGAGCAATAAAGTGATTCATCGTCTAGATTACCGTTTAACAGGAAGTTGATTGAGAGCATAATCCATATTGATTCTCTTGATGGAAACAGGAAATAGCAGAGTTAGAAATAAAATTGTTTGTTGTTCCTGGTGAAAAGGGACCCCAGAGGAAAATGGAAAGCAATTGTGAGCTGATGAGTGGCACTGCCCCCTAGCACCACTCCTTCTGGCCCCACCGCCCTTTTCCTCTCATCCCCCTTTGAGACCAGAGAGAGACGTCATCAGGGATGTTGTGCTCTCAGCCTCCACCCGCTGCCACACAACCCTACACACCGTTGCTCTAGTCTAATTAGGAGAGAAATATACAATTTAGTCAGCGCTTGTGTGCTAAAGTTCAGTAGTCAACAATACCTGACCTTCGCCCTTTTACATGACACCTCAAAGCCATGTAGGTCTGTAATATATTTAAGGTTATGTATTACCGGTAGGATTTGGATGAGAGATGGCATTTGTACTCCATCTGCTGTCAGGTAGGGCAGCAGAAGGGATTTGGGTGTCAGCATGACTGATGCTGGTATTTCATTCAGAAACCTCTGCAACATATATAAATACTTCTCTCATTAGGAGACGACAGATGTTTGCTAATTGGGATCATCCTGAAACTGGGGCGTTACTGGGCTGTGCTGCACTGGGCTGTGCTGCACTGTGTGTGCGTAAACCTGCATTAAGGTTGTCTTGAGAGCAGGAACGCTGACATTTATTCCTCCGTCCTCACAGGCGCGACACATCTGGAGGAATGAAATAAGAGAGAATCATTGAATAATCCTCAGGCAGGCACTTTAAATTCCTCGCTATATTCAGCAGAGGTAATTGCTGACAATGTAAGAAGCTTTTTCCATTACGGGGAAAGCTGACAGACTGAAGTATCTTTTCATGCCCGCAGAAGCAGCTTGTACACACATTTTGCACGCTGCCTGATTTGATTAAGATTGATCTGTCCTCCACAGCTGTATCCTCAGCTCTGAGTTTTTCCATGCTTGTTTTGGACCATTTGAGAGGAGAGATTAAAGATGCTCCCACCTCATCTCCCTAGCCAAACACACATACGCGTACGTTGGTGCTCACGCTCTCTCACACACACACCCCTCGTGGACTACGACGTCACTGAGCGAGGGGACTTTGAGCTCATTAAGTAGAGGGCTGTGATATTCTGAATCGAGACTGTGGGACTCCCAGCCGGCCTATTTATAGAAGGCACATCTCCATGGCAGTCATCGCTGCGCTGGCAAATCGCAGCCGTGGCCCTAGACACCAATTAAGAATGAAACAAATGCCTTTTAGACAGGGCGTGTCCTTTCTTCTCTCCTACCGGCCCGTACTGCCTTCTGCTCTGGGAGCAGATCCTCCCTCTGCCTCTTCCTGAGGCTGCATGGGGCATCGAGAGGACAGCACACAGAGAACTTGCAAAGCCTTGCTGCGGTGCTGGATATTTTTAAATGTACTCCCCCCTCAGCCCCCCTTTCCCCACCCCTACCTCTCCTCTTCTCCCGCTCCCTAGAAAAGTGAGAGTAATGGGTATTTTTTGTTGTTGGGTATGCATGTTCCAGTGTCTGTTCGTATGCACTGGGATGCCGTTGGATGCAATGAATCGCAGTGACTCATAGAGGGACTTCAGAGAGGTAAGAGAGAGCTGCAGAGAGGAAGGGAGAGAGGAGGATTCAAACTGGTTCACGGTTTCCTGGAATTTTCATTTAGTCGCGTTGTTTTCTTAGTCTGGTAAAATGTCATTGATAAGAACATGGCAGTTTAAGTGCAGGTATGAATGAGCGAATTAATGACTGGGGTCTTTCTGCATCTCTACATTCTCTGGGTATCTTTCTTTAATCACTCTATTTCAGTTCATTCCCTGCATTTTTACCGTGTCTTTCCTTATTTTTCTTGCTGTCTTGCTGTGAGGATTTGTTCCTCCAAAGGAACCCTGCTCAGCTGATTCCAGAGTTTAGATGTTGTTATACATTTGGGAAGTATATAAAGTACATCTGTAACATCATAAAAACATTTTATTAAAAAAGAAACATTTTATGATTTTAGTAGTAAAAATTATGTATTATTGCAGTAAATGTCAAAATGTAAAATAGAGTGAATTCAATATTGAATTGCTCATGAAAAACCTTGATGATAGAAGCTGTTCTTTCGTTTTTTCACTTGTCACCTATATTTGTTCTGTCTGATGCTCACACAAGCAGTTCACACACCTCTAAGGGAACAGAGGAGGCAAGGGAGAAGGAGGAAGGGAAGGGGAAGAGAGAGACGGAGGAGAGTGGGTGCAGTTCTCTCGTGTCCTCTTAATGATACTCCAGGGTCTCTGAATTTAGCCCGCTATATTTTTTGGTGGGGGAAGGGGGCACAAACATGCAGGTGTGTGTCCAGGGATGGAGAAAGCACAGAGAGTTAGTTGCGCTCCTGCGGGCCGGTAACTGAAAATGAAACAAAGAAATAACAAGTTGGCACATTTTGTTTGTGTCGTACTTTGTAGCGCATTATGAAAACGATTTGCAAAGCTTCATTGGGCATGATAACACATGGCTGTTAACAAGGGTGTTTAACATAATGTTTATTGCAGTATCGTGAAAGAAAATGGTTGCTTTACGTTGTGTTTTCTCTTCCTCCCTCCCCCCATTCCTCTCGTCTTTCCCCTTTTGCTGTCTCCAGTTCCAACAGGTTAGAAGAGTGATGACCATCCTGTTCGTTACTATGGTTATTTCATACTTCAGTTGCATGAGAGCTGCGCCCATGAGAGAGATCCCGGGCGTGCAGGGGGGCCACCGGGCTGAGGGCTACCTGGGCGCCGCTGCCGCCGCCGCCGCTGCCATCACCTCAGGCAGCCGAGGCCACGGGACTCCACAGAGTGGGGGCGGGCTGCCCTCGCTCACGGACACTTTCGAGCAGGTGATTGAGGAGTTGCTTGAGGTGGAAGGAGAGGCTACGCAGCAACTGGGGCCCGGGGCCGACCAGGGCCAAGGAGGGGGCGGTCCCGCAGCCATGGCTGACTCGAAGGATGTTGACATGTACGCCTCGCGGGTGATGATCAGCAACCAAGTGCCTTTGGAGCCGCCGTTACTCTTTCTCTTGGAGGAATACAAAAACTACCTAGACGCCGCCAACATGTCGATGCGCGTGCGGCGGCACTCAGACCCCGCGCGGCGAGGGGAGCTCAGCGTTTGTGACAGTATTAGCCAGTGGGTGACGGCTCTGGACAAAAAGACAGCCATAGACATGTCGGGCCAGACGGTCACCGTCCTGGAGAAGGTCCCCGTGACTAACGGTCAGCTGAAGCAATACTTTTACGAGACCAAATGCAACCCCTTAGGGTACACAAAGGAGGGCTGCCGAGGAATAGACAAGCGGCACTATAACTCGCAATGCCGGACAACCCAGTCTTACGTGCGAGCCCTTACCATGGATAGCAAAAGGAAGATCGGCTGGCGGTTTATACGGATAGACACTTCGTGTGTATGCACATTGACCATTAAGAGGGGCAGATAGTGTACACAATGTATAGATTTTATTGAGAGTTCTAAAAAAGAGACATAAAATAAAAATATCTATTTGTGTAAATACATAACAGGGTAAATTATTCCGTCAGATGAAAATTTTATGGACTGCATGTAAAAAAGATGAAGTTTATACAGTAAAAGTGATACTACAGTCTATTTATTGAACATATTCATGATCTTGTAAACAATTAAAAAAAGATCTGATCAGTCATTCGCGCCCAGTTCAAATTACTATATCACATTCCTCGAGACATTGTGTTTTTTACGTTGCCAAGATTTTGAGAGATGAGGAGAGGAGGAGGTGGGGAAGAATTACATTCAAGAAAAAAAAAAGAAAAAAAAAAAACAGAAAGAAAAAAAAACTTGCATGCTGCTTCAATTGTGAATTGAGAAACTGTCCACTTTGGGAAAACAAGGAAACGATTTCCGACCAAACATTCCGTTTACATTCTCAACCGTAACAGGATTTCCTCCTCTCAGTACTCTGTCTGTTTACTATCCTCAACTTCTCAAGGTAATGTTGGAAATACATACTATGTCAAGGTGCTGTTGTCAAAGCTTTGCTGTTTATTTTTTTATCCCCACAAGATGAAAAAAAAATATATATATAAAAAATATATAAAATTTATTCATTGACATGTGTTCTGGATTAATATAATTCATTTTGTATGTTGTGAAGTTGTTTGCAATATTAAATTGAAATATTTGAAGAAATAAAATTACTATAGGCAACTGAAAAACAAAACCAATGTCAATAAAGTTTGAGCTCTCCCTTTGCAGGTCTAAATATGGCACAAGCTTTGGAGAGAACTTCTTCTCTCACAGCGAACATACATTGGATTCTACATTCAAATGATTTCAAAAGGGATAGAGATTCACTAATGTACCTCCTATTTTCTCACCATACATAAAGATTAGTATAATCGAGAGGATCAAAAGTTAGTTTGAAGAATTTCTCAAATGCAGATGAACACATATATGCAATGTAGCTTCAGTTCTCGTCCACAGAAAAACATACAGTTCTCAGGTAAGACCTATTGTACACTTGGCATGTACATTTTATGGAAACCAGTCCTTCGTGTAATGTTGTCCAGTAAGAGGGTCCAGGTCGTCATCACTTGCACTGAGAGATTAAGATTTTCTTTTGTCCGAAAGATGGATCAATGGAGTCAACACTCCAATACACTCTATGTGATATCTGATACACCTGAACACAGACACAGACCTATACACAAGCCTGCTTTCCTTCAAAGGCTGTTATCAGACAACAGAACAGAAACTGTGACACTGATACACTGCCACCAATAAGGGAGGACACAGAGTTTCATCTGTTTATGGTAAGTATCTCACTGCATCATAAGTGCTTGGACAGGGCAATAAAGAAAGGATGCTCAAGCAGAAAATCCCAATATGATGATGGGTGCATCTTTCTCGGCAAATACATACCATTTCAGGCATATGGGAATCAAATCAATCAACACCGTGTTGATTCAACAGAAACTGTAATCATCTATCAGTTTTGCTTAATGGGTTAAACCCTTTCTTATAAAAAGAAAATACACAGTCTGAGCCTTTTTACTGCAAAATGGAACCATATACAGCAATGGTGACTGGACTAGATAAGGAAATAGACAATATAATGTTATCCTGGTGCATTTTACCCGAGAAACATCTTGCACGACTGAGTTATTTTTGTGAGGTTCAGATTTTTCCCGGTTTAAAGTAGTCCTTGGTAAGACCCAGCAGGGCCCTGTCCCATTTGCTACAAAAGTAGGCCATTTTATTCTCCATTTCCTTGTCTACAATACCAGCAACTAAACTCCTGCAATCACTGTTTTAGCAAGCTGGTCCAGTTTGTTTTGTGGCTTTGTTCAAATATGAGAACATCAAAAAAGTAAAAAATAAAAAATAAATAGCAGAGCAAAATATAGCATCTAATGATAATGCTATAAAATTAGTCAGATTTTATTTTGCAGTTTTATTTTGCATATTCCGAGGCTCATATATGTAGATGAATCCTTTTGAAAAAGTGTACTTTATTTAAAATATATATATATATATATAATAATAATAATTAAAAACAGAGAAATTATCTGTACATTTGTTACATAGACTAAACGATGAAACCACATAATCTAAAACCTATCCAGAAAACCAGATCATTATTTTACTGAATGACACTGCTCACTAGGGACTGTATCTTCTACCGAAAGGGAAGATGCCAAATGAATTTTCTTAATAAAATAGTATTTACATGAATATTTGCAACCAATACTATGCAGTAAAAACTTATTTAAAATGATTACATAAATTCCACTGTAGTGTACCAAACAGTATCCTGTAACTATATTCATAATATAGCACGACTTCTAGTACCTTATGCTTAAATATATTATATATTCCACATATATAATAAAATCAAATGATATTTCCTCGGGCTGCTCAAAATTAAATTGTGCTCGTTATGGTATGCAAAGTGTCTGCACAGAAATAGCGCAGGAATGATGCTCTTGACTCGCCCTGTAATCTCTTTGAATTAGCCACAGCGTTTAAGGGGTTAAGCTCTAGCTAACAGCAACAAACACAGCAGCCGAGTCGCGAGTCTGGAGCTGTCGCCAAACGCAAACTCAATATCCAGGGCTAAAATGGCCTCTTTAGGAGAACCTGTACGTCTGGAAAGAGGTAAGCCGCTCACATAAACGCTTTCTGTTGAATGTAATGCTCGGAAGACTGTGTAAATCACGTTTTTTGCTCTTAACATCCCGCTGTCACTTCATGAGGATGGATTAGTGGACGACAGCAAGCTAGCGTCCATTCACTGTATCGGAACATTCGTAATATACAGTAAATTCCACGAAGTATATGAAAGCATATAAAAAGTGAAGAATAACTATTTTTTTCTGTCGTTAAAGCGGCGTGTTTACGTTCAGTTAACGTTAGAGTAAAACACCAGGCTAACGTTAGCTGTCAGTAGCAGTGATCTTTTGTGTGCGCTGTTAGCTTGGTCACTCCAGGACAGCGTTAATATTAGAGATCAGTGTATTTGATTGTACTAAACCAGCAGAAACAGTCTTTCAGTGACATCCTGACAACCAGCGTCTAAATTGTAGTCCAGCTGACAGTTTATGGGGCTTTAAATAGTGAAGAGTGAGCGTTGGCTAGTCGATGAACGTTAGCAAAAGCAAACGCGCTGATTTATTATGATCCGAGATCTTTGCATCTCTTTTAATAGTACAAACATATGATTAAAAACATTTTTCAGAATGAAGAAACCTAAGTTACTTCCATGGTCGAAGCTGAGAACCAAAATATCTTTCGTTTAGAATTTACTTTATATTTCAGATTAATTAACAAACTGTATTAATTCTTAGGTGTAGAGAAATTGGATAAAAAAATAATAAACATAATAGTAATTTTTTTCATCATAAAAAATCACAACAAAAAAATTATTTGGTTTTCAGGAGAGATCATTTACATTCTGAAATATTTATTTGACCATGTAACGTTAATGAATATGAGGCATATACGCTCAGCCAAATACAACATCTTCAGATTGAATGATGCAAATGATTGTCCACTGCCTCGGTCTTGCCCTCAGTTTTGCATTTGTTCTTTTCCAGACATTTCTCGTGCCATCGAGCTGCTGGACAAACTCCAGAAAACAGGGGAAGTGCCTCCCCAGAAGCTGCAGGCACTGCAGAGGGTTTTGCAGAGCGAGTTCTGCAATGCCGTGCGGGAGGTAAGTGTGACCGCATCACATTCATGCATTCAAATGAATGCTCATCCTTATCTTGTAACTCTTGAGTGTAAAAAGTGCAGGCTGTTTTGTCTTGTTTACCTATGTAGGAGCAAATTTGGTAAACTGCAAACAGACATTACTTTGAAGTGCGTAATTGCACTTAAAATATTGAGCATTATTTTAAGGCCATTTGATTGCCCATAATGATTTCGGTTGTCTTTTACATAACTGTGCTTGTTATTATTCGGAAGAGGTTCCTCATGAAAATATAATAACTTTATTATATAATCTTTATTCTTGAAATCTTCTTAAAATCTTCTTAAAATAATTTTTACAAACAAATCATGACTTGCCAGACAGATTGCAAGTATACATCTACCATAAATTTACCATAATTTAGAAAAAAAAAAAAAAAGTAGGAGCAACTGAAACCACTCATATGCAAAATCACATCCTCTAATCCATAGAAGATTTAAATGTTATCCATTTTTATCATATAATGTGAAAGAGCAAGAAGAGATGTGAGGTTTCTCTGTATAACAACGCAGATACACACATGTACAGCTGCATGATGAGAGGTCTGTAATCTGGCTCTGTTTAAAAGGTGTTTATTATGTATGAACTGGTTTTGAAGAGCGCACGTCTTTAGAAAGTGTCATGTTTGCTGAGAGTGACGAAAGGTTGTGTGAAAGCCCTTATATGGAGATGATTTTGGCATGTTTTATGCAAATAACAAAGATGCGATGCGGTGAACGCGGTGTGATGAAGGTACCAAAGAACAACATAGACCAGTGATTTAAAAAAAAAAGTTGCTTCATGCTCACCAATCATTTTACCCCCCTTTTCCACTCAAGTACTCATCACTAATGCTTATGACAAAGTGCTCATTAGTGTAGTACATGGGTAGTTGTTGTTGTGTAGAAGGACTGAATTCGGGATATTGATTCTAATGTCCACAAATAGCATCAATCCATTTGTCTGTTTCATACTGGGCATATAACTCTGTAGTGTTCTGTTGCCCATGTAGTGAATCTAAGACAGTTGGCACTCGAGTGGTCTCCTCCCTGCTGCTTGGTCATCTGTCGAGCTCACCGAAGTCTCAGCACAAGTGATGCTCACAGCAGAGATGTGCTTCTTTGCCTTGCTTGAGAGCCTAGAATAAAGCAGGCGGTTCTGAAAGCAAAGATTTGTGGAAAGGTTGGCTTGCATAGGTTTAAAGGGGTTTTGGACCGAGTTAATGAAGATCATCGGACGATGTGGTATTGTCTATGAATCTAAGCATTCATCCGAAATGATTTGGTCTGTCAGAAACTGTATTTTCAGTTTTCAGCAACAATCTAAGAGAGAGATGTTAGTTTTAATGTTGAAAACATATTTTTGTGAAAACTGTTTTGTTTTTGCTAATTAAAAAGCATAAAAGGATTTAATTTTATTCGTGCGTTTTTGTTAAAACGAGTATTTATTAAAGTGTATATCACTTTACTGATGTAATTTGAATTTCTAATTGTATACTACTAATAAAAAAACATTTAATCAATTATATTAGCATTTTAGGTCCCTTTAAAAAACTGTACAGTACTGTTATTTTGTTTCTTCTCACTGTTGAGGGTGAGACTTGTAATGCATCATTAGTTTACTGAAACCTTTCACTTATTTCTGTGGCTATCCAGTCTTATTACACCTGGTCTCTAGATGGACAAAATGATCTAGATTTTGCATGTTTTTGACTTCAAGGCCACCCATGATTTCTCTGGAAATGCTTGTTTAGGCTGTTGCCTGACTTAAGTGCTGTACCTTTTGTGATGGATGTTGATTGGTAAATCATCAGCTTTGCATCTTAAAGATTTCCCTTGCACTGAAGCCGAATGCATGCTTGATTCTCAGATAAACACGCATGACTTGGAGTTGAATGCTGAGGCAGTGTGGTGGACATATAACAACAGCCCTAAATGGAAGATGAAACAGCGGTTTAGCGTTTGCCAAAGCATCAAGAGCAAGCCATGTAAAGAGATTGACTTGATATTGTATTCTCTTAATGGCATGGCATGGCATTCCCCTCACCAATTACAGCTGGTTTAAACACACTTGCTGTTTTTCTGGTGGCTATTTACTGAAGATCTGATCCAGATGAATTTAAACAGCTTTTTAAGGTTGAATTAAGATTCACAAGTAATGTAGTTGTGACTAAACTGCGATGGATCTGGGAAACTGCCTCAGGTTCTGGAAATCTGGTTTAAATTGGACATCTGGTTTTGTTTACCTGGCAGTTTAAAGGGTCATGAAACACCAAACTACTTTCTCTAAGATTTTAGCAGAGGTGTTTCTGTTGCACATCATAGAAGACAATGTTGGCATCTGTTCACTTAAATTATTTGAGAAAACTGGTTGATATTGAGCATTTTTTGGACTAGTTTCATCTTTCGGGTTTAAAACATTGTGTTGAGGTCACAGTTTGTGATGTGGCAAAAAACTATAATACTTTTATGCATTTGTGTGTCTCATAATTAATAAGCTTTGGTTATTCACAACAGAATGTGTGACAGACACTTCAGACTGTGAGATTGCATACATTAACTGAGAGCAACATTCATGGATCGAAGGGGAGTGTTGTTTTTTGCTTTGTTAGTGTTTGGCACAAACACGATTCATTCACTTCACTTCGATGCAGAGTGCAAATGCAAATGGCTGTGCATTTATTTGTGTTTTTAACTAAATGGGAGCGAAGTGAAACTGAAGTTGTCTGTGTTGTGTACTTTCATAGCATTTTTCAAAACTGGTGAGAAACACTTTAAGGCTGTAGAGCTTGTACTGTATTTGTGTGTTTGTGTCATTCATGCAGTGTTCTGTTATTTTCAGGTGTATGAGCATGTGTATGAGACCGTGGACATAAATAGCAGCCCAGAGGTGAGAGCGAATGCAACAGCAAAGGTAAGTTAGCAAATATGCTAATTTAAAAGATTTTTTTTCTGTAACTAACAGTATTCTACTAACTATTTTTATCACAAGCATTGTCAGAAAGTTAAACACATTTTAAAAATTATTTTTATTTATAAAATAGGTCTTTATATTAATAAATATAATTTTTACAATATGCCTTTTTTGTTTGAATAACTTTTTTCATTAACATTTTAAAATGTAATTTATTTCTGTGTTTGAAAATCTGAATTTTCAGCAGCATTACTCATGATCCTTATCCTAGTATGATTTGGTGCTCAAGAAACCCTTCTTATGAATATCAATCTTGATAAGTTGTTTATTTTCTTCTTCTTTCTGGATTTTTTGATTAATGGAACATTTAAAAGAACAGCGTTTGTTTTAAATTAAATTTTTCATCTGTAAATATCTTTACTAACACTTTTGATCAATTTAATGTTTCCTTGATGAAAAAACTGTATTGAATTGATTGAACAAAACATTTATGTACATGCACACTTATTGCCTTTGCACAAGACTAATCAATTGTTTATGCCACTCAGAAGTGTTTGATTTATGACCGTCTTCATTCTGTTCCCAGGCTACAGTGGCTGCATTTGCAGCCAGTGAGGGTCATTCTCATCCACGTGTGGTAGAGCTCCCTAAAACAGAGGAAGGACTGGGGTTCAACATCATGGGTGGGAAGGAACAAAACTCACCCATCTACATCTCCCGCATTATTCCTGGAGGCATCGCCGATCGGCACGGCGGCCTGAAGAGAGGAGATCAGATGCTGTCTGTTAATGGAGTGGTATGTACATAGCTATAGCTATGGGATAGTTCACCCAGAAATGAAGATTCTGTCATTAATTACTCACCCTCAAGTTGTTCCAAACCTGTTAGACCACTGTCATCTTCGGAACACAAATGAAGATATTTTTAATGAAATCTGAGAGCTTTCTGACCCTGCATAGTCCCACCACGCATACGTGTGATACTGCTGGTGCAGGAGCCAGCGTTCTGACAGTGAACCTGGATGTGCTGCACATTGTTTACAAGTAGATGTGTCGTGGTACTCTCATTGAAGACTGACATGGAAGAGAAGAAAATGTTGAATCAAATCATTATTTTTGTTTTCTTTGTGCAAACCCCCCCACCAAAAAACATTTTTGTAGCTTCATAAAATTGTCATGTCCTTATTAGGGTTGGGGTTTGACACAGATTTTACCATTCGATTCAATTCGATTGTGATTCACAAGCTTGATTTGATTTCTGATCAGATTCAGTATCTAATTGCTACATAAAAAGAAAATCTACATAACTATGCCGAAGGTTAAAATTAACTGATATGTATACAACCTAGTTACAAACATTTAAATTACACTCAATTAAAATATATATAAATATAGTTGCATAATTATTTTTCTACTCCAATTCGTCTTTTTTTTTTTTTTTTTTTAAATGGTGGCTGTCATAAAAATGTATTTATTCAAACATAAATTAAATACTGAAGCACAGTAAAAATGGATGAAAATGTTATATAGTGCATATATTTAGCAAGATACTCCTATCTAGAGTATTTGTTTGAACTAACAAGTTTATGGTCACAGAATTTGTGTTTTCTGAGGTAAACTTGACGTTATGTGACATGTTGTTATTGCCGTTTTATTTTCACGGTTGAATCAATGATTGAGTGATTTACATGAGACAAGATGCGGATTTCAGGAAGTACTCTTTCTTTTAACATACCTTTAAATCCTTATTTCCGTTTACCTGGTGCTGAAGCTGGTATTAAAGCGAAGGAGATGATCAGTTCACGTGTGCTTCGCGCTGCTGCTTCTATTGAACTGAGGAACTACAGCGATCTGTCACTCCACATTAAACAAAACCAAAACGGCATTTTCCAATACTGTAATAAAATGTAAAGAATTTTAAATCTAAGTTAGTTTCAAATCAAAATTCAAAAAGCACAAAGGTTATTGCAATTTATTGGATGAGAGGTGTTACAGTCCATTAACTGAAAACAGGCTAGACAAATTGATTCTCGTGATTTAAGAATCGATATTGTTTTGTAGAAAGGAGAATCAATGGAAATTGAGAAATCAATATTTTTTTACTCCGATCTAGTCCTTACTACCTTGAACGTGTCAGTTGCTTTGCTGTCTATGCAGGGTCAGAAAGCTTTTGGATTTCATCAAAAATCTCTTAATTTGTGTTCTGAAGATGAACGAATGTCTTGCGGTTTTAGAACGACATCAGGGTTAGTAATTGAAGAAAGAATTTTCATTCCTGGGAGAACTATCCCTTAAACAGGCACAGATAACTGTTAATACTTCATAATACATTTTCTGACAATTTATATTCCTAATTTAAGTCTATTTAATAATAGATTAATAGAATCATTTGTAATGTGAGAAGAATGTTTACAGACAGACTGAGCTTCACAAAATTGAAATCTAATTGATGCATATAAATGCTGAATGAGGTCAAGCAAAAAAACGGACTTGTGATTTCAGTTGGAACAACTTTATTTATATATTTATTTTCATAGCTGAAATTGAACTCTTAAAGAGCATGTAAACTTTTTCAGAGTGTAGAAGGAGAGCACCATGAGAAGGCTGTGGAGCTGTTGAAGGCTGCTCAGGGTACAGTGAAGCTGGTGGTACGGTACACCCCTAAGGTTCTCGAAGAGATGGAGTCGCGCTTTGAGAAGTTGAGGTCTGCTAAACGCCGGCAACAGAACAACTACCCCCAGTAGGGCGTCTCGCCTGAGCCCTTCACCCCTCCCATCTCTCCTTCCCTCTCTCTCACTTTCTCTGCCATTGTCTTTAATTCTTCTGCCATCTGTCTTCCTCGTTCACATTCGCTCGCCCCCTTTCTCCAGCCAGGGATTAGCCACATGTTTGGCACTCCTTTTTTGTGAAAATTTTCTAAATCCTCACCTCCACAACAGTTTTTTAACAGTCTTTTCACACACTTATTCTCATAGCATGAACACTACTACATTGGCGCAGGATGTTGTCACGTACACACCACACACATGCACTATTGGTGCATTATTAAGAATGTACTGTCATTTGGGATGTTGATTAGTTAGATATGCAAGGGGACCATTGCAATGTACAACTCCTGAGGTCATCTGAATGAAAATGTCAAAAAAGTGCCTCGAGATTTACAAAAAGTCTGCAGCCTCCACTACGTCCCATCCTAGGCTGTGTTTTACGGTCCAAGCACAAAATGAGAGAACACTACCACCATGTTAAAATGCAAAACGACTGTAAGATTCATTGTGTATCATTGCATGAAAGGTTTATGATATTTGTTTGTTCACTGTTTGCCCACAGAAAAAAGTCAAAGTTCACCAGAAATGTTAAAATCTCATTTTGAGTCTCCAGAGAGATAAAGGGCAGAGCGGTGACACAAGCATCCCATCAGTCCTGCTGTTTCAAACACAAAATGTCAGCTGTAAATATACTCTCATACACGATGTCGCTGACTGACCCAAACTGATCGACTCTTCACATCATGTCTACAGTACAAACTGACACTATTTTTTTTTAGTTTTATGAATGTGTGCACAGAGAAAAATGCTGTGAAAATCTGATTAGCACTGTTGAGTTCAGTATCAACAAGAATATGAAACTATTTGGGTTTGTTAAGTGTTTTAGAGAGACAAAACATGTTACATCTGCTCCCGATTACTAAATTGAAACGGTCTGCATTTGAATAAATATGTGAATGTTTATGAATTGTTCAGTCAAACAGCAGTTCAGAGGAGATGCTTGTGGCACCGTTTTAGTGTTCGATAAGTAGAAATTGAATGAAAATACAACATTTTTGTAGCAAATGCCCCTTAAAGCGCACACAACCACAAAGAAGCAGTCACTAGCTCTTATTCAGGCTTGTTCCTTTGTTTTTTGTAGAATTTAAGATTTTGATTGAAATCCTCACAGCAGAAACACTCATTTAAAAGTGTAGTGGGAATTTTGTTTTATCTTCTGTTGTTTCAGAACACTTTCTGAATGTTAATGTGGCCCTTGCCTTTCAGACAGCTGTGAGTCCATATGCTACACCCAGTTCACACTGATCATTACAAAGATCTGCATCAAGATTCAGAATCCGTTTGCTTAAATGGTTATATTTGCATATCATGAGGTAGCAACCGAGCATAATGTTAGCAAAACAGCAATGAATGCATAAAAACGAATGTTATAAAACTCTGACCTTATTCACTATTCATTATATGAGACCTGTCTTAATGAAGCTTAAGTAAAATTTGTATTAATTGGTGCTGTCATTTTCATTTTCTTTCATTCATTTTGTCTTTTTTTTTTTTGGATCAATCATTGTTCTGGAAATTCAGTAATTCTACATATCAATGTCTACAGGGAAAAAGATGCAGATCTGGAGCTGAGATTTTATCAGGTCTTCTCCAGATTATATAATGGCTAAAAATGCAGTCCCGTTACATTCATTACTAAAAATTCATCTCTACTTGTTCATGTTACAGCCAAATTTTAAGGATTTAATTGACGTTTTTTTTTAAAATCCTGTTTTGTGAAGATTCATGTTATAACAGTAGTTTCACACTGCACTTTCTCTTTGTACTAATTTTCACATGTTAAAAAATGCAACAAGCTTAATGTATTTTTAACCTCAAATGCAGGTATTTTCAGTGTCTGACAAGCTTGGGGGGGAAAACAGTCTATTTTTCCCAGTCTCTCATAAAATATTTAACGTGTCTAATTATAGAGGCCCATGACTCACCCCGAGCTGTGAGATACGTAGGTGTTTTGGGGGTGAGAGATAAAAGGGAGGTCTGATGTCTTGCATGAAGGAATCATTTGTGTTATTGACACAAAAAAAGAAGAATCAAGAGATGTCTTTTCTTTCTGTGGTGTATACAGTGCTCAGGTTGGCTCTTTCAACAATATCATACATTTTAAAGCATCATGTATCACAAGCAATAATGAGACATGATCCATTTCCTGTCATCATCATCATCATCATCATCATCATCATCATCTCAAACAGGTTACTCACTCCCCACTCATACTTGGATGTGTCCACAGGGGGCTGATTAACTATTTTTATAACCGTTTTCTTTTGATATTTTACCTTTTTGATAAAGTGATTTTTCTCTCAAGATTCTTTTCCAGGAATGCTTTGTATTGATTTACCTTGACCATATTCTCCCTGTGATTCAGGTAACAAGACCAAACTTGCATCCATTCTGGGAGCTCTTTCCGTGTCTGGTCAGCTAGTCTGGACTGTTTTTTAAGAAACTGTTTTATTTTATTATTTGACATCTCTGTCCTGCTGCAATGTTACATTAATGTGGATGTATAAATACTGATCAAAGTAATTTGTTTTGAGGATACAGAGTTTAAATATACGGGGTTTAAAATCTTTTGTGTGTGTTTCCTTTTTTCTTTTACTGGGAAAAGCTAGATAATACGTTTTAGGGAGAAAAAAAAGTAATCTCATTCATAGGCAGTCGCATCGCCAGACTAGCACGCATTTGCCTAAACACTAGAGGGCGCTGTAGGACATAACATGATCAAAAGTTTAAATAATTGCAATTCAATCGTTTAAAGATGATAAATCTTTACATTCGTGTATATATATATATATATATATATATATATATATATATATATATATATATATATATATATATATATATATATATATATATACACACGAATGTAAAGATGTATCATTTTACTGTGTGTGTATATATATATATATATATATATATATATATATATATATATATATATATATATATATAAACAGTAACTGGAAACAGGTAAAAAAAAAAAAATGTCGACATCCACATTACATCAGTCTTGTGTCGTAATGTAATGGCACACGGTCACAGACCAATAAACACTCGAGGGATTTGTCAGCCCAATTTAGTTTCTTGTCGACGTTGTCATCGACTGTGTTCCGTCTGTCTCGAGTTGCATCTTAAAGTCGCACGTCACGGACACTGAAAGCCTTACTGATTAATAACATGTCATATAAAAACAATCCCTCTTCTGACAAGGTGTACAGAGTTTGAACTATGTTAATGAAGAAATATCGGCCTGCTGACCATATTAATGAATGAATCTGTCATTCAAATGCACCCTCTGCATTTCCTCAGACTGCTTTCCACTCAGTGGTTCGATTGAAAAATATTTATAAAGACTGGATTCGCTTTTAAAATTCTAGATTAAAAACTGAAGGTTTTATTTCAAGATTTGATAACGTATGGTTTATCAATTATGTTTGTGTGAGAACAATGACAGAAAAGGACAAAGACATAGCTGCTAAACTTCAACATGGAGCAGGTCGTCCATGGTCATTTTGACACCTCGGCCATGATGGTATTTCTGGGCTTTATTTCAACCATTTCACCCTCTCAAACCTGCCACCAAATTGCCACTGGAGAAAATTCCAGAACAAAGCCATTCAGGCCAGCCATGCTTTCTGCTCTCATGGATAATACCACTGAGTTGACGCTTCCAGATGGACTTTGTGTGGGCTTTGTTATATTAATACCAGTAGCCTATTGATGCCGGTACATACTTTGGGCCGTGTGAGAATGCAACTGATAGCTGTGCCATCGCTGGTATAGACAGGAGAGTGCGTCATCATGATGTATGGAAACTCAGAGACACCTGTCTGTCACTCTCAGTGTGACTGTGTGCTTTCTCAGGTGATCAAATGCGTCTGCATGACTGACGAGACGTATTTGGAGAGAAATGCAACCAAAGAATGGAAATAATATTTGTGTTGGGATAAATCAACTCCCTAAAATGTTGGTGCAAAAGAGTTATATACTTAAAATGAAAACCAGACAATAAGCATCAACAAAACTCTTAACTTTATTTTGCATGTTTTGCATAGCATCACATGTGGAAGGAAAATACTGATGCACTAGACCCTACAGCATAGATCGTAAATACAACATGAAATGAAACAAAATGAAACCTAGCAATAAAGAAAAGCACATCACACATAAGCATAGACCATGGGATGTGAGTGAGAAATGGGGAGCACAAGCAAATGAAGAAAACCACTGATAGATTTCTTTGCTCTGTCATTTGATCACGGACATGTCATGGGATCAGTTTCAGGACAGAAGACAGAAAGAGGACAAGTGTCACAGTTTCTCCAAAGCCATTACGTCTCTCTCATTTCTTGATGTCTTCTTTTGTGACTTGAGCTGCGATGAAGTGAAAGAACCATTAGTAGATTACATCCTGCATTTACAAAGGGGGAAGAAGACTACTACCGTAGAATTATATAGTGACCTTCAGTGAAGTTCAAAATAATGTATTATACATCTGTGTGACCTACAGCAAACTTGCATGCATTTCAAAACATTTTGCATGAACTACACCTTTGAAACAGTCATGATTATAACATTTTATGTTAGTTTAAAAATAATTTATTCTTAAAAAATATATATATTTAGACAGAAGTGGATAATCCCAAATATCCTATGTTATATCATACAGGATTACAAACATGAATTAGTGCATCTGCTTAAATAGTTCAAAAGTTTGGGCTCAGTAAGTTTTTAAGAAATAGTAAGAAATAGTATGCAGGTAAAGTGTTCTTAACATTCATAATAATAAAATTTAGTCATTGAGAACCAAATCAGCATGAAGATCATGTGTTGCTAAATTCTGCTTTTTCAACACATGAATAGATTACATTTTAAAATCTATTAAAATATAAATCAATTATTTTAAAATTATAATAAAAATTTTTTTTACTGTATAAAAGATAAAAAAAATTAAACTAAACTAAAAGTAACATAATAACCTGTGCATCCTTACTCCTCTGAAAGCTTCCCCTTTCCTCACAGTGCTTTTAGAGAATTGAGTTTGATCAATTTCAGTATTGAGAAGCCCCCAGTCACGCTGGACTTGAGACTTGTTAGAGAAAGTACAGACAGTGTGGGTGTGATGACAACACATGGGGCACTGTCATGCTTACCTTGGACACATTTCACACAGAGCAAACCCGAGCTCACTGTTTAGCTGAATGTGGAGGGAAACGGGAAGTAAGGAGGAAGTATTAAAGTATGACACACAGCAGAAATCATGGATCACTGGATAGATCAATTTTTGGAACTTCAGACACACTTCTAGGTCAAATCCATCAGTTATTAACCAAAATGAAATTTTCAATTAATGCCAAGACATGCTATCCACGTTCCTTTGTTCTGTTTGAAGTATAAGTGTAATGATAGACTTTGTTTGTTTTAATCATTTCAGAGTTATAAAATAAAATGTTATTACAGCCAGAAGCATGGATGGATTTTGATCTATATGCCTCAGCATATATCTTTCATTTTATCATAACATAAGAGTGTCATTCAGGTAAGGTCATTCAGGTAAGTTTCATTCATAGGACGCCTCTGATTATGGTCCCTCATACAACATTTAAAGGCATGGTTGACTCAAAATATAAAACTTCTGTCAAGTTTATTTCTACTAATGAACACAAGAAACTATTTTTTAAATTGTGTCTAACCAAACAGTTGCTGGTCCCCATTGACTTCCATAGTATAGAAAAAAATCTTCCTACAGAAGTAAATGGAGACCAGCAACTGTTTTCTTACCAGCATACTTTAAAATCTGATTTTTCTTTTAAAAGGGTAAATGATAACAGAATGCTCATTTTGGGGTTAACCATCCCTTTAAGCAGCACAACTGTTTTCAACATAGTGATAGTTAAAAGAAATGTATCTTGAGTACCAATTTATATATATATATATACACACATTACAAACATCTTACTGACCACAGGCCTTTGAACACAAATGCAATTAATAGACAAATCAAATTCTGTCTTTAGTATATGTTGTTTAACACTGAATTTTATCATCAACTCTAGATCGCTCTAGAGAGGCATGTACTTACAGCGAACTTCCAGTTTGCATTCTACTACGTCTTCTCCGCTGTCGTTGACCGCCTTACACGTGTACACACCTCCATCAAACGGACACGGCTTACGGATCTCCAGAGTCAGCACACCCTGATTGCTGAACATACGGTACTTGGCCTCATTTGTAATGTCCATCTTGTTTTTGTACCATGTGATTTTAGGCTGCACAAAAGATTAAGATGGATTTAAAAATGGACTGTCTTGACAATTTTCTTCTATAAACATTGATAGATAATATTTTAAATATCTTAATATTAAATATATAATATTAATATCTGGGCTTAGATACTAGCTTGTAATATATATTAAGCCATTAAATATTTCAGGAGCAGGGTGATACAAATGTTATTAATTTTTTTATGAACAAAAAATGCTCAAAAATAGACCAATCTGGACTCTTCAAAGTTCTAGTTGTTTTGATCTTTTCTGTTTCAGCATGACAATATTCCTATGAACAAAGTTCATTGAACAGAGAACCTTTAAGATGAATTCAAATGCTGACTGTGAAGCAGACCCCATCAGTGACCTCACTGATGCTCTTGTGTCTGATTGAGACCAAAAGCCTACAGTTGCAATCCTCAGCATAGTGGATAGTATGGAAGCCTACTTAAAGGGATAGGTCACCCAAAAATGAAAATTACCCACCCACATGTTGTTCCAAACCTGTAAGACCTTCGTTCATCTTCAGAACACAAATTACTATTTTTTTTTTATTAAATCCACGAGCTTTCTGACCCTGCATAGACAGCAATGTAACTGACACATTCAAGGCCTAGAAAGGTACTAAGGAGGACATGATTAAATTTCATGTTCAAGGCCCAAAAACGTAGTAAAGGCATCGTTACATGCAACATCAGTGGTTCAACCTTATTTTATGAAGCTATGAGAATGCTTTTTGTGTGCAAAGAACAAAAGCGTTCTGTGCTTCATAGAATTATGGATGAACCACTGATGTCACATGGACTATTTTAATGATGCCCTTATTATGTTTCTGGGCCCTGAACATGGTAGTTCCACTGCTTTCTATTGAGGGTCAGAAAACTCAGATTTCCTCAAAAATATCTTAATTTGTGTTTGTGACATGAGAATGTCTTACAGGTTTAGGACGACATTTTTAACTTTAACTGTGGTCTTTTTATCTCACAATTTAGACTTGTATTCTCTAGAAATGCTGAAGAAGCAGAAATGACTGATGTTTTGGTGTTTCATATGTTTGGACCTACAGTATAGTGTATGACCTTTGATAACTGAGGTCACGTGTGCTCACCTTTGGGATGCCCCTTACGGAGCAGCTGAGTGTAGCATTGTATCCAGCAATAACTGAGCGACTCGCGAGAGGATGTGTGAACTTGGGGGCCTCAGAGAAATCATGCTCTTTGTAGGAAGGAGGCTTGTACACAATGCCTGTAAAGAAAACCAAAACATATATCAGGAGATCAGGGGAGTATTTAAAAACTTTAAATACTGACAGCCTAACCACTTCATGCTTCCAGAAGTGTTCATGCTATCAACACTGCATACCATTGAGCAGGCATGAGAATCTAGTGTCTGGACACAAACCATCACCTGTTTTCTGGATGTAGGCGCTGTCTTTGGAGATGCAAAGCTCTGGACTCAGACCCACCATATTCATGGCATACACACGAAACATGTACTCATTCCCCATGATCAGGTCTGAGACCACACAGTTAGTGCGCCGGTACTGCTCGTACACGGTGTACCATTCCTGCAAAGTAGAGAAAAACCACACAAACCTAGTCCTATACTGTGTACCACACTGCCGGACACACTCGGATTAAAAGCTGTATTTGTTCTCCTCTGAAACTATCAAAACCATATATGTTATAGGAAAAATATTAAAATATCCATAAAATAACGTTTTATATATACGTTCATACCACAGTTAGTAAAAAAAGTAAAAAAAAAAATGTAATAAGAAATAAAATGAAGGATCATGTGACACTGAAAACTGGAGCAATGGCTGCTTAAGATTCACTGTTACCGTCACAGAAATAAATTACATTTGAATATATATTGAAATAGTAAAGAGTATTTTGTAAAAATGTTTGACTGTTTTACTGTATTTGTTTTATTAAATAACTGTTTTGCTAAGCATAAGTGACTAAAAATAAAAAATAAAAAAACCTTACCAACATCAAACATTGAATGGTAGTTTATTTTAAAAAGTATGATTTTGTGGATGTTTTTTTAAGTCACACTTATTTCTTATTGTAATTGAGGGGTGGGGACATGAAGAATAACAATTTTACCCGAACGGCAAAATTGCATGAGATTTTTAAGCACAAACCTGCCTCACTAAATTTGTTAATATTTATATATTTGTTTCCTTAGATTTTCCAGTGTAACTATAAAAATGGGTATAAAACACTGCATGTTCATTGTGAACCACTGTGCCATGGGGTCACCAGCAAACAGTATGTGGGAACTACTGTATGTCACTACTTATCATACTTGTGGTTCTCAGATTTCTGGCTATACCACTGTAAAATTATTGCCCATTGTTATAGACAATGCAGAAAACGCTGCAGGATTGCTTAGTATTAAGCCAAAGTGTCATCACTACAGTATGTTAGTGGGAGCAGTATATGTTGAAGCAGGTAAATGGCCTGCCCATGAATGTGCCCCAAAGCCTGCTGCCCAAAGTGCTTTTATATTTAGCAGCAGAGCATCTCCGATTTCTGATTGAGATTGTCCTGTGAAACCTGATAATCCGGTGTCTTCCTGCCTGCTGCTCTGAACACATGGAGAGGAATAGACTAGCTCTAGTAACAATGTGGGGTGAAACCCAAACCGGGTGCTTTTTATTTAGCCGCTAACCTTAGTGGCTCAAGAGTACAAAGGGGTAAAGAGACCACTATAATGACAGCACTTAAATCAGGGCAAGGCCGTGGGCTAAGATTACAGCGTGCTTGCACCGAAGGAGGCACAGGTGCTCTAGTTTGGTGCGCGGCAAGGGTCATTTTGGAGCTTTGGGTACTGGATGTTCTGGATGCTGTTCCGCTGGCCCACAATTCAGTGCCACTTGCCAACTGTATGTCACAAGAGAGGCTATAAACTCATATTCTCCCTGCACCACTGTGCCACTGATGAATAGTGTACATACATTACTCAATTACAGTGCTCACAAGCTTAGCTGCTTTAGATGGCAGGCACGGGGAGGCTTACAAACCCACCAACTCTTTCTCTCAATCCGAGTTTGATAACTAACAGTACTTGACATACTGTATGTACTCTAAAAGTATATACCGTATTTTTCGGACTATAAGTCGCACCTGAGTATAAGTCGCATCATTCCAAAAATACGTCATGATGAGGAAAAAAACATAAATAAGTCGCACTGGACTATAAGTCGCATTTATTTAGAACCAATAACCAAGAGAAAACATTACCGTCTACAGCCGCGAGAGGGCGCTCTATGTTTTCAGTGTAGACTACAGAAGCACTGAGCAGCATAGAGCGCCCTCTCCCATTTCTCTAGGTTCATGTCAAATAAATTTTGATAAATAAGTCGCACCTGACTATAAGTCGCAGGACCAGCCAAACTATGAAAAAAAGTGTGACTTATAGTCCGGAAAATTTGGTATGTGCAGTATGACTCTGTTAAAGAAATTCTCAATTTTAGCAAAAACACAAATTTGTTTTTTTTGGGTTTACCTGGGTTTTCTTATCAGCCTTCTGGATGGTGTAGCCTGTGATGTCACAGTTTCCATTATCCTTGGGTGGTTTCCACTCCAGGGCAACGTTGAAGCCCCAAACATCTATTATCTTTAAATTTTGGGGTGGGCCTGGCAGGTCTGACAGTAGAAAAGAACAATTTTACTGATACAATCCAACACACTTGTATCGTAAATAAGATATGGACATATTCTGGTACTCCAAACTGTGAATGTTATTCTTGTGTAATTGTGTTAAATGTAGTCGAGGATACAAGCTCAATTTACTGTGTATGCTGTCAAACAGGTCCTAGTAACTCACCAACAATCTGTATGTTCACACTGGCCCTGTCCTGCACATTCTCAATTTGCACTTGAACTTCATACTTCCCAGAATCCTTTCTCTCAGATCTCCTGATGAAGAGGATGGTATCAGTGTCGCTGTTTCGTATGCTGACCTGCTTAGGGTCCAGAGGCTCGTCGTCCTTTATCCAGGTCACTTGAGGTCGTGGTTTACCCTTAAAAGTTAGGCGGGTGAAGAACGAGTCAAGACATCTCATTGTTCACTAACTATATTACCAACAAGAAACAAAGAATAAGTACTTTTATGAGGGGACAGACAGGGATGGATGGATGGATGGATGGATGTTTTGGGCACTACAGGAGTGTTACAGATGCCATTCAGACTTGTGTTATTGACTATCATCTGTATTCAGCCCGTTTAATTGAATTTCAGCCATAGAGCTCAGAGTATTTATAGAGTGAGAGGATGAAGATCTACGTTTCACAAACTGAGCTCTGTAAACGAACAAGTGGATAAGTTACAGTCTACCAAACAATGAAACTGTTGGAGGTCAAAGTCGGCATCAAAGGAGGACAGCCAATGGTTTCACATTGCGACAAATAATACTGCTGGATGAAGCAATACAGTACTTTGCTTGATCTTTTCATGCAAATCTAAATTGTTTGAATGGATTAGTCACATGTTACGCATCATAATTTTGATAGGGATGTGCACATTTCAAACCCAATCTTAAGGATGAATTTTCTCACCTGGAAGGGGATTACCAGGTTAATCGTTTCTCCTACTTTCTTGATGAGTGTCTGGCGGAGGTTACGGGGTAGCCAGATTTTGGGTCGCTCTGCAACAACAGAATGCAAGTAATTCACATGATGGCCCTGCATCTTATAATATAATAGCCTGTCTTACCACATCTCATTTGCTATCTCATTTCCTTCCCAACAGTGAACTATAATGCAATGCAATAGATGGATCTTCACTTAAAAAATAAAGCTCATTTGCCTGAACATTAGCATTTATAAGTTTAGTTTCATTCTTTTATCAGGTTGACTTATCTGTAGCAAGGGGCATTAACATATGGTGTATTAAACACAATCTATAAGACAAAAAGCTGATAAATTTGAACCTCTAGCATCACTCTGAAATGTTGACTTTAAATGGGCTATCATAACATTTTAAGATCATTCTCTGTGTAACTCACGCATGATTTCACGGATGGTGACTGCTTGTTGCAATGTGGCAGGAAGGCTTGGGCCTGCCATGTTATAAGCCTTCACGCGGAACTGCATCTTCTCTCCAGTTGGCAGGTCACAGATGACCACAGAGGTCTTTTCTGTGAGACCAGACAATGCAGGAATCCATTCATCAGCTACAGAGATGAAAGAAAAGTTTCAAACACAGAGCATTGAGAATTTATTCTAAATAGTACGCTGATGCAGTTAAAAAAAAATCATATGTTTAATGCTTAATTTATGAAGCTGTACTACCACTCAAAAAGGCTATTAAGGTCAATGCAACTTTTTTTAAGGAAACTAAATTCCTTTTTAAGGAATACATTTATTCAACAAAGATGTGTTAAATTGCTAAAAAAAAAAAATTACAAAATTACATTGTTAATAAAATTTAAATTTTAAATAAATGCTGTAGTTTCAAACTTTATTTTCATCAAAAGATCATGATTTTTTTATTTTTTTTTATAAATGTTTCTTCAGCACCAAATGGGTAAACAGAATGATTTCTGGAGGATCATTCTTCATTTTTAAATATTTGTTTTTTTTATTAAACCATTTAGTTTAAATTTTATTAATATTTCACCATATATGCTTTATATATATATATATATATATATATATATATATATATATATATATATATATAAAAATGCAGCCTTAGTGGAAATAAGAGGCAAAATCTATTTAAAAATCAACTGTTGCCAAACTTTTTAAAAAAAACTACTGTATTCTTATTATAAACACATTTACATAAATTCTGTCCCACATTTAAATCTTTAAACCATCCGATACTTACAGCCTTCTTTGCAGTATTCAACCCCATAGCCTTCGAGTTCAGCTGAGCCCATCCTCTCTGGAGGTTTCCATTTCAGAGAGATGGTGGTATCGCTGATGTCATCCACACACAGGCCTGTGGGCTCGCTGGTCGGAGCTGTGGACAGGAAGTTGATACAAATAATTATGTGTTTCAGTCAAAAGAAACTATGTTCTTGTATAAAGGTTTGGCCAAGTACCATTTCCTTTCCTGAAACGATGATGTACTAAGGATTAGCTTTGTCAACTGACAGCAAGGAAAACCCTTGTGTGTGTTTTGTATTCTGAGTGCAACATTTGATGTACTTATATACTGTTACTAAGCCATCAAAGACAGAGATAGTACTGGACACTTTTAATACATAGCTGGATTTACTTGGTCTTGTCACTGTGGTCTCCAGTAAAGTTCCACTAAAGAATGTGAAAAGAACATAGTGTTGTCACTAAACTAAGCAGCCATGGAAACAATGGAAGTGACCTCAATAGTGACGTTCATCTCCACTTACCTTTGAGACTACCTTTCATGGAAAGCCTTCCGTTACTGACAAGAATAACCAACATTGCTTGAATGAGTCTGAGTTTAACTTAGGGTAGTGGTGATATGGGCCTCCTGAAGATACACATGCTGTCTGCTTTGATTTGTAAGCAAGCTCCAGTCTAAAATGTCTGTGCCATATTTAAGCGCCAATGACATGCTCAGGTCAAGCTGTGTATTTATGAAGACTGTGAACTTGCAGCAAATCCAAGAACATCTATTCATATCTAACCAAGGGTTATCTGGAGTGGAAGAATGCTTATCTTAGTTGACATGCAAACAACCACTCTAAAAATGAGGCCAATAGAAATAAACAGAGCAAAATGATCAGGCTTTGCTTTGGTATGCCTATTCAGGCCTTAAGGTGCATTCGCATTCCCATCCTCCTGCAAATTTTCATAGTAAAATCTAGGCCTAATCATTTCAACAGGAATTTGCAATTGGGAATGACAGTGAAAGATTTGACCATATGAATTTTGCTTTGGGTTCAAGATGCAACTTGATCTAACCAGCAGAACTCCACAAGTGACTTCATTGTGAAATGTGCTTTATACATCACTGCACTACTGACAATTAACATTTTTTTGCCATCAACATTTCACTAATGTAACCATATCTTTGAATGCAACCGTTCACACAATCTGCTTGTTAAGTCATGACATAAATAATACTGTTTCCGGGCCCAAGACTCTACTTGTTTCAATTGAGACTACTATCTCAATGGCATATCATTACACAAGCTTACATTACAATACCCATGTGGATACGCATTATACAAATTTTTAGGTTTAGGTTTTAATGCTACCCTATGTAGTATTCTCGAAATAATTTGATGACAATGATGCATCAAGACAGCCGTAAAAAGATATATTAAGATGTCACCAATAGTATAATCCCTAGATATTAATAATCTCCACAAAAGATAGTTAGAAATAGACGCCTACTGCCAACAGGTTTAGGCTCTGGTTCTGGTTCTGGTTCTGGCTCTGGTGGGGGGGCAGTTTCCTCTGGAGGTGCTTCTGCAGATGGTGCCCCTTCCTCTCCAGGAGGTGCTGCTTCTGCTGGAGAAGCTCCATCTTCAGGAGGAGCAGGAGTTGCCTCCTCAGCTGGAGGTGCAGGAGCTTCAGCACTGGCCTCTTGTGCAGGTTCTTGTGGAGGTGGTGCTTCTGGCTCTGGCTCTTTGGTTTCTGCTGGGACATCGGGCACTGGCTCGGCCGGTGGTGCCTCAGCTGGCTTCTTCTCAGCAGTCTTGGGGAGCATCGGTTTGGTCATTCTGTCTCTAGATCACTTCAGTCTGATGAGTTTTACCAGTAGAGCCTCCTGAAAAGTGTCTATCCTTTCTGTAACACCTGCTGTGGTCTTCTCTGGGCACAGTGACGGTGACAGGCAAGTAACAAAGGAAGTGCACTGTCCTCCCCCTCCTCTCTTTTGACAATGCAGTAGATACAGCTTTGCAAAGTGCTAACATGCCATTATTTATAGAGAAGGATGCCATGGATAGTTTTCTAATCAGCTGTCTTTTAACAGACAGCAATGCTTTTAATGCAGCTCACTATAAGATAATGTTAAAGATGAGCAAAAAATGAATGCATCATTAACATGTCTATTGTTTAAACTGAAAAGGACCCTTTCAGATTACTTTAAAATAACATGACCTGTCAATTGTACCAATTATATGAAAAGATGTGGCTACATAGGTCTATGTCTCTTGAGAGGACAAGCAGCCCTTAAGGGATAGTTCATCCAAAAGAAAAATTTGCTCACCCTCATGATGTTCATGACATTGACTTACTTTTGTTCCATTTAACATTAAAGAAGATATGAAATGGATGCAATGGAAACTGACACTGGATATTGCAGAAGAGCGACGTGAGGGGTGATTAAAGAATGATGTTATTTTTGTTTTGTTCAGTTTTGTTAAACTATCCTTTAACTTGGCAGTCACAATATATCATAATGAAAGCAGTGAATGGAATCCATCAAACTGGCATTCCGCATATGCTAGCCTCCTCACTACATATTAAAATATGAAAATATTTAAAAATAAAATATCTGCAACAGAGGCTTTAAGAAATGCAGGGGAAACAAACAAGTCCCTAATATGTAAGCAAAGTTCTAAATAAAAGCAGTGGAACTCACCAACTGGCACAAATGGCTGGGAGGCAGCACTGGGGCGTGACATGCCGATGGCGTTTACTGCGTAAACACGCATTTCGTAGGATACACCCTCAATCATTCTTTTGGCTTCATATGTGGTCTCTTTATGAGGATCAAAATTGAGTCTCATCCATCTATAGCTCTTTTTCTTCTTCCGTTCAAGAACATAACCTAAAAGACATTAAGAGCACATTGCTATTATCATGCATGTCCTCTTCAGTGCACATTTAAAAGGCAATTTTATAGGTTTATATTTTTCATTAGGGTTTTTTTTTTTTCATAATATGTAAGCTCCTTTACTTAACTTCAAGTCTGATGAAGTTTATGTTAAGTTAGTGGTTGAGTAAAATGTATTTATAGTTTTTGGGAACATGTGATGTCAACAAGACGTAATTATTAGAATATTAACTATTTATAGTAAAGCTATAGAAAGCTCTGCAGTAATACTGTGTACTATTATTATTAAGTCACCTATGACTGGCTGGCCACCATCAAAGAGTGGGGGATCCCATTGAACAACGCATGAATCTTCACCGACACTAAGGATTCTGGGAGCTGCAGGTGGGTCTGGCACATCTGTAAAACATCAAAAGCTTAATCACGCCATTTCTTCTGTACAGCTAATATGCAGCTACATTAAAGGCATTTTGCTCTCAAATGGCAGCTCTCTTCTATACATTTGAATACTGCAAACCTTCTGAAGGCAATACACACAGAGTGATAATAAACAGACAGAAAAAGATGTGGACAGTTTAGTTTGTGAAGTAACAGTTCTGAAGTGTACAAAAGAGTGCTGCAACATAGCCCATATTGAAATTAGGGCATAACTTCAGCCTTCCTAGAGAACAGCTGTGAAAGATACCCATCATAATGTGGTTTAAAGGAGCTTACCAACAACTTTGACATTAATGTCAGCTGTATCCTCTCCAGCAGGATTACGTACAATGACAGAGTACACGCACTCATCCTGACGCTCCGCCCCCTCAATGGTAAAGATACAATGGCCTTTGGTACTCTGCACATGGACACGCCCATCTGAGTCTGTCAGCACCTGAACAACCAATCAAAACCACTTGTTTAAAATGTAAAAAAATCTGGATCAATCACAGGCCTTCAGATTCAACTCTGAATTCAGGCAATCAGGAATAGATAACAGAGGAAGATCTAATATAAAACTTTCAAATGCCAAAACACCCATATATACCACAAATATCTGAATTATCAGATTATATACGTTACCTGTTAAATACCCCCTATGCATGGATGATGGATTTTCAAACCTTATACTTTACGAACTTTAGATTATAAAACATTCACTTACCTTGTAGACAGTATTCTATAGAGTTGTGTGTGGTTTGTGTTAAAAAAAACTTGCTTCATAGCTGTCAAGATCTCAAAAGTATGATGATTTGTGTGCTAAAGGGATGCTTGTGTTAATGTTATAGCAGCTTGTCTCCTTTTTACCCAGGAAAAGACAAACCACAGTTAAAGTTGAGAAGAAAAAAGGTGCTTTATCAAATTTTAACAATTTCAATCACTAAACTATATATATATATATATATATATATATATATATATATATATATATATATATATATATATATATATATATATATATATATATATATATATATATATATATATATATATATATATATATATATATAAAATAAACACTTAAAGGAACACTTCATGTTTAATAAATAAGCTAATTTTCCAACTCCCCTAAAGTTAAACAGTTGACTTTTACAATCTTCGAATCCATTCAGCCTAGGGTGACCAAGTGTGCCTTCAGGACACATCTTGGCCAGGATTTCTATATTGCCTTGGCTTTGTTAGCGCTGCGCAGACCAATTGTTGTATGACAAAGTACAGTGAGAGCTCTAGAGAGCAAACAACTTGTGCTTTTGAATCGCTCTCACGGTACTTTAATCTCGTACACCGATGCTCAGTGCTGCTTTAAGTCCAACACTAATATGTTCACATATTTGCATCGCTTTGACCGTTCTCTGTAGATCCCACCTTCTCACGCATGTAATGATTGGTCAATTACGTACAATGACTGCATGTTACTGGTCAAATGATCATTACCTTTATTAAGTATGAAAACAGCAAACCAAAGCCAAAACCTGGATATTTTAGGCAATGTAGAAATACTGCAGGACGTGTCCTGGGAATATGGCACGTTTGGTCACCCTAATTCAGCCGATTTCCGGGTCTGGCAGTAGGACATTTAGCTTAGCATAGATCATTAAATCTGATTAGACCGTTAGCATCTCGCTCAAGAATGACTATTTAAAACTTGACTCTTCTTGACTCATCATTGTGTACTTTTTGTGAAAATGAAAAGTTATGATTATATAGGCCAATATGGCTAGGAACTATAATCTCATTCCAGTGTAATAAATAATCAAGGAACTTTGCTGCCGTACCATGTTTGCAGCAGGCGCTGTGACTATTTTCATGCGCTGTGTAATATCACTGCGCCTGCTGCAATGAGAGAATAGTTCCTAGACATATCGTCCTAGAAAATCGCAACTTTTTATTTTCCGTCGGTCTTAGTACACGATGTAACTACAGAAAAGTCCCAAACCCAAAGATCAGTTTGGATTCGAAAAAGGTAAAACTCAACTGTTTATATATATGGAGCGTGACTCTGGATAAACTGATCAAGACTGCATCGTCATGCAACATAGGTCAATAACATCCCAGCCAAAGCAAGAAGCATACAAGACACATGATTATGTGCAGTGTACAAGCATTTGGGGATTATTAAGGCCCAAACTCACTTCACCGTTCTTCACTGTCCATGTATGCCTTGGTTCAGGTCGCGACTCTCCCTCCTTAAAGCTACCCTACATGAGCAGAGCAGAAGCTGTGAAGCCATGGCAACCAGGTCAGAGGTTACGTGTTAGAAACTGAACTGTCAACCTTCCATCTCAGCACAAAACTCCCAGTCCCAGTGAGCCTCGACAAGACTTTCTGGTTATGGCCGGGAGATGTTACAGTACCTACCTGTACCTGTCAAGGCTTCTGAAGCCCAGATGATGGATCTCCTGTTACATTTGTAGGACAACATGGCAAATCGTAAAGAATTACAGTACACATAAAAAGCATACCACAAACTGTAGGTGAATTCAAAAACATAATTTGTCCTCAAAAAATGATTTTCTACCTAAATAACATTCTAAAGAAAAAGTTTAGGTTTGGGTATTCTGCTGTTTTTGACAGGGCAGCATTTTTCAAGCAGATCTTAAAGATCATTACTGCCAATGCTTTCTGCAATCTATTTAGGCTTACAATGCTTTTGGGAAACACAGCTCAGACCTATTCGCTCAGACAGGGATTGTTAGAAATCGATACCAGACAAAATGTAATGAATTACTCCTACCTTTTCTCCTTTTGTCCAAACCACAGTGGGGGCAGGATCTCCAGTAATTGGTACATCTAGTCGCAGTTTGTTTCCAGCCACAACCAAGATTGTAGACTCAGCGGTGCGGCCCGTGCAGTCCAAATGAATCTTGGGAGGATCTTTAAAAAAAAGAAATGTTGACACATTTCTAAAAATATAGTTTTCTTTCATTTTAATATTTATGGTTTAATGTAGTTACCAGAAACACATCATGATTATATCAATGCTGTTTTTATTTTTACCTTGGCGAGGAACGAAGTCAATCTTGACCTCTGTAAAGATAAAACAATAATTTCAAAAACAATTGCACAGATTTTTTGTCTTTTTTTTTTTAAGAGCAGTTTAAACTCACATTCTTCAGTAATAATTAAAAGGATGTACCTAAAAAGTTGAGCTTGGCAGAGAGATTGAAGGCATAGCCCTCAGGAACGAAGGTGTAGTCAGCCTCATCCTCTGGCTTTACATCATCAATGGTCAGTTTATGAATCCTTAATATAAATAAAAAAGTAACTTCATAATAGAAACAACTAAGCAGTGTTGCACGGTTGTAACAAATAGCAAAGTGATGTTGTAACATCCATATTTTCTGTGTCTTTTAATTTATTAATAAGGGACCTGGGCATTAGCACTTAACAATTGCTACTTTTCTGATAATGAAAAGTTTGTGTTCTAGCATTTCTGTTTTGTTTGTCTGTTTTGATTCAGAACCAGTGAATGATTCTTTTTTTTAATAGGTTCTTTTTAAAGAATGGATCAAAATGGTTCATATGTGTTCTTCAGGCAAAATGCTGATAGTACATTTACCATCCCACCATGCAAAGACTTCTCCAGTCTTCTCCCAGACTGAATTCTCGAGTGCAACAACAAGCTCCAATGCACCTAGGAGGAGTGAGCCTGGACTCTTGCCTCAATAGCTGAGGCTGATTCTATTGGTCTTCACCAGATGAAGCGCTTAGAGGCAATGTACACTGTGGACATACTGACACATTACTGAAAAAATCATGAGTCCTTAGCCTACATAACCCGAGCGGAGAATACTGTATGCCAACTACTGCTTGCCTGTAACACCACATTGCAAACAGCGAATATTGACTCCTCTGTACCTCAGTTCTTAAAGCATGCCGTTCACTATAGGTCAAGTGATGCATGAACTGAGACCCTCCTAACAGCACGACACCAGGTATGGCTTGCTTAGGTAAGGTTGCCTGAAGATTGTAAAAAGGCATTTAGGGAACTACCAACTGTGCTGGGACATCTCTTTGGCCCCAACATAGACAATATAGAACTACTAGAAAAGAGAATGGAGTTATCAGAGGCCACACAACAATTACAGGTGCATCTCAATAAATTGGAATGTCGTAGAAAAGTTCGTTTCAGTAATTCAACTCAACTTGTGAAACTCATGTATTAAATAGATTCAATGCACACAGACTGAAGTAGTTTAAGTCTTTGATCCTTTTAATTGTGATGATTTTGGCTCACATTTAACAAAAATGTGGCATGGCACTTGACATGGAGGATTTTTTGGTCTCATGTTTCTCATTTTCCTATTGCAATAGTTCAGGAGTTCAGGTCTGATGAGTTTGCTGGCCAGTCAAGCACACCAACACCAGTGTCATTTAACCAACTTTTGGTGCTTTTGGCAGTGTGGGCAGGCGCCAAATCCTGCTGGAAAATGAAATCAGCATCTTCAAAAAGGCTGGTCAGCAGAAGGAAGCATGAAGTGCTCCAAAATTTCTTGGTAAATGGGTGCACTGACTTTGGTTTTCAAAAAACACAATGGATCAACACCATCAATGATTGTCAGATCAGCACTCTTCCCCATGATTGTGTAGCCTAGTGAACCAAACTGAGAGACCATTAGCATGTCACCATTTTCTAATTTGATGAGATAGTGAATTGGTGGGTTTTTGTTAAATGTACGCCAAGATCATCACAATTAAAAGAACCAAAGAAACTAATATATAATATATAATAAAATATATTATATATAATCAAACTACTTCAGTCTGTGTACATTGAATTTATTTAATACACAAGTTTCACAATTTGAGTTGAATTACTGAAATAAATGAACTTTTCCATGACATTCTAATTTATTGAGATGCACCTGTATCTCAGGCTCCACAGGCTCCTTCTTTTAGGATGCCGTTGACACCGGCTCACTCACACTATTCAAGCTCAGAGTCACCACAGCGGTCAGCGACTTCAAATGCCACAGTGACACAGAGTGGCTGAAGAGACTCAGTCATGCTGCCCTTATCCCCGCCACCATCAAGGAGGACCATGTCAGCGCCCCCATAACCATCGGATGTTGCACACAGTCGACGTTCTTCGATCTGTGATGAAAGGAGACTGGTTTGTGAGTGTAGACTTGAGTGATGCTTCCATGTTCCCATTGCTCTTCACCACAGGAAATTCCTAAGAATCAGCTTTCAGGGTCAGGTCTATCAGTTCAGAGTCCTGCCATTTGGGCTATCTCTGGCTCCTCGTGTGCTTTTTACGAGATGCATGAGTCCCTGTCTCCTCTTTGGTCCAAGGGCATGAGGATTCTACTCTAATTCCTTGCATCTTGGTCAACGTCATGACGTGACTTTGTTGTTATTTTTTCTCGACCTATCTAGCTGATGCAGCGATTATTCACGCTTAGCACCGCCTCTGCCGGTCATACAGATTTCTCAGAACCACAGTTACACACATAAGTAAAAAGTAAAATTTATTTGACTACTTTTACAACAGAACAGAGGGAACAAAAAGGATGACAAAAGACTATGACGTTTTAGACATGTTTTTGTGATTTATGTAAGCACAATACTTAAGCAGTACCATTAAAAATGCCACATGACTACAATGGTGTAACAAATGGTTACACATTTTTATATATATTTTATTATTTAAATGTTATTTTACTAATTTTTTATGAATACCTTGTTTTATTATACATTACATTTTATACCTGTTTTAGAGCTGCTTTTGCTTTTGGCAGTATGCAGTGTTTTTAGTTTACCTAATGTAAACACGCATCGTTTAGCTAAACCATGTGGGGTTTTTTTTGTGTGTGTGTTTTTTTAATGTAAATTTGAAGAATAAACCTTCATTTGAAACTTTGCTAACAGACCTGAGGAAATCTCCCAACATAATATTTAGTAACACACATGCACTCACCTGCCAATGTGTGTGATATGAGTTCTGGCATCAGGTTTCACCTCCACTCCATTTTTGTACCAGATGCCTTTTACATTCTCATCAGAAACTTCACATTTGAACACAGCCTGGTCTTTGGCCTTCACTGTCAGGTCAGCAATGTTTTGATAGACCTCTAGCTGTTTCTCTAAAGGTTAGAGGTCAAAGAGAACATCGTCATCACACATGACCAACAACTAATTATGGATGCTTACCAGGTAACACCACAAAAGCTATTCTAGCGTATGTTATCATCAATAAATAAAACGTAACATGGAAATAACATGTTTTAGATGTAACATCATAGATACATGGAAAACCTGTGAAGTACCTGATGTAACATGTAAAAACTAGAGTTTCTGAATATAGCTAGTAAATGTTCAGAACCCATAGTATAGACATCTGATGCTGTACCATTTTTAAGGGATTTAGGCAAGTTAAAAATGGATAAAATGATAATTGAAAAATTATTTATTTTATATATATTTTATTTGTAGAGCTTGACAACCCTTGTCACTATTTGCATGAACATCCTGCCTGTTGTGGTTTACGAAATAAATAAATCATATGGATCTGCAGCAACATGCAGGTGAGTAACTGATTCATGTTTGGGTAAACTATCCCTTTCAAATAATAAAGAGAGGTGGGGTAAAGAAAGGTACTGTAACGATTCCACTGATGGGCTGGTTACAGTAATACTGGGCAGCTTTTTTTTTCTTGGCACCTCTTGTACTTGATCAAAAGCCCAGACAAACTGATATTAGACATACCTGGGTTTCAGTTTGCTTATAAAGTGCTATACAAGACTCAGAATAGGAGACAGAGGGAGTAGAGAGAGTGAGACAGAGACAGAAGCAAACAATAAAAAGAAATGGGAGAGAAAGGGAATGAGTCATAAATCTTTCTTAGATGCTATTAAAAGAGAGGGACAAAGCAGTTTGTGACAATGACCGAAAGAGAGAGTGAGGAACAGACAGAGTCACCTGCTCTGTTAAAATATATGGGACAGGCGGTCTAACAATAGCTGACATGTTGGTATTGTGAATGTTAACCTTGTACAGAAGTGTGGGTGGCCATGTTTTCTAAACTGATGAGAGGTGAAGTTTGAACAATTACAATTTGTGCAAAGTATATATATATATATATATATATATATATATATATATATATATATATATATATATATATATATATATATATATATATATATATATATATAGTTAATTTTAACCGAAGTCTGCAAATATAGGAGGACCTAAAACTCTCCAAATTCTGATATTTACCCTGAACCATGAGCTCTGCTAAAGATTGCCCTCCATTGGTTTTCACTCTGTAGTGGCCACAGTCCTCCTTGGTCACATCATTAATGATAAGGACATGCTTACATCCATCTGTCTTGAAGCGATATTTAAAGGACTCATCTCGGGTAAGTTCCACTCCATCTTTCTCCCTGTACAGGTCAGAATTTTGGTAATCATTAATATTTGTTGATGCTTAGGTCAGAGTTTCACTGAGCTGTGTGTGTTTATTACACATAAACATACATAAATGCAGTTAGAAAAGAAAATATGACAGAAAAGATTACAAGAAGGAAATTCCAAGAAGGTTTGCACCTGAACATTTAAGAACAAAAACATTTTTGAAGGTACTGTCATGGCTAACAGTAATATGGCACTCAGTAATACTCACTAATAACAACCTCAGAAATGTAAAGCTTGATTTATGAGCATTACAGCAGGTTAGTGGGAGCAATTGGGATAAATTAAATGGCTGACATGGTAAAGGACTAACGATTTATATTAAGTTGATAGCTGCTAATCTTTTCTCATGCTTACATAAGCTTTTACACCGACCCCAAGCAATGCAACTCCACATCATGCCGATTCATTCCAATCAGTATAGACTAAAGACACAAAACCACATTATTACCCCTTTAGACTTGTAATGTTAAAGTCCTACATTGTGGCATTCCAGTACTAGGAACAGTATCTACTTTTGCCTTTCTCTAATCATGAAAGTCATCCACTATTCAAGAGAGGTGCCATAAGCCACCAGTGACTTTCTCATTCCATTCTAGGACACTTGTGAGGTGCTAAAAGGCTGCTATGACCTTTTCCAGGAACTGATCATTTACAGCCCAGGGTGATATAGAGCCTTGGCTACAGCTATGGCATAACCAGCACTCACTCACACACCACCATCTGTCAGTCAGTGTGTGACTCACACAGCCAGCCAGCCATGCTAAAAGAAACACATCTGCCATCTACTGGACATCTGTGGAATGCCAGGACTCTGACTCATCCAGGACAGCTTGAGAAAAAGGTCACCTTTTCTAAACCCTTCTCTGGTGTTCTTTGATATCTTTGGTGTACTGCAGCCTAGTACAGATATAAGTTTATCATGCTCATTATAGATGCACATTTTTTCCTAAAAATGTCATGGAAAATGTGTCACTTCTAACGGAAGGGAAAAGGAAGTGTGTGCATGTTGACAGATCTACCATTTGACTTGAGCCCCCTCTTCAGACACTTCACACTCAAACTCTACTCGTTCTCCCTTCATGACCATCTGATCCTCTAGGTTACGTAGGATCAGAACGGGAGGCTCTGAGGGCAGAGAAATGAAAAACAAAAATGCATAAATTACATTGCTAAAAATATTTAAAATAAAATATTTTCTGGTCTACAACTTTTTTGTCTTTTCTTAGAGAGTCCTGCCTGCAAGTTGATTACCTTTAACAAAGAGCTCAGTGACAGTCTTCTCTTCTCCAATCATGCACGTATAAGCAGCATCATCTGCCAGAGTACAGTTGTTGATGGTGAGGAAGCGTTTGTTGCCTACGCTCTCAAAGATGTACCTGTGGGAAGATTGGAGAAAATAGTTTAGTAGCAGATCCAGGTTTGTTCTCTAGATGGGGACAAATCATCACTGTTGGAGAGGCTCTTCCAAACGTACATTAACAATGCAGGTCAGAAAATGAACAAAAAGCTTGTTTAACGTGAAAAACCTTGATATGGTGACAATACGATGTCAGAAATAGTGTGGCAAACAAATAATAGGCGATTGTAAACATATGACAAGTCAAGTTTTTTTTTTTTTTTTTTTTTTTAAACTAAGGTCACCGAAAAATATTATTAGCCATTGGGGATAGTTTTTGTTGTATTGTTATTTGAGTCCTTAGACATCTGACAGCCTCCATCCATTGGCACAGCTGACATCTGAGTTTACAGAGCTGTTTTGTATTCTTGGAAAACTGTCCCTGCATATTCATAGTCAACAGGCTGTTTGAGACATCTAACCCCACAGAGACAAGCCTTGAAGTTCCTGATTATGTTTAGGCTGTATATTGTCATAAGCATATTGTTGAGTGCCACTCACTTGCTAGGGTTGACAGCGGAGAGCAGGAAAAGTGACCATCCGTCCATAAGCACGGTGCCAGACGTAAAAAAAAAAGAATAATAAAAAATAAATAAAATTGAGTTTATTGTAATCCTTTCCATATACTTACTCTTTTGAGAATGCATGTGATACAAAAAGTTTTTGTTTTATTTTTTATTTTATTTTTTTACAGTAAAGGACCCAAGTAAATACCTTCCAGTTGGGTGTATCTCTTGTCCATTCTTTAGCCATTTAACCTCTGCATCTGGATTGGCCACTTCAACTTGCATTTTGATCTTGTGTCCCTTTTCGACTTGGTAGGCTGGGTCCAGCTTCCTCAGAAATGCTGTGGTTAAAACAAAGAAGAAAAGCTAAAAGTCACCACTATTAGAAAGAAATGTGCTGCACATGAGCATGTTAAGAAAATGTTTGTTCTAATCCACTTAAAGTGGTCCTATTATGCTCTTTCGAAAAGTCTTGATTTTGTTTTGGGGGTGTACTAGAACAGGATCTCATACTAGGCTGTCGAAAAACACATTATTTTTCACATATTTTACATTATTACAACTCCTCTCTCCACAGTCTGGATTGAACAGCTTGAATAGTTCCTGCAGCAAATGAAGGTCCGCCTTCTGGAATACGAAATGTGTATCTCTGCACCGGGTCAGGAAATGTTATGTCCCTTACCATAGCTGCCTGGCATCTTTAGTGTAAAAATTTTGTCAAAATCAAATCAATTTGAGCACGATTTAAACCTGGATGATTCCACTTTAAGTTTGTCTGCCTTGGGAACGTTAGCATGTCTCCGACATCTCTAGTGCAGCTCAACCAGGTCTCGTCCCATTAGTCGATATTTGTGATATCACAATCCCCGAAAATATGCGTTGTAGTCCAAACAAGTTGTTCATTGTAGCTTTTGAAAATAGATTTCCGTTAAATAAAATATATCTCCTTTTGAAGTGGACTTTGAGCTTTGTAACTTTCTATCTTTTTTATGCTCAAACAGCAACATTACAGACTAACTAAAGTTGAAAAAGTGAACGAGCATAATAGGACCCCTTTAATGTATTTCACTATCATCATTTCAACTTGACCTATCGCTAACAGTCAAATTAGTAAATTACTTACAGTGCCTTGCAAAAGTATTCATACCCCTTAATTTTCTTTAAAAATGTTGTTGTGTTGTTGATTTATTTCAGACTGCTTTTAAATTGCCTTCTTTCACATCAATTTACACTACACACTATATAATGACAAAGCAAAAAAAAAAAAAAAAAAGATTTGTGACAACTTTGCAACTTTATTGAAAATGAAAAACTGAAATAAGTACTGTTCATACCCTTAACACTTTAGCACACTTTACTTTTACTGTGCAGTTGAAGAGCATTGCCTGGTTTCCTTGATGCTTGGAACTGAGGTTCATTAGGTTCATCAGACCAAAGAATCTTGTTTCTCAATGTCTAAGGGTCCTTTAGGTTGTTTTTGCAAATTCCAAGTGGGTTTCCGTGTGTCTTCACTGAGGAGTGGATTGAATCTTGCCACACTGCCATAAAACCCAGATAGGTGTAGGAGTGTTGCAGTGATATCTGTCCTTCTGTAAGTTTCTCCCATCTCATATGGAGCTCAACTAGAGTTACCATCAGCTTCTTGGTCACCAGTCTAACCAAGACCCTTCTCAATCAATTCCTCAGTTTGGCCAGGAGGCAAGCTCAAGGAAGAGTCCTGGTTTTTCCAAACTTATTCCATTAAGTATAACCGAGACTACATGCATCAGTGAACGTTTAATACAGTCATTTCTTAATTTCTTTCTCAGATTTGTGTCTTGACAGAGTCCTGCCTCTGCACTCTACAGGCAGTAATGCACTATTTTGTCCTAAGTGCTTGTTTTTCTTACGAATACTTTTCTTATTAATATTTTCACAAAGCATAGTAAATATGTCACTTATGTGGCCTGTACAGTTAACAAAGTTCAACAAGGTTACAAACCTGCACTTTTCTTCTCTTCTTTTTTCATTTTTTTGAGTCTCTTAAGCATCCCCCGCAGGTCTGTGATACCATACTGGAAGGCAATCTTTTCATACTCTGATGGTGGAGCCTTCTGGAGGATTTCCCATACATCTACCTCAGGCTCTGTGCTCACATGAACAGCTCTGCAATGACAGCAGATAGAGGCTGATCAGAAAAGGTCAATCAAGCCAAAAAGAGAATTCTGTCATTATTTACTCAGCCTGATGTTGTGTCAAACCTGTACCACAAGAAAGAAAATTACTGAAAATGTCTTTCATCCATACAATGCAGTGGGGTCCAAAATAGCAATAGACTCCATTGACTTTCACTGTATGGATGAAAAAAAACACACCAAAAAAAAAACACCAAGCACGTTTGGAAGAACATAACGGTGAGTAAATGATGACAAGTAAGCATGTTAGAAAACTTTTTTATTTATTAAAGTATAGAAGTGCAGTTTACTGTGGCTAATAAATGGGATAAATGCTAATGAATGCTAGTCAACAGATTTTTTATTCTGTATGTGTAAAAATTCTTACCGTGGGCCAGTTTTTAAGAAACTGCTGTTCTTATGTAGAAGCAGAAACCAAGCATCAAGCATGATGAGACAAACCACAGCAGATTATTGCACATTATCAGGTTCTCAGATCAATGAGAACAATGCATTGTTAAACCATCAAGACCATTTTACAGTTCATATTTTACAAAAGCACTTAAAGCATGCAGAGTCACTGTTGCCTATAGACACTTCCTCCTTACTTAAATGCTTTATCTTCATGTGCCTTTTGTGTTTACTAAATTCTAAATTCTAGTTATAAACTATTTCAATGAATGTACAGTGTTTACTAACATAACTAATTTGTTATGCTGTCGTGTCAGAGTCAGTGAAAAAGAGATGAATGTGTAGGATGTGAAATAGCATAGGAATCGTGAGAGTTATAGGTTTATTAATGTGATTAATTAAGAAGTGTATGAGTAATGACGAAGGAGTTTGTTCAAAATGTGATGTGACAAACGTGACTCTGTCTATCTAGTTCCAAGTGGATGTGCAGTCGGCTGAGTGGAAAAACCTAGAAGGACTAAAGTTGGCAATCAGTGGCTGATTTGGAGAGAGAATAATCAAGGTATCACACACACACTCGGCAATACAACACTTAACATTCCTTCATGCACAAGCAGTCAGATCAGTGTGACTGACTTACTCTCTGAACATGGGAGTGGAACAGCCACAGAGGAGAAAAACGGGGGGGAAATTAGACATAGATGAGCCTTAGAAGGAATAAATCATTGTGTAGTTCAAATACAACAAATACAAAATAACAAAATGACAAAATGACAAAATAAAGCTTACATTTCAGTATTAGAATGATATCTAATTAACTCATTCATATGAGTTCAAACAGCTGAGAACACTTAAAAAAATCATGGATTCAAAACAAATTTTAGGCATCAGTCAAAAAAGGAAAAAAAAGAGAAACATGATGTAAAATGAATTAACATTTATTTTAAGATTTTGTCGGATTCAACCATAGTCACTTTAAGGCATCTAAATGATTCTAAAGTCTTTGATTCAACTATTATATGGTCACTAATCAAAAATGTGTGATACTGAGTATGTAAACTCCTCTTTACAAATGTGGTGTTATTACTTCCAGTGAAGAACAAAGTGCTTGCTCAGAATCATGTTAGCTTGAGTGCTGAAGTCATTAAAACAGAATATTTCAAATATATTGCATTTTCAGTCTCCAAATTTTAAAGTAGGCAATGAATGTATGTAATTAATTAGTCTCACCTCTTTTTCAGTAAAGCACTGAAGTCCAGTTCTCCTGAGTCTTCACTTGCTTCTGTGCTACTGTAGGAGAGCAAGGAATCACAGACCACAAAACATGAGCACACAGATCTATTTTACATTCTCACCTCACTGTAGTTTAAAAAAAGAGGTAAAACAGCTTCTGTAACACTAAAATACAGCAATTTATTAAAAACGGATTCATATTTAATAAATAATTTTGTAAAAGAACAGAATATCAAGTGTGTGGATGCAAATGACACATGTTCAGAAGGTATTATTATCTATAAAACATATGGAATGGATGAACACTACTGTTCAAAAGTTTTGGGATTTTTTCTTTTAAACAGAAACATTTTTTTTTATGTATTTTTATTTAATTATTGTATTGTATTGAAAATGCATATTTGCTGAATAAATATATTTATTTATTTTAAACAACAACAACAGCAAAACTTTAACTTTTTGACCTCATACTTTTGAATGGTAGTGTATACTCACACATAAGAATACATGGGACGGGTGTAAAGATGCACAAACAAAACATGCACATTATACAGACATCATTACTGAGGCAATAGAAACTAGAACAGAGCTGCTCTACACTGTTTTTGAACACATATTGTTAAAGTATGTCAAAGATGAAGGTAAAAAAAACACAGAAATGCTAATGTACAGAAGAAATCCATAGCAGACCCCTCTATGATCACACATCACTGTACATATATCAAAGACCTAGGCAGCTATATAGGTTTTATAATTATATTATATATTATAACAAGTGATCATCGCGATCCTTTTTTCCTCATCTTGAGTCTTCTTTCTGACCTGTGAAGTTTGTAGTATTAAGGATTTTTATGTACTGTATGACCCATGATGAACTTTCTTTAAGGGACGTCTTAAAGACACGAAGAGGAGCAACAAAAGAGACACGTCACTCAAAGTTTGTGCAGCTATTTCCACTGATTTTGACAAGGTGTCAGCCAAAGTTAAGAAGTGCATCAAGAGCATTTTCTGTTATTACGTTTCAAATAACCAGAATTAAAGTATCTCAAAACAGTCACGGACAAACGCAGTTCCTGATTAAACTTGTTGGCAGCGTTATTAGTGTGATCCTCTAATTTGCTCGCTCCTAATCAGTGTCTGCACTTGAAAAGATCAGTGGACAGGGAAATCATATTCACTTTAAGGCCCCCTGCCTCTGATACACCAGTAATGAGTGTTGGGAAATTGCCCTTCTCACAAAAAACAGAGAAAAGCGTGAGAAGAGACGGAAGATGAGAACAGAAAGGAAATTAGATTTTGCTAAGATCCTTGGAGAGTGAGTCATAAAGCATCAGCAATGACTAATATCACTCTCCTTAGATGTTGGCAGACAAAGGGGGAAGATTGAAAAGGACAGAAAGAAAAGGGCAAGCTATAACATATGACTGACAGAGGGACACGGATGGACACTGAAGGACTCAATGAACTCTCTGATGACAAATCAAAGGCTTTGCTTGTGTAAAGACAACGACTGTGTGGATATATCCACAACAGCTGCAGCAAACCCCTATAGCTACCTGCCATGTTCTCCTATCTTCTTCTTACCACCTGCACTTGTGCTCCTGGGTAATCAGCCATTCCAAAAAGGGTTAATGCAATATAAATAAGAAATGTTAAATCCCAAATATGGACTCAGATGCTATCTTTACATAAAAACAAACCATATAAAGAAGCGCATAGGATCTACGTGCACAAAATCATGTGACCAAACCACACAGCGTTCAAGAAAGCAAGCAAACCAACATTTCAAGATGCTGCGAAATGGCATGATACTGTTAGCTTGCATGAGTAATCATCTTTTTCAAATTTTATGATGCGGCTGTTAAAATTAATAGTTAATTAAACACGAAGAAAAAAATACTCACGTGCGTCTAAATGCAGTCCGAATATCAAGCCCATCTGTTGTACGAGCCTCTGAAGTAGAATGTACACAGTGAAAAGCACACATTACCACTTCATTTGGTACAGTTGTCAATTAAGACTTATTTATTCCTTGTTGATATTTATTAAGCATGCATATAGTTGTTTGTATTACCATGTACTACCAGGTCAAAATTACAGCTGTCGAACTTGTCTCTAGAGGAGACCTCACAACGATAAGCTCCAGCATAGTTGGCCTTAGCTGCAATGATATGCATCTCAAAAGAGTACACCTGAATAGAAAAGGTTTGTTTTGCTTACTTCTGACTTTGAAGCTTTTCTAAATATATTGATATAGTATACTTCATAACTGTTTGGTATTGACGACTGTCGGACCTTAGAGTTGCGGTCATAGTGCTCTTTGAGTTGCAGGTGCTTTCCCGACTTGCTGGCCAGATCCATCCACTTTCCTTTGAACCATTTTACTGTGGGCTTCTTCAGCAGAGATTCACCACACACCCGGGCAACAAAAGTAATGTTCTCACCTATATTGTGGGGAACAGATTGGAAGAAAAATTATATTTCATATGCACTATCCATTTCTTTATGACCAGAGGCTCTGTTACTCACCCACATTTACCTCCCCACTTTGAGGCTTTTCAGTGAAGAGACCAGTGAGGTCCTGCCTTGTGTCAGGCCGATGACTCTCAGGCAGACCTTGAAGAACAAACAGAGCAATAGGTTTGTTATTCAGTCAATTTGAATATTTTTAAATGTGTAATTAAATGAATTTGCATATGTTAATATGTCTATGTGCTTTTGTATTCACCTTCAGGTGCTGAGCCATCTGACAGGGTTCCACTGGTGTCCGGGGCTGAGCTTCCAGTAGGTGCTGGTGGAGCTTCTTTAGGTTCTTCATGCTTAGGTTCTGCAACTGCAGGGTCTGGAGACACAGCTTTCTGTGGTTCCTTCACTGCAAAAGTGAAGAAAAATCCTTAAAAAGCCATTCTGGCTGATGAAAACAAGTGATATTCACCCATCTGGGTCATAGAAGTTTCCCCTTTCGCTGCTGATGAATGTAAGTCCCTAAAGCCTTACTTCCACATTTATAATTCACCATTCCTGCATCTATAAAAGGAATTACATATCACAAAAAAAGGTCTAGGTCAGAGCAAGATGCTAATTCTTCAGCTCATGGGGCTCTTGAGTATAGTGTTTTAAACTTAAAGCCAGATTCTGTGAGGCAAACAACGTTTTATACATGCCCTCAAAATGCACTATACCTGTCTATTAATGAACATGCTTTTACTTGCATAGTTTTGTTCACATGGGCCCTTTTAGCTTGGATATTGCTCTCTTAAGGATTCCAATGGCCACACAAATTAGGACAGTCTTGCTTTTCTTCTTCCGCTGTGTCTGGATATTGGATAAGCAGCTCTAAATAGTTGACTAATAACCACTGATTGAAACAACGCTGCTAGAGACTTAAAACTCCTTTTAGTCCCAAAATAACCAGATAAAACACAGAATTAATGGATGAAACCTTGAAACATTGGCCATATTGTATATAATGTGACAACTGTGCTAAAACTAGTACTAATATTATTATAATATTATAATGTTACATTGAACTTTTTAATTTCAATACTTCTGTTTCAACAAGGATAACTGTGTTGCTTTTTTTCCTGAGGATTACAGCTTCAAATTAAATCTATTTGTAATGGAAGACTGAAAGATTTATAAGGCTAGCTATTCCTCCAGTATTTAATTTAACCCATATATCTTTTGTCCATGCACAATGCCTTACAGGATCATAAGCTCCATGAATGGGCACTGAAGGGCAGAAGTGTTTGAAGTGAAGAACAGCTATAAGAGTTCTTCTCTAATTCCATAGAAGGCTGAGAAATTCTTAAAATTTCATGGTGACAGCATGCTCAGAAAAAGATGCTTTAAAAAACAACCAGCTGCAACTTTAGAGAAAAGTGAATTGGAAAGGAGAACTGGTTGTGGTGCTCTGTGACTGGTTTACAACTAATCCAAAGGTGGGCTAAAAGTGAGGTTAAATACAGGAACATGTGAGTCACCATCCAAACCATACCCACCTTCTGATTCTTTTATCTTTAATTCAAATTTGACCTTTGACACCCCAGCTATAACTGCATATCCCACTGCATCCTCCTGAACTATATTGTTTATGGTGAGAGAGTGCATATTGCCCTCCGCTGAGATGGTGTATTTGTAACTGGATGCAATGTCCTTGGAGTCTCGCTGCCATCTCACTTTTACATCAGGCTTCTCAGTCTCTGCTTCAAATATGACCGTTGCCCCAATCTCAGCCGCCTGAGTCTTTGGTTTCTTGGTGAAAGCTGAGACTAGAAGGAGTGAGGAAGGCAGGGTAGGTCAGAAGGAAAGAATACATTTCCAAAATCTTGACATCAAGCTCTTATCTCTAAAAATGTACTGCACTGACCCCTTTTCCTCTCTAGTCTCTCCGATATCACATAATTTAAATGTGCCTGAAGACTATGTCCTTATGCTGAGATCTTGTTTAGAAATGCAAGAAAACATGTACACTTAAGTCACCCTAAATTCATGTTTAAAACAAAACAGTTAGTTGTGGCCTAATGGATACGGAGTTGGACTTGTAACCTGAAAGTCATAGGTTCGAGTCTCAGGTCAGGCACAGATTGTAGATGGGGGGAGTGATTATACAGCACTCTCTTCCACTCTTAATACCACAACTGAGGCACTGAACCCCCAACTGCTCCCTGAGCACCTCAGCATTGGCTGCCCACTGCTCTGGGTGTATATTCACGGTATGTGTGTTTGTTCACTGCTGTGTGTGTGCACTTGGACGGGTTAAATGTAGAGCATGAATTCCAAGTATGGGATGCCACACATCACGTCCTTTCCTTTGCCCACCAAACGTAGCAAAATTATTACATAGCTGGGGTCAGGATTAAAAATCAAAGCTATCTACATTCCGAACTATAAATGTAATTCTAAACTAAATGGATTTGTAGTGGTCTTATTTTTATGTCCAGTGAAAAAAATAAATAAAGCACATGATGTATTTGGTTTATTGCATACCTTGAATTATTACATACATCTTCAGTCACATCAGTGCAAATGGTTTGAGCATAAAACAAGCCAACCCTCTGGGTTTAAAAATAGAATTAATGTGCTCCCCAATGAGAACAGTAGTCCACGTTGACACAGCTGCAGGTAGCTGCTAGATGGATTAGCTAGGATCTATTTCTGTTGTTTATAAAGTACTGATCCCTCTCTTGCCATTTTAAAACCGCTGGTATCCACATTGTCTTTGTTCCACTGCTGCCATCTGGATGGATGCAAGCAGTGATAGTAAACTAATGATGTCTCTGTGGTAAATATGTTTTGAACTATAATGTATGTCAAGCTCAAAACATATTCATCTGAAATGGAAGGGAAACTATTTCATGAAGGTGACATTTATTATGAAGCGTATACTGGATGCTGATGGTTGCCCCTCAAACAAAGCTTGGATGTGTCACTCAAAAGCCTTCTAAATAAAAAATGTTCAGTCATAATAAACTATTATTAAGATCATATTGCTGTGGAGATATTGTGAGTCAAGAGAAGTGTTTCTCACACTTTTTTGTCTTCTTTAACTTTGTCCAAGACAATATTCAGCCTTATTATCTTAGCTTTACCTCTGGTATTTGTTGTTAAAAAAGTAAATTATGTCAGTTTAGTAATGTACATCTTTTTATCATTTCAATTAAGATTATAAATACATACATTTTAAGACTTATTGGGGCTTCCCTGGAAGTATTCCGAGGACCCCATTTGGCCCTGGGCCCTGGTAGAGAACCATTCATCTAGAACCTTTGAATAATGCTGAAGAAATTAAAAAGGGAAGAGAAAGTGTGAAGAGAAAGTGTGTGCAGATGGATTTTAGGGCTACCACTCAACTCCATTGCTTAATGTGGAAAGGTCATGCAACTGCATTGTTAGAATGCTGTAGGGCTTAGCGAATATCACCGCAGTAGGCTGTCAAAACAGGTGCAATCACATTATGACAATCCTATAAATCCCGTTTAGGCAGGGTTATTCTGTGCACTTTTGGGAAAAAGTACTTTAACCCATTGCCATTATTCTATCCCTTTTGCTTAGGCCATTAAATTGTGTTTTGGTTTAAAAGAAGATAGTTTATAATATTTTAATTTAAAATTTTGCCAAGAAGAACTTCAAGAAAGGTGCACAATACAATCACATGCTTTGGATGATTTCCATTCATACAGTAGGCTTAAAAACAGCAGCATGCAGTACTTAAAAAAACAAAACATTGTGATAATATTATGAAACTGCTCTTTAAATCAACTGAGACTGCCAAATATATGTTTTTCAAATGACTACAGATGAATTGTTCACATGGTACAGAACGAGAATTCACATAATCAAAAAGAACATAATCACAGAAACCCAGCACACATCGAGTCAAAGTTCAGGTAACATTTCCTTAACCAACAACTCAAAATCACACCGGTTAAAAGTCTCCTGACAAAAATGTGTTATTTATTAAAATATTTATTGTTCCTCCAACAATATTTTTATGCAATTTGTCAAAGAATTATGAACAGAATAAACACTGGCATACCTGTTTTTTTAGTTGGCTCTGGCATCCTGGTTGAGTCTCTACAGGGTTCCAACAAACGGGCACCAACACTTCTCTTTTAATAGATATCCACACCCCCCAAATGTCACACAGTACATGCCCCAAACCATCCTTCCCACCCCTTCAACCGCGACCGATGATTGAGCCCACCTTCCATCACCTTCATTGGGTAACAGAACTAAAGAATCTAAAGGTGGATGGAGGATAAGGAAACGGGGACTGGATGGGTTAAATTTAGAGTCTGACTGTAGCTAAGAATCTTCAGATGTTCTCTCCCAATCATACTGCTTTTTGTTTGTATGTAATATTTGTAGTATTCCTGAACAACCTCCAATATTCAAGAAGCCACAGCTTATACATCTGCAGTTTTGTATTCCACTTTATATTGTATGTGCTAATAAAGAATAGGTTTATGATGTGTGCCTATACTTTCGTAATATACATAAAGTATGTATTTAGTTTCCTGAATATAATTCAATCAATTTCAATCTAGAATTAAATAAAGAGATGCTTTATACTGGAGGTTTTTATTGCTAATGAAAATATACTGTATAAAAATCCCCAAGAAAATCTTATATTGGACAAATAGGCCCAAAAAGATTGACAGTTATGAAAAAAGTGTGTGTAGTTCCCCACCGATGCAGGACCCGTTTCCTCATGCCATCAGTCAAGCATTGCTAAGTTTGACCTTTTTGTCAAGAGTCTAATGATAATGATGCTTGTCTGGTTCTGGCTCTGAGGGGTGTTTTGTTTTCAAACTCTCATAAAAAGAATCAAATCATTTTTCAAATCAAACCAACTTTTTACTTAACATTTTACTGTAAATAAACATGAATGGACTAACATTTTGTGTCTTTTTCAATGTCTTCTGAAGGTTGTTTCATGGTGAATTAACATGCATAACTTTGCGACTGCTTTAACTTTCTTTCATACTTGTGTCCAATGTCTACAGTTTGACCCTGAGACATAAAGGACACAACTGAATATCACCAACCACTAGCTTTTGATTTATGTATCTTGTCTTGACCTTACTTTTATAAAGTCGGCGCTGTCCTTTAACAGGCCTATTGTAATGCACAAATATTGTGTCTTCACAGAACCCTATTCACCTGCTACTTTTAAATACATTGCAAAATATGATGATGATTTCATTACTTTAGCAGAAATTACAGTTCCTTGGTGTCCTTTTGAAACGTTAGGCACTTTCAAAAGTCCTATTCTATTAAACAACAGTTTATCAATTCCATACAACTGTCTGTGAATTTGACGTGTTGGATGTGGCCTACTCTTTTGACCACTGTCACACAGGTCTGTCAGCGCCTTGTCATTCCAGCATTAGACGGTCACACTAGCTGTTGCATACTGACAACTGCATGGACGGGTTCATTCAGATGGAGATAGACATGAAGGAAAGTTATTTGCAGTTGTTGTAATGACTATTCGCCTTGGGCCCCGTAGCTGGCTTTCTTCTAATCTAGGTGTGAATCTAGAAGGTACTTGGTGAACTTGAATAACTATCAACGTGCTGTGAGTGCGATTTAAGTGTTTAATTGTAAAACGAGAAACAGTTGGACTAATCAGAAAACCAAAAAATGCATTTTATGTATACACATCACTTGATTGACAGAGAGATGTGTATGATGATGAGATCTTGAACATGATCAACACAAATAAATCAAGCACGCGCACAGACTATTGGTATTCTGTGAGGAGAGGTCTGTGTCGTCTGGCCTTCAGCAGCTATGAGTAATCTGCGCCCTTGTCAAAGAGGTTAGGGGCTGTAGTCCGTCTGGGGTCGCAGTCCTAAGATAAGAGCTGGCTGACAGGATCCTTGACCTATAACGAATGCAATAACATCACGCGTAATGTCATTTCGTACAACAGCAGAGTCAGAAAGAACAAAACACACAATAATCTCACTGGCAAGTGTTTTCTTAGAAATTCACAAACTAATACTAATTCCCAAGCTACTGTAATAATGTTTATAATAACCCCCCCCCCCCCCCTTCATTATTGTGATTTTAAACCAGGCAGATATTTTTTTTCTAATAAGATTTTATAAGCAGACAGGTTACACGTAAAATTGAATAATACTAATCATAATTATATTAAATGGCTTGTGATTTTGTAAGACTTCGTTTAAATGGGATAATTCACCCAAAATTGACATCATTCACTCAACCCTCTGAGGTTATACTTGGATTCCCCCTAGTGGTCTGTTTACAAATTTCAACACATGCACAAATGTTTGTTTTTGTGAAAAGTGGGGACATCCCATAGGTGTAATGGTTTTTATACTGTACAAACTGTATATTCTATCGCCCTAAACCAACCTTCAACCTAACCCTAACCCTCACAGGAAACCTTGTGCATTTTTACTTTCTCATAAAAATCATTCTGTATGGTTTATAAGCGTTTTGAAAAATGGGGACATGGGTTAGGTCCTCATAAGTCACCCTCTCCTTGTAATACCTGTGTCATACCCATGTCATTATACAGAGATGTGTCCTGATATGTCACAAAAACAAGAGCACGCACGCACGCACACACACACACACACACACACACACACACACACACACACACACACACGAGAAACGAAAATATGACAGTTTAATCTAATAATTGATGACAATATGGAAATAAATGGAAAACGACAAGGTCTGCAATCCTTCAGTGTTTAAATCGGTTTGCCATCTACTTTAGGCCTATTTTTCTTTGTAATTAAATATATAAATTTAAAGCTATATGTAAGCATATACTACATGTTTAAAATTGTAATTGAAATGTTTAATTTAAGCAATTAATTACTTTAGTCATCCAAATTGCTCAGTATTTTCAAATACTTTTGTTGGCAGGTGACTTTTATTTTGGAACGAAATTATGTTTAAAATTCGTCCGGAAGTACTATTCGCGTAATCGACGTAGAAGGACGTCGGATCTGTATGTGATAAGACACACTGGAGAGTCGTGTAAATGATCTAGAGGTCCGTAAACATCATTGATTTCGCGCATGTGCTGTGTCTCATTGTGATTTCCTATCAGGTTTTCACGACACTTTATTGTTGCATCAGATAGTGGAAAATGGCAAGCACAGGAGATATAGGTAAATTTCTCAACTTATTTATTTGACTTCATCTGCGATGTAACAGTCATGTTGTACGCTGTAGAACATTAACGCGTGTTTCTTCTGCAGAGGCATGTTTTTAGTTATTCATTAATGCAGGTCCTATTTAAACCTGCAGCTGTTACAGGATGTTTCCCACTAACTTATTTATTCTATTGAGTTACCGCTTGTAACATAAACATGTAACGTAAATGTTATATATGGCAACATCCCCAAGGCTCTCCTGTTCATGTGTGACTGTCATATTGTTATATTAGAACAATTGTTTTAACAGATAAACCGAAATTAGACAGCCGAGGTAACACACTGTAATGAGTTTAATAATTTCATAAAGAATGGGAATCGAATGGAATTGACCAATTTCGGTTTTCATAACGTTTATATTATACTGCTGGTATTTGTTGGTCTTTTATTGGAAGAAATACAGTCTTTTGCGAGATGGTAAGATCATTACCAGATTAAAAAAAGAACAGATAATAACAAATAATGTTTCACACACACACACACACAGAGAGAGAGAGAGAGAGAGCTATTTATAAATATATGCTGTATAATAATAATATGCTGTTCAGTAAATGAGTCAGATGTATTCAGCCTCGACTGATTCATAATTGGTTTTGATTAAATAAAGAAAGGGTTCATAACAGGTTTCATTTTCTTTTGCTCTTTTGCACGTCGGGCACATTTCTCAGAATTTTGTCATGCTTTTTTATGTACATTTTTAATAGCATGTTAATGCGTCATTAAATGTTTTTTAATGCTATTATAGTATTTATGGTAACACTTTAGAATAAGGTTCCATTAGTTAATGTTAGTTAACTAGTTTCGTTAACATGAACTAAGCAAGAACAATCCTGAACTAAGCAAGAACAATCCTTCTACAGCATTTATAAGTCTTAGTTCATGTTAATTTCAACATTTATTAATGCATTATTTAAATCAAAAGTTGTGCTTGTTAACATTAGTTAATGCACTGTGAATTACCATGAACTAACAATGAATAACTGTATTTTCATGAACTAACATTAACGAAGATGAATAAATACCGTAATAAATGTATTATTCATTGTTTGTTCATGTTAATTAATACATTAACTAACATTAATTGAACCTTATTCTAAAGTGTTACCGTATTTATTAATATTTCATATAGTTTTTTTTTTTTTTTAAATATTGTAGTTTCAGTTTTAGTGGTTTTCTTATGTGCTTTTGTCTTTTTAATTAGTTAAAAACATTTTTTTTGTGTGTGTGTAATTTAAGTACTTTAAACTTATTCAAGTTGTGAGTGTATTGTTTCACAATTGTGTGTTAGCTGATTATTACCGCTTATGTTTCAGAGCAATGAGGTTAAAGACGATTACAGGTGTAATCACAGTCCTTCTCCGCGAGCCCTTAGCTCATTTCTAATGTCTGCTCGTCTATGTGTTTGTGTGTCTATGCCCTTCTGTTTTCCCAGCCTTTGATTATGGCTACTTACTGCGCATAAGTGAGGATGCTCGCAGGGTTGAGGCTCTGAATGAGTACTTGAGCAGTCGCAGTTACCTGGCTGGCTACCGGCCTTCACAGGCGGACGCAGAAGCCTTTGCGCTTCTATGCGGCCCCCCACCTGAGCGGCATGTCCATGCCCTGCGCTGGTACAAACACATAGCCGCCCTGAAGCCCCAAACGAATGACCAGACCCCAGAATGCAGCAGTGAGTAGACAGAACTCTCCCTGTCGTAGTCAGAGTGCATGAACGTAGGTTGTAGCTGAATTGCACTTCGAGTTAGTGGTTTCTGTGCTGAGGACACTTGCCGTATGTGTTGCATGAGTTTGAGGGTGTGGTTTGTTTGATTCGTTAATCCTTCTCAGGTTTGTTCTAGACAGGACTGGAGTTACAGTTGACTGATACACACTGAGTGACTGAGGTGCTTGTGGTTTTAAACTGTTCTTTCATTGGATGCATTTATCAGTGGCTTTGTTTGCACATTTTTTGTTTCACTTTCACACTGTGTACTGTATGTGTCACTTTCATTTAGACATGTTTTATGTTTTCTGTGAGGAAAAAAACAACAACCCTGAGTTATAATTGTGCTGCAGGTGTGCACGAACAACTATTTCTTGTAAGGCGTTTGTTGTTCAGTTTAGGGATTGAATATTATAAATTAATCTGTGAAAGTGACTCATTTTTATACCAAACAAAGTAATTTGGGTGGAAAATAAGTGTCTCTTGTTTTTCAGCAAAGGGGAAGCGGGTGCAGCCACCATGGTCTCCGCCAGAAGGCACAGACGTTTCAAAGCTGTGTCTTTACAACAGTCTCACACGGACCAAGGTACAGTATGAAAGATGTGTGGGTGACATGTAGAACATTACTAGACTAAATCCACAACTCTCTATACGTTATATTACTGTAGTATTGGTGGTTGAAAACTTAAACAGATGGGCAAAACTTTTAGAAAGAACCTACAGATTTAAATTCTGTACTTTTCATCTTTTCAAATTATAATGGCACTATTTACTGAATTATCAAATCATTCAGACTTCTTACATAAACTTAAAAAATGGATGCTGTTTTATGATAATAAACTGTTAAAAATGGTTCATATCTGTCTTGTTTTGTGCATTCTAGGAGGTGTTTGTACCACAGAAGGGCAACAGGGTTTTGTGGTACTGCTGTGGCCCCACAGTGTATGATGCTTCTCACATGGGTCATGCCAGGTGACATATTCCCAATCCATTCATAGTGTTTCTTTGTTTTCAGTGTGACCCAGCTGTTGAAAACAGCACAGTAGACACCGGACAGCAGTCAATGAAAAGGCTGAAGCAGACATTCAGCTTTCAATCCAGGGTCAGAACTTGTTAGTTGTGTATTTGAGGCTGTAAATCAAATCTCACAGAAATATTCTGTTTGACTATGGCTCAATGAACATAGGCAAAAAGAGAAAATATAAACATCTCGCATCCAAGGCTCACACAACATTTATGATGTAGCATCTCTTTGTATTTCACGAGGATTCAATGGCTTTGTTCTTTCAGGTCCTACATTTCTTTTGACATACTGCGGAGAATACTGAAGGATTATTTCAAATACGACGTCTTCTACTGTATGAACATCACAGATATTGATGACAAAGTAAGAGCCGTGTTTGCGCCGAGTCTGAATGTAGTTGACCTTAAGCTTTTGAATTCTATATAACCTGATACCTCATGCTTTCGGTCATATGAAACTGCTGCTTTAATTCTGAAGGCCACATGTGATACAGTGTTCTCAAGATCCAATCATCAGTGTGACTTCTTCATTTCAGATCATCAAAAGAGCCCGACAGAACTACCTGCTGGAGCAGTACAGAGAGAAGAAGCCCAGTCCCTCTCAGATACTGCAGGATGTGTTAACGGCCCGAACGGTGAGGGTATCACTCATACAGTGGACATTTCGGTCCAAATGAATCATCTAAGCAGACTTGTGGGGTTTAAAGCCTGTATGAGTTGGACCCAGAAATGTTTTTTTTTTTTGCATTTGCATGTTTCCGACCCTGAGAGTACCAATTTAAAGACATTGTGAAATCTAAATTAACAATTTTTATGCAGTTTTACAGTTCTAAATGATTGATGATTGATCTTTGCACATTATTGTTATAAAAAAAAAAACATGTTCTCGTTTTTTTTAATTGGTACCATTAACATGCAGTCTTCTTTTGCATCTCTTCTCTGATGATGTGTACATTGGCGTGAGGGCTGGGCCATAAGGATGCCTAATCGAAAATTAAGTTTTAATCATTCCCTTCCAGCAATGAAACGACTGTAAAAGTAGCCAATGACTATGAGAAGCTTTTTTTATTCAGAAATGCATCACTATAGACCTTAGTCATGGCCATGAAAACGAGGCTATAGTTTAGTTCCTTTTATTACGCAGTCCCTGAAAATAGTTCCCAGCAATTTTCCCCATAGTACTCGTTCCGTATCTAAGCGAACCGAGGTTACATTAGCAACATAGTGTTTCACACAACTAATGTGGGACACGGGTTGCTTTCACATCAGCAAGAGAAAAAAATGTATACAATATCCCGAAGTACTGAAAGAACTGCCATTAAGTAATGAAATTAATCAGTTTGCTGAAAAGATTTAAGCAGCTCTGAAAACGAAATGGAAGCAAGACCACCTCAAATCCGATAGACTGTTGGTTACTGGCTTTCACAAAAATGTTTTCATTCATCTCTTTCCCCATCACTGTGCTTTAATGTAATTTGGTTTTATTGTGTTTAGCCGTTTAAAGCCAAGCTTGCTGAGACTACTGACCCAGATAAGAAACAGATGCTGGAGAGGCTGGATGCAGCAGTGGAAGCTGCCCTGGGTCCCCTGCAGGGGGCAGTGCAGAGCAACGCTGCAGGAGATGCACTCCAGAATCAGGCACAGGTAAATTATTTGAGAAGCTTTTTAAAAATACTTAATGTGACCTAGTTAGATCAGGGCCGTATGAGGCATTCATTCTAAATTATTTGACTGCTGCCATTCAGTGACACATCAATTAACATGGTGTTTCATGAGATCATTTGAATTCATGGCATGGTTCTGAAACTAAATGTTTTTTTCTTAATGGTTTTCATTTTTAGGTCTTATTGGAAGAGGCTAAGGATCTCTTGTCAGATTGGTTAGACTCCCAATTTGGGAGCCAAGTGACAGAAAACTCCATCTTTTCTTTGTTGCCAAAGTACTGGGAGGGAGAGTACCACAAAGATATGGAAGCCCTGAATGTGAGTGAACTAATACTGATGAGTAAGCAATAGCCTGAGTATGTATATACACTACTGTTCAAAAATGTGGGGTCAGTCATTTTTAAAAATGTTTTTAAAAGAAGTCTCAGGCTCATCAAGGCTACATTTATTTAATCAAAAATACAGTAAAAACTGTATATTGTGAAATATAAAAAATGTAATAACAATTTAAAATAACAAATTAATAATATATTTCAGAATGTGATTTATTTCTGTGACCACAAAGCTGAATTTTCAGCTCCTTACTCCAGTGTTTAATGCCATGTCTTCCATCAGAAGCTATTCTGATATGCTGATTTGTTGTTCATGAAACATTTCACATTATTATCTCTGTCGAACAACTGTGTTGTGCTGTTGTGTTTTAAGTGTTGGGGAAGGTTACTTTGGAAATGTAATAGGTTACAGATTAAAAGTTACCCTATTTAAAGTGTAATAAGTAGCGTAACTATTTCAATTATTTCAGTAATGTAACTGATTACGTTTTAATTACTTTTCTACATTTATAACAGTAGGTTGTATTCTAAAGATTTCAGTTGCAATGTGGATTGATATAATTGACGGAAGTGGTATGCTGCTTGCTTTACTAAAAGGCCTTTGAAAGGCAAGAGGCATCATGCACATCAAAAACAGGCAAAGCAACAAATTCATATTATTAAACATATCCTAGCTTTCTACAGAAAATATTCAGATGTAACCCACTTTGTAATCATTAACATTTTCATAAGTAACTGTAACTTGTAGTTAAATTACTTAATGCTCTTAGAAGTAACTAGTTGCTCCCCAGCACAGTGTATTTTGTATTGTATATATTGTGATGCATGTTCATCTTCTTACCGATGTGTTAAAACATGTGAAGTCTGAGCAGTGATGATAGCCTGTGGTGTCTTTGATTGACAGGTCCTCCCTCCTGATGTTCTCACACGGGTCAGCGAGTACGTGCCAGAGATTGTGGAATTTGTCAAAAGAATTGTGGACAACGGTTACGGGTAGGAACGGAGCTTCGTTGTAGATTTATCATTTCATAAACGGTAAACAAAAACACTACTTTCAAAGGAAATGTCTAAGAATGAATTTCTGCTCTTTTCTCACAAGATACGAGTCAAATGGATCGGTATATTTCGACACTGCAAAGTTTGATTCCTGCCCTGCTCACTCTTATGCCAAACTGGTACCAGAAGCCGTTGGTGATCAGAAGGCTCTTCAAGAAGGAGAAGGTACAGGAATAAATTGCAATACGTCCCTTAAAATAATTAACACTTTTAAGTGGGCTTTTGAGAAGTACAATAAATGCATCCGGTTCAACTGTCTCTAATTTCCATGGCAATTAGATGTAGAATGGCATTGCACTGTTGCTGTAATACAGTTGTATTGATGCACACCAATAGGGCAGTTACTAGATAGTGCATATAGCTTGATTAATAATCTGAGTAGAGGATACAACAAGCCAGAATTATCCATTGTATAACAGGACGTTAGGGCAATTTTTCAATTTTTTTCCAATGAGTGAATTTCTTTTTTTTTTTTTTTGCAGGTGACTTGAGTATCTCAGCAGACAGACTTAGTGAAAAGAGATCACAGAATGACTTTGCACTGTGGAAGGCCTCTAAGCCTGGAGAACCATCCTGGGACTCCCCTTGGGGAAAGGTGAGGAAGTACACATCAGGAAGACGTGTAGATGAACATGCCTTAAAATGTCTCCACAGTTAGCTGCTTAGCACATTTTATATAAGGCAACAAAGTTTTGAATGCACTGGTAATGTTTGTGGGTTCAGTATCTAAAACTCTGCTGGGGATGTTAAAGGGGAGACCTGGATGGCATATTGAGTGTTCTGCCATGGCTGGATCCATTTTGGGAGAGTCTATGGATATCCACGGAGGAGGATTTGACTTGCGTTTTCCTCATCATGACAATGAATTGGCGCAATCTGAGGTGAGAAAATTACAGTGTGCTCATATGGCTAATGTTTAAAATGCGTTTGTTGAAAAGCTGTTATTAGAATCCTGTTCATTATTCAGTACAGGTTAATGCAGCATTCATGTCACGCTGGAATTACCATAATTGCAAGTTTAACCGTTAGTTAAACGATTTGTCTTTGTCAAAACTGTAATTAAAACACACATTTCTATTTAATTATGTATGTTATTATAGCTAGTGTAACAGTGCACTTTTTTCTTATTTTGCTTGAGCATATACATGTGACATGATGTAGTGATTTAATTTTTAGCTGTCACCAACTACAAAGGATACATTTTTGGCTTTTTGAGCATTGCCATGTAAACAAATGGTTTCTAGTTGTTATTATTCATCTGAAAACTGATGATTGTCCCTGGATTGCTGTATGTCTTTTTTTTTTTTTTTTTTTTTACAGGCATACTTTGAGAATGATCACTGGGTACGATATTTCTTACACACGGGTCACCTGACCATCGCCGGATGCAAGATGTCCAAATCTCTGAAGAACTTTATTACTATCAAAGATGCCCTGGCCAAACATACGGGTAATTCTACTACAATTTTACTATTATAAGTATCGCTGTTACATATCTTGATCTCTGCATATGCGTCAAAGACTTAATGCTCTTTTTAATTGGTCTAAATTTGTGTTTTGTTTGTTTATTTATTATTTTTTTTTAATGAAATGATTTGACTTTGAATAACCTCTATAATTTCATTTTCCAAATATTTTTTCTTTTTTTTGATTATTCTCATTATTGTCGTTGTTGTTGTTGTGGTTGTTATTCTTTGAAGGGTTTAAAAAAAAAAGAGAGAAACTGTTAAGACCCTCATGAGTGTGTGTCAATGTCTTTTATACTTCTTTTTTGAAAATATCAAATGAATGAAAGTGGCATGTTTTATATTTAGACCAAATTGAGTACGTTTATTCATCACTGTCAGTTTTTGACCTTGGAAGTGTTCAGTAACTTTTTTTTAAAAATAATGATTAAGTCCTGTGTCTTCAAGGGGCAAGCAAGGGATTTTATTTTTTTACTATATGGATATACCACTTGACATCTTTGCAGCAACAGTGTAAAGAAGACTGATACCTTGGCACATAAAAGATTTGTAATTATTTTCTTTTCTCATGCATCTTTGTTTGTCATTGACCTAAAAGAGATTATGTGGTGTCTATACATGATCTGCCTTGCATATTTATCCATTTAACCACATTTTGACATTGTGCATTTGCGCTTTATTTCCTTTTAGCAAGACAGCTTCGTTTGGCCTTTCTGATGCATTCGTGGAAAGACACATTGGACTACTCCAACAACACAATGGAGTCAGCCATCCAATATGAGAGATTCATAAACGTGAGTGAGAAACCTGCAAGAAGCAGTGGGGGAGAAAAGTACCCAAAATTCATAGTCTGTCCAAATTTAATATCTGCCACTTATCAGCATAGGGAATCCTCATGAGTGCACAATAGGCTTATCTAGATTCCTTCAAGAACCCAGAAGGTCGGAGAATAGCGCGTGTCCTTCAGGGCGCATTAATTCTGTCTTGCGCTTCTTTCCACCTATCAATTACTCTGTCACCAAGGAATATAAGATGGGCAGAGTTCCAAATTTGCCTGAAACACACAGGCAGCCATTAGCATTGGAAGTATGTGAAGGTTACCTATGACCGACCTACACTCTATATTTTTTTTTAGACCAGCCTCACCCGAACATGGAGTTAGGATCTTAATGAGACACTGTGTTTTTCCCTCTACACCAGTGCACCACCAAAGGCTGGACTTGAGTAAAAATGAAGACGGCTTATTAGACGGTGATGCAATAATAGTGCAATTCCCTCAGCAGAATTTGGCTGAAATATAACTGGAGATGAATAGAGGTTCTGAGGTCCCAAATTAGAAGTAAAAGCTGTAAATATTCAAACAAAACACATTAAAAAGCTAAACGTGGTGTTAGTGTATGTAGTGTGGCAGATGCTGTGCACACAAAAACAGTTTTTTAAAAGCAGTCTAGCAGTGGTAGCAATCTTTTATTTTATTTTTTCCCCCAAACATTTAGAAACTTCCTTAAGAAAAGATGGTTATGAACTATGCTAAAAGTGTATTTAGGATAATGCAGACACAAGTTCTATACCCTTAGACCTTGAAGTGATAGGAATCTGCTGGGGCTTTTTTTATTAGGTTTTTTATTTTATTTTTTATTTTATGAATTTTCTGAATATGTTAACCCTTAATGTGGTAAAATATTTAATTAAACAATTTAAAGTAAAATGCTGGATTAAATACAATATATACAGAATATATATCCTCAAGTTCGGGCTCAGTAAGATTTTTCTTTTAAAAATAAATTAATCATTTTGTTCGGCAAGGACGCAATAAGTTGATCAAAATGAGGATTTTTACATCATTACTGTTTCATAAGAATGGTGTTCATTTGAAACATTATTTTAAGAACCCTTAAAAAATGTTTAAAATGGCAAAAACTTATCAACCCCAAAAGTTTAAATGGATTATAAATTTGTATTATAAGCACGTAACTTAAAATAAAGTATTATTTTAAGAGAGCAAATGAAAAAGTCCCTTATGACTGTTTTTGTGTTTGCTCCTCTGATTCTGTTTCCACAGGAGTTCTTCCTAAATGTTAAAGATCTTCTGAGGAGCCCCACAGACGTCACTGGCCAGTTTGAGAAATGGGAAGCTGAGGAGATTGAACTAAACAAAAGGTGACCCACATGTTCCTTAAGACTCAATTGTATCTCTTCTAAAAATAAAGCTTTATCACCCATTACAGGAATTTGTGTGTGTTTGTGTAGCTTCTATGAGAAGAAAACATCAGTTCATGAGGCGCTGTGTGACAACATAGACACCCGTTCGGCTCTAGAGGAGATGCGGGCTCTTGTCGGTCAGAGTAACACCTACATGGCTGCCAGAAGGAGTGCAAAACTACCGCCGAACCGCATGCTGCTGCAGAGCATTGCCCTGTACTTAACCGACATGCTTAAGGTAGCGAGACAAAAAAAAAAGTAGCTATATAGAGCTTAACTTTGGACGTAATTGATACCTGGATTCTTGTACATTCGGATAGCTACAATGAATAAGCTGAGCCTTAGAGACAGTGGCTGCACACTGAAGTGCTTGCTAAAACTGTTCTGTTTTTACAGACATTTGGAGCGATTGAGGGAGCTGAGCCCATTGGCTTCCCTGTTGGAGGAAATGGACAGAATGCTGATGTAAGCAACACCACTTAGATCATGTTTGATTCATCAAAGGTTTTCCTTTTAATTTCTGTTACAAAGCCAGAGTTGTGAAGACACGTTATTAATGATTGAATATAAATATTTGTTGTTGTTGTTGTCAACCCTTATTAAACTCTTCTTAATCTTATAATTTCTGTTTCAGCTCGAGAACACAGTCATGCCCTATTTGTCAGTGCTGTCGCATTTCAGGGAAGATGTCAGAAAAATTGCAAGAGAGAAGAAAGGTAAATCTCTCGGGCTGTTTTATTTATAAATATTTCAGAGCAAAGACCTAAAATGTATACTCGAGTCATTTTGTTTTTTATAATTTATTCCTTTGTAAGATTTTTTTTTCCTTTTTTATGGGTGTTGTTGTAGCTGTACCTCCAACAGACATTTGCATACAATACAGATTGTGCTTTTTAAACGTAAAAGAGAATTCATTAGAGAGATGTGTTTGTTTTCCAGTGACAGAATTGCTGAGGCTGTGTGACGAATTGCGTGATGATACTTTACCTGAGCTGGGTGTCCGATTTGAGGATCGTGATGGTAAATGGAAGATACATAGATTTTATTAAACCCTGAATGTCATGGAAAAAAATAAATAAAAAATGTTGTTTTTCTAAGGACTTCCCACATCTGTGAAATTGGTGGACAAAGAAACTCTTCTGAAGGAAAGAGAAGAGAAGAAGAAGGTAATTGCAGAATCCATCTACATGGAGGATACTGTGATATCTTTACTTGATTTATTTGGTATCAGTGGTGTGTAGATTTTGGATCTCATATCACATATAGTACTGCTGGTTTGCAGTGCACCTTATTAGGTTGAAATTAGTCATTAATCAGATCAAAATAATCTCTCCACCAGGGTAAGGTGATATGTTCCTTCTGTCAAAGGAAAAGGGTTTCTTAGCATATCAGGCATCACAAAAGAAATGATTCAAATACAAACCAGGTCATGAAAAATGTATTTAGGCCTTTCGAGCTTGTCAGTGTAAATGACGGTCTTTAGAATGAATGGTAAGGACTCAAGTTGCAGCGGTTTATTGTTGTACCTTCTTTAAATTACTCCTTTGAGCCTCGTATGCACGCTTACTGCTCTGGGCACATACTGCAGATCATTCATGATCCACCTGAGATGGTCACAGCAAATAGCATTTCTTTAAAAAAAAAGGATGGTGGGGGCATCTCTGAGACTTCTCTATTGGTTTATGAGCATCTTCATATTTGAAAATTAA